>NC_047667.1:30707511-31032511 GCF_011762505.2 Arvicanthis niloticus
GAATAAATTTACTAACTGTAAATCTCACCTTTACCAGAAAGGTAAAGGGATGGTATAAAACATCTTTTATATCTATAAAATTCTATAAGCATTTATTGAAATGACAGCTGGTGTAGGCAAGTTAGGCTGTATAAATCTTAAATTTGAACTTTATTTTGGATTAATTTAATAACCAATCTTTTTAGTCCAATGAATATATCGGATAAAAGCCAACCTTAATCTCTAATAATTGTTACAATATTAGAGGAATCTAAAGCATTTCATTTTTAACAACTCTGAATACAAAGGAATTAAAACCACCTGAACCACACTCTATCAGCAGGCACAGCTATACTCATGGAGGGAAACAGGCATAATTTTAATCTCTGTAGCATAATCATAACTCTTAGCCCACAGACTGTTGTAAAGTCTTTGGTTCTTAGGTTTACCCCTCCTCTCACAAGAAACAATGAGGACAAAAGACGAATTCCCTTAAGCACATTTCTAGGGCCTGGTCTAAAGACCCAGAACAAAAGGAAATGCTTAACACCTGAGCTACAGGCAGTTTGCATTGTCTTAATTCAAATGTAAATGCACTTAACCTCCCTCTGCCTGCTCTCTGAGGCTTGGCTATGCCGAATTGTGCGGTTTTGGTTTTAGCTTTGGACCTTAAATTTAAACTGTAAACCTTAAAAGACACATGTTGTATCTTTTCTCTATAAACATAGGCAAATCAAAAAACCAATCTTTAACGATGTAAGCAATCTATTTTCTCTCAAATCAACACCAAGTGGATTACCTTTATGTTATAAAGTTTGCTGCCACAAAACCAAGTGTAAAATTTAATGGAAAGCTTGTAGCATTTATGACCCAGGCTGTCGGGCGCATGTGCCTGAGGCCAGGGCAACCAAGTAACATTCAATAGCTTTAAACAATGGGCAGTACTTCAGCATTTGAATGTACTGGCAAGAGAACAGTTCAAGATCTAATTATGTCCCACAGTGGTATACTTATCGCCAAATGGAACTTCAGTATCAGGAGAATCAGAGCTGTAATCTTGCAACCTAGCTTCATTCTTCACAATCTGCACCAGCCTCGTAGGGACCCAAATTAAATTGTTTTCACTTGTGGAATAAGCACAAACAGCCTCCCTTCCCGGGGCCACAGCAAGCCCTTAGCCAATCTTGTAGCCTCTTGTTCTTATGAGGGACAATGGCTGCACGGCATTCAGCTGTGGCATTTTCAAAGATCATTTGTTCTATCACTGGCATTGTTTGCTCTAAGCTCTCGGGGCACTCCCCGTGTGCCCGCTGCTCTACCCAGGGCAGACTATCTCCCTCCTCTGCCTGCCTGTATGTCTGCTCTGTCTGCCACAGGTAGCATAGCGCAGACGCCCCTGCAACTGGTCTGACCCGGCCCCGTCACAGCGTCTCTGTTCCCACAGCCCAAGCAGAGAAGCACGGCAGGGGACCCTGGAGCCCGAGCGAGCCGCTGGCGCTGGGACTGAGTGACTTAAGATCTTTCTTAGTCTTATCTCAGGACAGCAATCCTTTGCACAAGCGGCTACTTCCTTCTCTATGCTCTCCTCCTCGGAGCTGCCCAGTTCTATGGAGTCAGGCGCCTTAATGAAGTACAGGGGGGTCCTTTTGACCTCCACTCTCTCCTTAAGCTTAATGGACTCTGCAGTAGCCCTTGTTCCTTTTGAGTACTCATTTTCTTCAGGTTCTCTGGCCTGACCTCCAGGCTCCTTGGCCTGATGCCGGCTAACAGTAACATGCTCTGGTTCTGATAGCCTGGAGCAGACCAGTCTTGAAACCTCTTGACTTGCCCTAATAGCTGAAAGCAACGCAAACAAGAGGCTAGCTATTGCTGCGGTGGCAATAGGTGAATATCCACCCGCAACAAAGGTTTCTACCCCAGGCATACCTTCCAAAGGTGTACCTCGTATCCTGTAGTCTGTTAACCCGCCCCAAAACTTGGGGGGTCTTCCGCAGTGCCTTGAAATCCCCGGGTTCTCGGCACCGGATGTTGCGCGCACCTCTTTTGTGTCCCCTTCACCCGCAAAGAAGGACACGGAGGCAGTAATCGGGTATCACTACAGACAAGGCTTTACTTCTTGTAACAGAAAAAGCAGAAAAGACCCCAAGCCCGGGAAAGGCACTGCTATATATACCCTAGAGTGGTGTGTACACTTCTGATTGGCTGTTCACTCATCACCCCATATTACGCCCCCGGATGGGCAGTGACTTTTGTGCGCTTTTGCCTTTTGCAACTGCGCAGTCAGTTGTTTACAAGTGGGAGGACAGTATGTCCGCGCCATCTTGGAATGGCGAATCACTGCGGCTCCCAACATGAAACACCATATATTTTCATATATTTGAAAAATCACTTGTCTAGGGAGTATTTTTCTCTAAATAAATATACAAAAAATTTACATTAGTGATTACCATATTCTGTGTCAGTGAAAACAAATAAGCCAGGTGAAGATAGTAAATTTGAGTATGTAAAAAAGATACTAACTTTGCATCAAGGGTAAAATGAGGATAAATCTATTCTAATTGTAGAAAATCTGTTAAGCCTAAGCATTTCAACAATACAACTTATGACAGGTGATGTTTTTATTAGTTATTTTCCCACTATTGTTAAAAAGATACTGGATAAGAAGCAACTTATGGGAGAAGTGGTTTATTTTGGCTTACATTTACAAGGGATATGGTTCATTTTGAGATGAAAGACTTGTTGGTATCTTAGTAATAATGTGGTCAATAGAGACAAATTCTCATATGCACTACACACATATGAAAATAGAAGATGTAATGTCTTAGAAACAGCTTAAAACTTTAGAAAACAGAATAGAAATATCGTATTGTAAAGTTTTAAAATTACTACTAAATACAGCAAATTAATGATGAGGTATATATATAAATGTCTTTATCTTTTTTGACCACTTTGAGGATATTTTTTACATAAATGCTCAAAGATGTATTCTAAATATAAATTATTAATCAAAGAAAGGATAAAATAAATAGAAAGTTTCTCTCTCTTTCTCTCTAACACCCACACACCCACCCCCCACACACACACTCATAGTTTAACCTTAGCAATTATGGCATTTCTTTGAAGCTTCTGGTAATAATGAGAAAAGTGTACCTTAAAACTGAGACACAGACTAGGAAAATATTATGAATCTTCTTTTCATGTCTCAAATTCTTCATATAAGAGAAAATACTCTGTTTAAAAAAACTACTTTTAAGATTTGTTTGTATTTGTATATATTACTTATTTATTAGTTTATACATATAAAACAAGCCTAAGTGTCTGGGATGTTAGAACCCCTGATAAATAGGTAACACTATTTTATGGTTGTAAGTTGTCATTTGGTTATTGAGTTAGTTCTTTAGGTGAAAATCTCACCCCAAACCAACCAGTGAAATTCAGATATTTGTATAGGACATTCTGCTAAATCAATATATTTGCGTTTAGTATTTAAAAGTCTTTTGTCATTAGAATCTGAAGTAAAATGAGTTTCAAAACTATTAGTTTCAGAGCTACTAACTTCTCAAAACATCAAGTTGTTGTGTTCTCAGGTTCTAGGCACTGCCACAGGCAAAATGCTAACCCTAGTGGAAGAGCTAAGCAGTTTCAAGGCATTCTAAGCTTAATGAAAAAGATGAATTAACAAACAACACATGAAGCTTAAATTTTTCTGAGGCTTTAGAATGCAATCAGTTAATTCAAAGGAGAGGAGGGAGTGAAGTTTTTATTTTGTTTTGTTTCTAAACAGTAAGAGAACAGAAAGATCCAAAGCAGTTAATTTAACTACAAATAACAGCAGACACAACAAAGCAGAAAAGCAATTGTTGGTGAACTCTAAATACCCATTTCTGTTTGAAGCATCCTCAATTAATTTTATATCCAGAAAGATCAAACTTAGAGCAGCTCATAAAAATATGGATCTTGACATACAAACACCAAAAAAGAAAAAAAAAAAGTGGGACTAAGTTTCCATTTTTATTATGAAGTTACAATATCTAATAAGGACTGTGATAAAAAATAGTTCTATTCTACAAAATGATCAATATCTCTTTATTCTTTGTATTACACTCTTCTAGAACTGCCACTATTCTAAATGTCATCTGGAAGGTTCATGAAAAACAACTTCTCCTTTATGGTTAAGCACTAAAGCTCATCCTGTATTATAAAATCAACTGTTGTCTATAATAACTTCTCTATACATAATCATTAATGCATTATAGGTATTTATTTCCTTATGTAGTTCCAAAAGGTTGTGTTTATGTTTGTGTGTTTGTATCTGTCTGCTTGTATGTCTTTCTGAATATAAGTATGTATTTATCTCTCTGTGAACATATGTATGTTCATATGCCTCTCTGTGAGCAAATATGTAGAGTTCTGAGGAAGATTATCAAAATCTTTGCATATCACTTTCCACCTTATTCTCTTGAGAGAGTGTTTCTTCCAGAATCTGAAACTCATCTTTTCAGGTAGAGTTTCTTTTGCCCAATATATCAAGTACACACACACACACACACACACACACACACACAAAACCCAGCCACCTCCATAATTTTTTTAAATGCAAATTTAAATTCATTAGTAAATGCTGGTTTTCCTACTCACTCCTCTTCATCCTCCGACCCCCACATCTACTTTATTTCCAAAATAATGACTCAGAAGCTTGTAAATTATTACAATGCTTACAGCCTTAAGCTTATATTTTTTCTCAACTAACTTATAACTTATTTAACCTGTTTATTGTATTCCATGTGTGCCACATAGCTTGTGAGCTACCTCTTCAAGTTTCATACATCTAACTTCCTGAGAGTCTGGGTAGTGAATATCTTTTCATGCCTCTCACTATCCCAGACTTTCTCTCTCTCTACCAGAAATCCTGCCTCCTGGTAACAGCTTCAGTTAATATGCCATCAGCTTTTATTGGCAGGTGATGCTTTCATATACTGTACAAGAGATTCTCTCTTCATAGAAGTTTGAAAATGCTTAAAATTAAGAAAAACTTAATTTGTTGTATGCTAGTGATAAACATAGTAGACACTTTCCATTGTCATAGGTAAAGGAAGAAATTGAAACATAATACAAAATAGAAATTTTAAAACTGGGTGAGAATTTGTAAATATCAGTAAATGATAGTGGAAGGATAGGACGCTTTAAAATGAAATAGAAAAGTGTAGTGTGTAGTTCCTACTACCCCACTTAAAGCTCTTGGAAGATCCCTCAGATCCTTGGATGAAAGACACACACACACACACACACACACACACACACACACTGGCTTATTTTTTTTACATACTTTAGCTCCAGGCTTTTCTAAGCTTTCCTCAGCTATCACATCCTTTTCACTCCCAGATTAGCACACTAAATCTGCCATCAGTTTAATTATGTGTCTCATCTCCTGCCTATTACCCAAGGCCCAGTCTGGGAAGCAGATGATGGCCACTCTGCCAGAGATCTCTCGTGTCTTATGGATATTTTCCCTCCAAAGCATGGCAAATACTTTTCTTCTCTCCTTCATCAGCTAGTCTGCCTGCAAGAAAACTGAAAGTCCAGCCTCTTTCACCTAGCTCATTGTCCACTCGCATCTTTATTGATTGATCAAGAACCATTTGGGGAACAGGACCTTCAGTGTTCACACATAGATTACTGATCAAAACACCAGAACCATTCCCTACAGAAAAGCATCTAAATGCATTTCACCACTGATGTATTTTCTGGTTTTTCTATATTTCAGTTCATACACCATAATGAACAGGAGACAAGTCAAATAAAATAGATCCTAAATTAAAATGAAGAACTAATTCTTATTATTTGTACTTTTAACACTAGTTGGCCCAGAAAACGACAAGATAATTAATGTGAATTAAATAGAACAAATTAGGAGTGCACATGACCAACTAATCTGGTAGCACATGTGCTAAAACTAAAATAAAAAGTTAAATCATATATAACCAGAAAATTATAAAACATAGAAACAGAAAAATTACTAGAATATGTGTTACACAGGACAAGAAAACTCTGTTGAGGAGTGCAAAGGGTATCAATTGAAGGAAGTGAGACAAAAATTTTTCAGAATAATCTCTTGGGTGGGTTGCTCCATTCCTCAATGGGGGGTTGTGCCTATCTACTGGAGGTAGTTTCTACAGGTTCTATTTCACCTTTGTTGCTTGTTTTGGCCAAAGTTATCCCTGTTGGGTCCTGGGAGCCTTTCACTTCCCTGGTACTATGACTTTCCAGCTGCTACCCCCAATTCCTCATCTCCCACTGCTACATATTTTTATTTGATCTCCTGACCCTCTGTATTTCTCTCCTGTCCCTTCCAATATCCAGTTCTGCTCCACCCCCTTATTTTCTTCCTTCCTTCTTCTTTCTTCTACACAGGTCCCTATAAATGTTCCTGTCCAAAGAAATGACAGGAACAAAAAAATTGAACAGTAACAGAAGGAACGGTCATCAAGAGACCACCTCACCTAAGGATCCATCCCATTTGCAAACACCAAACCCTGACACTATTACTGATGGCAAGAAGCCATCAGGTGACATCTGATGACAAGAGCCTGGTATGGTGGATCACTTCAGGTTTTGTTTGTTTACTTATTTATTTATTTATCAGTCCAGTCATTAAGCCCCTTCCAGTTCAACCTCAGAGAGTTCCTTATCCTATTCCTCCTTCTGTCCTTAAGAGGTTGTTCCCACCCATCCCACCCCATCTCACCCACCCTGACAAGCCTCTTCAATCCCTGGTGTCTCAAATCACTCCAAGGTTAGGTACATCCCTTCCCCACAACTCCTTCCTTCCTTTCCCTAAGTCAACCACAGGGTTCTCTGACTGCAGTCCATTGATTGGATATAAATATCTGCATCTTTCTAGGTCAGCTGCTTGTTAGGCCACTCTGAGAAAAGCCATGCTAGGCTACTATCTGCAAGCACACCATACCATCAGTAATAGAGTCAGGCCTAGGAGCATCCCCTTGAGATGGATCCTAATTTGTGCTTGTCACTGAGCCTCCTTTTCCTCAATCTGTTCTCCATTTTTCCCTGAAGTTCTTTTAGACAGGACAATTCTGGGCCAGTGTTTTTAACTGTGGGATGGCAACCCCATTCCTCACTTCATTACCTGTCTTTCTTCTGGAGGTAAACTCTGCAAGTTTTCTCTCCCCACTTATGTGCATTTATATATGGTCCTTCCCTTTGAGTACTGAGTGTCTCTCACCTCCCAGGTCTCTATTACATTCTGGAGGGTCCTCTCACCTCTTACCTCCTGAGGTTTTCTGTTTCCATTCATTCTTCTGTCCCTCAGGACTTTACTCCTGCCTCCCAAACCTGATCATTCCCTTCACCCC
Organism: Arvicanthis niloticus; assembly: GCF_011762505.2. Lineage (NCBI taxonomy): Eukaryota > Metazoa > Chordata > Mammalia > Rodentia > Muridae > Arvicanthis > Arvicanthis niloticus. The sequence continues at coordinate 30,714,864 of NC_047667.1, forward strand.
TCTTCCCTCTTACACCCAGGTTTCTCCCTCCCACTGCCCCCCCACCCACATCATGATTTCTTTCTTCTCCCTCCCAAGATGGATTGAAGTATCCTCACTTGGGTCCTTCAGTATGTTAAACTATTGTTAGCTTCTGGAGGTTTTTTATATATTTTGGATATTAGCCCTCTATCAGATATGGGGTTAGTGAAGTTTTTTTTTCCAATTTGTAGGTTGCCAATTTGTCTTACTTAGATGTCCTTTGCCTTACAAAAACTTTTCAGTTTCATGAGGTCCCATTTATCAATTCTTGATCTTAGAGTCTGAGCCATATTGTTTTTTGTTTTCCTGTATTACAGGGTTACTTTAGACCTTCTAAATAACATGACGGATTAAAAATCCAACTCTTTGACAAGGTTCTGAAATCTTCAACCATCAGCATATAAACCACTCACAGTAAACCTTTCTTCAATATTCTTGTCAGAGGAACTTATGATTTTCTCTTACTAGTACCCTCACTCTAATTGCTGATATGTTTCCTACATTGAATTTCTACATATCCTTCAAGATACACATCTGTATAAAACTGTCTGCTATGTCCAGTGGGGTCCAGGTGGTGGAGAAGCACTATTCTGAAAATTTCTGTTCACAGAGTGCATAACTGTATCAAAAGCTCATTTACTACTGTTTAAATTTACTAAGTCACCAACTTCCATGGACTTGTCCATGGCTCCAAGCACATATATAGTAGATGACTGCCTTCTCTGGCCTCAGTGGAAGAGGATGTGCCTAATCCTGTATAAACTTGTTGCCCCAGAGAAAGGGGATGCTGGTGGGGGTAAATTGGGGTTGGGTAGGTGGGTGGGAGAACTCCCTCTCAGAAACAAAGGGAGAACCATGAAGTGGGCTAACATTTGGAATGAAAATAAATACAATAATTTAATAGAAAAAAGAAATTTATCTTTTCATAATGTGAGCTCTTTGAAAGAAGATCCTAACTCTAAATAGCTTTTATCTTCTTATAAGTCTTGTCATTTTTTTCTTTGAACATGAAAAGCTCTGGTTAAGTGCTCGCTGCTTCTCTCTGACAGCAAAATCTTCTGTCTTCCTAAAACTTTATGGATGACTATAAATAAATCAGTAAGTTGCAGTGTCTCTAAACAAGGAAGTGCAAGAATAAATTAGCTTTCTTATCTTTTTTAGGAAGTAAATCATATCCAATTTTAGACTTTCAGTGTGATATCTATATTCAATGCTTTATTTGGGAATATTTTTTTTTGTTCAGATGATTTTCCTGTTGAAAAAGTTTATTTCTGCTAGTGAAAGTTGAAGAACTTTTTTTGTGAGAAGGTGCCAGAGATTTAAATACAACAATTTAGAGCCAAGCTATATGGCTCCTTATTAGCTTAGATGTCCATAAATCATTATTATATGGGACCATTTGCTTTTCATCAGTACTTTTTATCATGAGTGGCATTATCTCATTTCCTGTTAAAAACTTTCCCTGTAAGTGGTCCTCATGCTGTTCCAAAGGCTCTGTCATTTCATCATACTTTCCAAAATGTAGAATCTTATTGTTTTTACTTGCTTGTTTCAATCACTTGGTTCTTCAAATATGCTAAGTTTTTGTAAAGATAATGTAATATTGATAAGTAGGTGGAAAGGTATATCCAAAATACATTTGACTTATAGATTGCATCTCATTTTCCAATGAGAGTCTATATCCCATATTGGTATCATTGTGTTATCATCCTAATGGAGCTGTTTAACATCATCTGATTCAATAACTTCACTTCAGAGAGATTTTAGTTCTGTTACATACAGCCTGTTATAATGTTTTATTAAACAGGAAAGATAAAATGTGTCTTTACTGCTGAGCCAGATATAGAAATTTTTGCTCAGTAAAATAAATTTAAAAGCAACATGGAGCTCATTTTTAAACAAGACTAAAGAAAATACAACCAAATCATAAGAAAGTAGAAAGTTTTCATGTGTGCTCATAGCGAAGGGTTATGAAAAGGCCTTTAGTTCAGAATCAGAAGGTGTCAGTTCTAAAATAATGGAGCTGCAAACTGAGCTAGATGGACTAGAGTGGGCTGGAGGAGACTTACAACACTGTTCTTGGGCATTAGAAGTATTAATGTGTTATATTTTTGGGCAATCTGAGTGGAATGGTTTCAAAGGCTTAAAGGATTAGTCTCAGGGTAGAAAAAACTTTTCACAAACAGCAGTTGTTCCCCAGATTTAATGTGACAGGGATAGGAATGAGCATTTCACCTGACTGAGTTGCTTAGACACTTTAGTATGGACTCAAAATGCTGCTGAAGATGTTTTTATCTCCTAAGTGTTTGACTGAAGAGGTTGGGTTTGGAGGAAGTGAAGCCTGTGTCTATCCTTTACACATCCCAGAAAGGAAAATATTCATATTTTTACTTTGAGAAGTGAATTTCATGTACATTTAGGCAAACAAGCAAAAAAAAAAAAATACCACCTTGCTTAAGATTGTTAATTTTTATGGTGTATTTAATAGTAGTAGTGAATATGTATGTAATTTAAAAAAATTTTATATATACATTTTTCCTTTCTTTGACAAAATAATTGATTCTCACAAAAGAATGTATTTGAAAAAAAACCTCAAATAAAATAAGTTCCCTTTGCCCCACCCCTTGCTTCTTTTTTATGTTAGAAATATCACCCTTAAAAACCCTGGTTTTATTTTGAGAAAAAAACAAAATTAGATATTTCTCCATGAAGCATGTTTATTCTTTAACCTTCTAGTGTCAAAAACATAGTTAGTTGAGGGGATTGTGTGTTCCAAGCACTGAGTATATAATAATAATAATTTAATAATTCCTGTCATATGAAGACATTGCAAGCTCATGGAATACTTGTGTTTACAGTTACCATTAAAGTTTCATTTCAATGCTCCAATAGCTAAAGTTTTATTTTTCCCTGGATGCTTTTATTTTCTCAAACTGGATGGGAATTTGTTCCTGGGTGAAAGCTTCATTTTCCTCACCTTGAAGATCAGTTTTGTCATTATTTTATTTATTTAATTTTTTTCTCAGTGGATATAGATAATCTAAAGTCAGGATGTGTCTGTTTCTGGGACACTGTAGTTTCTCTCATATTGCATATCTAATCCATTACAAAAGTTTGGATTTCCACTCAACTTTTATCTGAAATCTGAGCACTTTTATTCCCATGGCTATACTATAATTTATGCTGAGGCACCATGAACTTGCAAGGTGAGTGATGGAAGAAACTTCCCTCACTTTGTGTATATGTCCACAAAACATCCTTAATTTAACTTCCAGATGGTCATTTTAAAGTAAATGAACACACAGGCCACAGATTTACAATTGTAAATCCAGTTTTGGGAAGGTGTGTGCCTGCGCACATAGACACACACACACACACACAGCAAAAACAGCAAGAGAAAGTGTAGAAAGCCGTGGTTAGCGGTGATACATTCCGCCATTCCAAGATGGCGCGGGCATCCTGTCCTCCCACAAGTAAACAACTGACTGCGCAGGTGCAAAGGCAAAAAGCGCGCCAAAAGTCACTGCCCATCCCGGGGCGTACTATGGGTAATGAGTGAACAGCCAATCAGAAGTGAATACATCACTCTAGGGTGTATTTAAGCTGTGCCTCTTCCAGTCTTTCAGTCTTTTCGCTTCTGCTGTTACAAGAATAAAGCCTCGTTGTAGTAACCACCCGAACACTGCATCATGTGTCTTCTCCGCAGGCGAAGGGGACACGGAAGGGGCTCGGAACAAGAAATATTGTATCTATATTCATAGAACACTTCATTTTTTATTCCACATAGACTGAAGATTCGAATCTATCCATTGGCTTGTAAAGTTCTGTATTACCTAAGCTTGTTATCTCTTTTCATACCTAATTTCTTACTAATATTTCAGCCCACTTTGATTCAAGCTACAGTGTGGTTTCTTTTTTCTCCTGCTAATACTATTGCATAATTGCATTCCCAGTCTCCATTATGATTTGCTACTCCTTTATCCAAAGACTTTATTAGTTGCTCACTGATAATTTATTGAAACCTACTGTCTTCCATTAGTATTAGAGTTCTAATGGAAACTTTACAAGAATAGCACTTTTGCACATTTATTTCAAATATTTAATGAGATTTATATAGATATATCAAAATAATTAGACTACAAGCAGACAAATATTAGATTCATATTTTATTAATTTTAGTGGTAATGATAAAAGATGAATGGTGGTGAATTGTAAAATCCTACAGTACCTTCTAAGCATATGTGTATTGAAATGCTGAAGACACATTTTCAATCAGAAATAATATCCTTACAGCTTTGTGGGTATCTTTAATTGTAACAAATTTCTGATTTTATATGCTATTAAGTTTTACAGAAGGAACTTTTTGAGCTAAAAATGGTGTAAATTTTTGCATGCCTTGAGAATTGCAAAGCTGTCTCTCATCAGATACTTGAGAAAGAGACAAGATAAGACACAGCTTGCTGTGAAATTCTAGAAGGAAGGTGTGTAGACACTGAGAAAAGTACTAAGCTGCTTGAATATTTTAGGCAATATTTCAATATCAGGATTTGATATGCCAAAAAAAGACAGGGGCAAATAATAAAAAGGGGCATTGTATGTGGGAATTGGAATCTTATTCTTAGAAATGCACTCATAAGGAATAAGCACTTAGTAATCTCTAATTAATACACTCAGGAGGCAGAAAAATTACATTAGTAAAATTTACAAAGGAATATGAACAGGAATATAACTGACTCACTTGCAAAAATAAACATGGGATGGTGCAAGGTAGACTACTAATAGGAAAGAAACTAGTGACTGCAGAGCCTGGACCCCTGATCTCAAATTTAAACAAATCATATTGCTGTAGCGCCTAGTCTGAACTGTGTGGTTTTAATAACCCCTAATCCAATATTAATTTATTCATGCTATGTAATTCAAGATACTTGCTGATTTGTTGTGATGCATTTCTTTAAAATTAAACTATTCATGGTGCTTCTTACCATTAGAATCTTAATTACAGCTCTTGTTCAATATACTCAATAAGAAATATAGTATCCAAAAGTTCAGTGTACTTGCATTCACAGTAATGAATAACTTTAGTACTTTCATGGGACTAGAACTTTTCTATACTTGTGAACATAAATACCATTGAATGCAATATAATATCTAGCATAATGTAAAACCCGAGCAAATGTAACAAGTCTCTCTCGGCCTGTTGACACAGGTACTAATGGAGAAAGAAGGCACATAACATTTCATTCCTATTTAAGCTTGGAAAAAAATGGCTTGTTTATTTATAGCAAAACAATTTTAAACAGTAGCACTTAAAATATGTTGCCTGCCATTTTTAATATCTTTTGTATCACAGGGGACTGATAAAATCTGGAAAATGTAAAGACAGAAAGTGATACAACTTTGTTAAATTCTTTTTTAGAGTAATGTTAAGGATTCTGAAGAAGCTAATTTGGAGAAAGAAATACTTGCATAAGTTTCAAATAAGGCAAAGATATGACAAACAAAAAACACTGTAATTTATTTGTTTTACATAATGATTTCAAATTTTAGTGTATGACATAATCTCTCATCTTCGTACAGTGGATATGCATGAGCAGATAGATTGGTATCTAAGTCATCAATAGCATTCAGATAGCATCTACCCAGTGGACAACATTTTTTAAGATATAATTTTGAGAAAAGTTTTCAAGAGTATTTTATGTTTGGATTTTCTCTCTCCTTCCTTGACATGAGTAAGCAGACATGAGTGAGAACATCTTTTTTGTCATCTTTCAGTGTTTCAGTTGAGAATACTTTGTCTTTGGAAGTCATATCCTTTATATCCCTTTGGAGAAACCATTGACATAATTGAAGTGTCACCTGGATGAATAAAAAACCTACACATATATCTGTTGGAATGCTTTATAATTCAAAATTTTAAAGAGAAATAATATAAAGAAATTACTTGCTATAAAGATACAGTTGGTTATTCTCTCTGTCTCTTTGTCTCTTTGTATCTCTGTGTCTGTGTGTGTGTATGTGTGTGTGCACATTCATTTAATTTTTTCATTTCTGTATACACATGGGTTTACTTTCATGTGGAGGACTCCGGATAAAGTTGAGTGTTTTCCTTTATCACACTCTTTTTTTGAATTTCTATTGCAAAGATAAATCATCAAGACCAAATGTAATGTAGGGATGAAAATTTTTATTTCTACTTATAAATCACAGTCTTTCATCAAATAACGCAATAGGCAGAAACTGAAACCAGGAACCTGGAGTAAGGAACCAAACCAGAAGCTATGAATATATTGCAGTTTCTTTTTTCGCTTGATTTTTTTTTTCACTTGCTGAGTGTTCCTAGGTCTTTTTTTCCTGCATATTGTCTGTCTAGGGGATAGCTTCTCAACACCCAAGCAAATTTTAACCCACCCCCCAAAAAACCCCACAAAAGATATAAAAATACTGTAGTTGGGGGAGACTTTTAAAAAGTTAAGAGAAGGTATTTAACAATTGAGAGGAGATCTTCTAGAAACTTATAAAAAGCATGGAACTCATTCTTATGATATTTAGGTCAATTATCTTTTACCTTGTTACTATGAATTTGTTGAACAGCAAGAGGTCATCAACAGGTGACCCTTTTGCCAATCTAGTTCCTGATATGCATATAGACACATTAATTAGCAATAAGATCAGCTGGTGGAAATAACGAACTTTGTTGTCTATTTGTTATTTCTTGTAGAATTTCTTAAGTATCTTTTGATTATATTCTCCTCTTTTTAAGATCTACAGCTTGGTACATTTTTGTTTTCTCCTCCATCCCTCCTCCCCTCAACTCTCAACTATTTGAGTCTCCAATTCTCTTGTGTTTGATGCCTACTCTGTACTAAATCAACCTGTTAGGGGTCACACTTGTAAAGAATAATGACTCTGTGTCTCCCAGCAACTATCAAACTCCAATCGCTCCTTAGCTGCTTGTAGACTTCAAAAATATCTTCCTAGGTTTAGGATTTTGTCTAGTGTAGGCTTGCGCAGGCTTATGCCAGCTGTAACAATTGTTGCTGACTTTGAATGTGGAACTTACCTTTGTTCGTTAGTTGCAGCACTGGAGAATGCCTTATGAGGAGGTGATGGGGATCAGATGTAGGCTATTTATGCACAAGGATCCACCTGTGGAAAAAAAATCAACCTGCATTTTCTCACCTCCTCCTGTGAAGATTGCCCCCAAATATGATTCCTGGCAAGGTGGCCAAGTTGGTAGAGGAACAACTGCTTCGATCAAGAAAGGGTATGTCATGGAACATGATCTTTTCTGATCATGCCATGGTAATCATTCTTCTCCCTTTGTCTTGAGTTTGCTCTGAGATAGGGCCAGCTAATTCACAGGGCACTTTGGAAAAAGGAGAACATTTTAGAGTTTTCATGTAGAGGCTGGTAAATAGGTTAATGATATCGGGTTTTCTGACTTCCTTCATGTTATGTGAGTATGCAAACTGAGAACAGGCTGTCTGTCCACAAGAAGAGCCTATTAGCACTAATTATCAGTAGAGGAATTATTTCTGGTAAGGTTTTTCTGTCATCTTTCATTATTAAGCTAATTGAAATATCCTTATCATTATTATTACTTTTAGTTTTCTACAGTCTAGTCCTTACCCCTTCCCGGTCTGCCTTCCCACAATTCCATATACCATTTCTCCGCCTCACTGTCTCCACCCTGCTAGACCTCCTTATTCCCCGGGGCCTCACGTCTCTCCAGTGTTAGGCACATCTCTCATTGAGGCAAGACTAGACAGTTCTCTGCTGTATATATATCAGAGCCTCAGTACAGCTAATGTATGCTGCATAGTTAGTAGCTCAGTGTCAGAGATTTCAGGGGTCCTGGTTAGTTGAAACTGCTGGTCTTCCTATAGAGTCACCCTCTTCCTCAGCTTCTTCCAGCCTTTCCCTAATTCAAACACAGGGCTCCCTGACTTGAGTTTATTGGCTGGGTGTAAGTATCTACATCTGTCTCAGTCAGCTAATTGTTGACCCTCTCAGAAGACAACGATGCTAGGCTCCTGTCTGTAAGCACACCATAGAATCAGTAATAGTGTCAGGCCCTGGAGCCTCCCCTTGAGATGGATTCCAAGTTGGGTCAGTAACTGGACCTCCTTTTTCTCAATCTCTTCTCCATTTTGTCCCTGCAGTTCTTTTAGACAGGAAAAAATTTAGATCAGTGTTTATGACTGTGGGATGACAACCCCTTCCCTCTGCTTGATGCTGTCTTTCTATCGGAGTTGGACTCTACAAGTTTCCTCTCCCCACTGTTGGATAATTGTAATATCTTAAGATGTTTTTCAGGTGTATTTGATTTTGGTTCTGTGTACTTAAAGTGTTAAAACATGAAGGTTATTGAACATTCTTCCTAAATGCATTTAAAAGATAAAATTTAATATGTTAGCTATATAAAAATATTTTCAAAATTATTAACATGACCTCACCTGTGTTTTCCCCTGTTAATGCAACTGTTAAAAGAAAATTAAATATGTGATACATATGCATAGTCATTGATTATAGAGTTAAAGCAATTGAGTCATTTCTATGTTATCTGGATTAACCATAATAAAATGTTAAATATTAACTTGAGGACATTACATTAACTAATAAATTAAAACCCTTAGATCACTTAGATCTATTTCTATTTATATTAATAGAAATAGAATTCGCATTGGTCAGACATTGTGTAAGGATTGTTTAAACATAGGAAAGATATTTGAAGGGAAATATAATTGTATAGATACTTTTTATGGGGAAAGGTATAAATAAGAGATAGCTTGACTATCAGGCTATATTTTACCCACCTTCAGCAGACAGGGAATCCCAGTGTTGGCTAGCAGATAGATCAGATAACATTGCAAATTTGCTTTGTTGGGGATAATACTCGAGCCCATAGATAAAAATTTTATGACTTTTATAAGACAGGGTTTATCAGATAAAAGAAAAAAATCCAGAATTTAATGGAGCTTCTGAATAAATCCCTGACAGTTTGTAAACATTCCTTTAAAGTTTGTAACAGGGATTAAATGCTGGAGAAAAATGTGAGGAACCTCAGTAGTGGTGTAGGCAGGACAAACCTTATATTTGATAAAAACCAGATAAATTTTGTCTTATAATGAATGTGGCTTCTTATCTCTATAATGTCTCCTGCTGTCTACAGAAAATAAAAGAATCTAAATCTTCCATTGCTTACATTATATTGAAGTCTATATTTACAGTTGATAAAGTATTATGCCTCAGATCTACTGAAATATAATTTCCATTCATTTTCCCCAGGAAAAAAAATAAAATGATGACTAAAGCACCAGGGAACCTGAGATTCAACTACCCCCCCCAATTAATACTCTGATTGAAAGTGATAGATGATTATGACACTATGTTACAGAAAGTGAAATTATTGTCCATGTTTTAGTATCAATAACCTTCACAGCAGCTTTGTATAAAATATGAAGCCAGCAAATCCTCTTATTAAGTAACAACCTCATCTAAGCCCAATCTATAATTACTTGATTGAATGAGACAAGTAAAAAAACATGAGCTCTCCTGTAGATGTTCAGGGGAAGTTTTAAATATAAATATATATAGTCAGACACAAATGTCAGTTTCAATCATTAACACTGAATATAAAACATAAAAATATAAATTAACGTCATGTTATTTAGATGCCAATGTCAGTCTTAGTTACGATACTCTATAAGTAATTTTCTGTCCATGAAGTCTTATTTTTAATATTTTCATCTAACTAGCAAAGCTCTTATTGATATAAAATGAGCAATGTATACCAACAGCTTGACATCCTCTAGGGAGTTTTCTTAATAATATGTTTAAGTTCTGTTTATAAATTTTCAATAAATATATATTAATCAGGATTGATTTCACTCTATGGCTTAAATACAACAGTGAAATAACCAATTGAAATTGTGAACTACTTATCTCATGAGTTTGAAAATATTTAAACAAGCTTACCAATCATTAATTGTAAGGAAATGATCAGAATCTTGTTAATGGTCATTACTACACATTTTGGCATGTAAGATAAGTTCTTCATTTGACTAAAGTAAATAGCATGATAAAATCACAAAAATTATTACTACCTAGCATCTACTATTGTGCAATAATGGATTTAACATACATTATATAGTGACATATTTATGGATATAGTAATGTCAAAATATTGGTAGTATCATTTGGCATATTGTGACTATGAATGGACATACAAACAAAATTTCCTACCTTTGTAAATATTTATTGGTAATATTTTCCTGTACTTCTCAAAAACAAAATTCGCTAGTCCTAGACAATTGTAGGAGATAATAAACATAGGATGCCCACTGTGGCCACAAGAATGTTCAGAGAGAATTGTATCATTATATTGAAAAGGAAAGTAAAATGTATTTATTTGAGATCCTGAAATGGATATTTTGTAACTTTATATGTAGGAAACATAGGGATGAACAAACCTTTCCTGAAGAATATTTCCATCATATCTGTGTTATACATCTGAAACACCTGGTGTGCATGTTAAGTTATAGACATGCGGTTTCAGATTCAAAGACTTTCCTCTTCTGATTCTGATATAATGGGTCTTGGAGGGGTTTACAATTTTGCATTTATAACAAATTAGAATGTGCTGCTTGGGTAGAGATTACCACCTGATGTTTTTTAATCCTAGAAGAGTCTAAGGCCTATGACAAACTTTTAGTACCCAAGTCCATGTCATTTAGTGTTTTTGGCAAAGAAGAGTTTGCTTTTGATGCACTTCTGAATCTTCCAATAAGGCTAGCTTGAATCTTTGTAAATGCGTAAAAAGTGAGCTTTGCAATGAAACACAGATTGAGATTCTAGTTCTTTGAAAAAGAAAACTGAAGAAGGATGCTTCATCATATGTACACAATGCTTACCACTGTTACTATATTCAGCTGTGCTTTTTCCTATGTAATTCTAGTTTCTTTAATGAAATTTAGTAAAGTACTGAAGCATAACACTTTCCACAACATTTTGAGAAAAAAATATGAAGCTCAAATATTGATTGATAGCCCTAGGTTATAAGATTTAGAGGTTGATTTCTCCAAGCTAATCCAAACATTTCCTGTATATGATCACAGCTATATATCATTTCATTGTGACAAGAATAGTTCAATGATGAAAGCAGTTCATCCAGAGAGGGAATACATTAAACAGCATAAAATTTTAGGGCATCTACTTAAATGTATAAAATGTCATGAAATCAGTGAACATTTTTGATGTTTTTAAGCAGTCAATAAAAGAATAAGATTATATTATCACTGAGTATTATGCAAGCCCTGCACCAAGTATAGATGACTTCTTATTTCTAGAATTTATAGCAATTCCAGGAAATAATTTGGTGTGAATTTTTCAAAAGAAAATAGTATGTTTTTTTCTCTAATTGCTGCAATCAGTCTAATTACTAGCTGTAATTTGAGAGTAAGAAAATAGAAGTGTGGAAGAGAAAAATCAACTTATTTCAATGAATATTCAAAATTCTATTATTCTCCAAATATTATTTGTATGTGTATATGTGTATGTATATGTGTGCTTGTGTGTGTGTGTGCATGTGTGTGTGTGTTGAGCAAATTGTGAGTGTTCTACCTATGGAAGTTATGCTGTTTCTAATATTGTATGTTCATGTACAACAAGAGGTTTTGTAAATCACTGTCTTATCCACTCACAGACAGAACATCTGGGTCACATTCTGTAGACATGTTCCTGCTACTTCTAATTCTAATACTTTTACAATCAAATCAATCACAGGAAAGGTGCTATTGATGTGTATGTGTGTGTGTGGGGGGGGTGTAGGTGTGTGTTTGTGTTGCCCTGTCATTTTTTAAAAGCAATCTCTTGCTCTCTTGCTTCATGCTTTAGGATTGATACACTCTGCTAATGACTCTGACTTTCTGGGAGTATATAAGCTACCATGAAATTACTTTTTTACCCAATAGAAATACCTTCTGGCAGGTACCTCAGACAATATTCACAAGTTGAGAGACAGGAAAACTAGTGTAAGTTTTTAGAATATGTTGTGTAAGTGTGAGCCTTATGAAGGACCAGGAAAGGAAAGACTGGATGAAAATAGCCTCAGACCTTACTGATATTCTGAGAAGTTTGTTGTCAATATCTCCTATTGGTAGAAATGTATCTTTCTTAGGAATGTGTGTGTGTGTGTGTGTGTGTGTGTTTTACTCTTATACCTTCTGTCAGACTATATGAAGTGCAGAGAGTATAATGCCTATGTGAACACAGGGGATGTAGATCAAGCTGCAGCTGTAACAGTCAGTTTTGTCCCACAACAACAAAGAATGGTAGGTTTGCATGCCTCCCTTGGTAAATGTTTTATGCCCAATAATTTTGTTTGCTACTCAGGTTTGGTTGGGAAACTGTTTATTGCAGAGCTAGTTCAGTGTGAGTCTCAAAGCATCCCTGGATATCTTTAACAGAGTGTCAAGTTAAGAAGCTTAGTTGCCCCCTGAACTTGAGATGTTATTACATATAATTGTTTAAGAAACATACTCAGTGCCATGGCTATGAAATTAATTCTCAATTCCCTGATGTCACAACTGATGTGTTGCAACCTTCCACAAAATGCACATGGTCCCTGGTCCAGAATCCTTTGGTTGCAGTAGAGTACTTCTCTAGTATTGACTAATCTAGGCCTATTTTCTCATATTGTATTGCAATGAATGGGTAGGGAGGACTGATGAATCTATGTTTGTGCACTAGACATGAGTATCATACAGTCTTTCTTTGTTCCATCTCCCTTGGACATAAATGGATTAGTGGCAGGTTTAGTCCTGTTACTACCTTTGAGGTTGAAGTGCATCCTGGACAAACAAAACACTGGAGAAAGTGGTTGACCTTCTACCCTGTGTGTGCTCTGTCTGTCTTTTTATCTATATGTTTCTTTCTGTCCATCCCTCCTGTTTGGGACAGTCTTAGGGACATAAAAAAGCCAAAAATGCATCTGTGTAAGGACCATTTTCTTGACCTCCCTGGGTATTTACATAGCTGTCATATTAATCTCACCACCTGTCCACCTGTGTATAGGTATTGAGCAGGTCACTGAAGAGCTAGATTCTACAATGAAGATTTTTCTTCAACTGGGAACTGAGAAATTAAGTACTTGATTTATGAGAAATTGGATTTTTAGAATCAATACTCTTTGATTTTGAACCATTACATGCTTATTTAACAATCTTTAAGAAGGAGATATGATTAGGGCCTATTGGTGCACACATGTAATTCCAGTACTCAGAAAGTAGAGGCATGCAGACATCTGAGGCCAGCCTGGTCTACAAAGTAAGACCAGGATAGTCAAGGATAGTTACACTATCCCTGTAAAAAAAGACATATTGTAAAATAAAGAAAAGAGATATATTGTTTGAGCCTTTACCCTCCAGTTCTAGTCTTTCTGGGGCTTTGGTGAAGAAAGGTATTCTGCAGGCTACCAAATGAGAAACAGACACACCAAGCCACAAATGCTTTAACTTACAATTTTTTCTATCTACAATATTTGCTACACCAATGGTGGCATATAACTTGTGAGAGTAACCAATATCTGATTTTGACGTACTGCCCACTCCACAAGAAGGAACCCATACCTGACAATGCTTGGATAACCAAGGATCAGACTAGATTAGCAGAGAACTGGGTAAAAGCAAGCATCCTAAAAAATAAATTAAAAGACTCCTATCATTGCCTTAACCATCTGAGAGGCTTTCTCTGACATCAAATTGGAACATATTAAAAGACCTACAGCTAGATAATACATGGAGAGAGAGTCAAAATGTGAAGTCTCCATCACATTCTTCACCTTAGAGATCAGAACATCCTGTAGAAGTAGAGCATGTAAGAAGACAGATGGGATGGATGACAATAGGAGAAAATGGCCATGCAAAGTAACTAAGTGAGGCATATATGAGCTCACAGAGACTGAAAGTAGCGAAGACAGGCCTAGAAGAATCTAGACCAGGCCCTCAATAAATAAATTCTAACTATTAGCTTAGTATTTTTATGGGACTCCTGACTCTAGTGACTTTTCCTCTTATTGGCTTCCATATCCAACTTTGATATGATAGTTTTAGCTACATCTTGTGTTTAAATTTTCCATAGCTAGTTATCTCTTAAAATCATATTCTTTTCTAATGAGAGACAAGAAGGGAGTATATATGGAAGGAAGAAGAAGTGGGGGGAAGAATTGAAAGTAATAGATGGAGGGGAAACTATAATCAGGATACACTATGTGAGAAACAAATCTGATTTCAATATTTTCTTTTCAATATATTTTCAATGATGAAAGAAAAAAGGAAGAAATTATACTGGTAAAAAGAAATATGCAAAAATACAATTAGATTTAAAAAAGAAATTTTTTTTTCATACACAAGTTCAAAAAGGCTCTAGTTACAGTTCAAACAAGAAGCATGCAACCAAACTCTATGGTTGTTTTGTAAGCAAGTACTTAGTTCATTGGAAGAGAGGACCATATATTCAGTACTAAATTTTCGAAGAAGATCAATAAAGGATGAATTGTTACCATTTATATTTACTCTGCTCTCATAGAGCACTGAAATTCTATTAGTATGTCACCAGTAGTTAGATAAAGAAATTGACTTGTCAATTCTCCTTTCAATGGTACTTTGATGATATCATTACTGTAGGTTCCAATACAATAAAGCAAGAGAATAAATGCAGACTACAGAAGGACTGACAATACTCTAAGATGCCTCATTAATTCTGAGCCCTTGGCATCCGTACATTTCTTACAACAAAGTCTCCTCATGGTTATTCAGATATCAGGGGCAAAGAGGCACTTTGGTGAACCAATGAAATACATGTTTATTCCTCAACTGTGAAATAATCCTCATCTCCTGGTTACCATAGTCAGTTCCCTTGCCAAATTCACAACATTAAGTTTTTAATATGATGTTTCCAGATTCGTTGAGTTAAAATTGTCCTAAAAGATGTTGATTTGTTGTTGTTATTTTTGTCTGTTTTGTGTTGTTTTAGTTTTGATTTTTAAGTTTTCATGATAAGTATTCTCTGTGTAACCTTGCCCATCCTTTAAAAATCCCTATAGATCAGGCTTGCCTGGACCTCAGAGATCTGTCAGCCTTTGCCTCCTGAGTGCTTGGATAAAGACTTGCACCACTATGCCCTACCCATATCTTGATTTTAACAAAACCATTTTTGTGGTTCCCTGGGTCCCATTATAGTACATGGCCACACCATAGTGGTGATTTGCTACACAGCCTGTTCATGTTCTTGAATAAAATAAAGAAAACTGTCTTTAAGGTCATTAGTTTATAAGCTGGAAATTTTAGCCTGATTTGTACAGTTGATAGGGGTACCATTTCCCTCTAATGATAGGGAATATCAGGACAGGACTGATGGTAGGCAATGATAGTATAGCTACGTACCATGATACACTGATATTAGCTAGTACATTACTGCTTCCAAATCTTGAGAATTGGACTTCTTTTTTTCAGTCTGCCCATGAAATTATCATTTCCTTATTTAGTGATACCCTAATGAATTTTATTTTCCATATATATATATGTGTGTGTATGTATGTATACATATATACATATATAATATTTGATATATATGTATATATACAATATATCGAAAAATTTTAATATATATTTTTATTTAATACCTATATTTCTTCCTACTGCTTTTAATCAAGAAGTCACTTCCTAGTTCTGTCTTTATGCTTACTAATTTTTAATATCTGAATAGTGGCAGTCAAGTTCAATTGCTGGATATATTTGGGAGGAACCTTCAGGTATTGAGCAGAGGGAAGCTCCATTCATCATATGTTATTGTGAGATTTAAAATAGTTTTGTTAGTTTTTTCATCAAAGATTTAATCTAGATCTATACAAATAGAAAAATATCTGATAACTAAAATTTTGGACCATTTGAAACTGAGCTTATTATAATTTTGTTTTATTTGATATTAAAATAGTATGATTGCTTATATCTAGACAGCAGAAATTAGGACTATGATATATGTATATAATATGTCAGGATTTAATCAAGAAAATTATTATAGGTTCTTAAATGATTTATTCCTATGGTCTAACTGTAAAATGTTGCAGAAAATACAAATAGAAAAAATACAGTGATCCATTAACATGTGGATAAGTCATGAGGACATTATGATAAGTTAATTAAATCTGATTATATATAATATATATAAATAAGGTAAAATTATATACAAAACAACTACCACATGTTCTCATTTACAAATGGAATTTACAACAATCAAACTTACAGAAGACAGTAAAGTAGAATTGTGTTTACCATGGGTTGAAGTGTAGTATAAATTGGGGTGACAAGTTGGTCATTGAAAAAAATTTATTATTCTGAAATATAAATTTCTTGCTATAAGGAAAAAATATTGCTGCCATCCAGATGAAATGAGTTCTAGCAAATCCAGTACTTTTCATTTATTGTAAACTCTATGAGACTTATCATTGTGTTAGTAAGAATTACTTATAGTCTAGTATAAAATCTTACCTATTCCCAGGGGCCATGCACCCACATGCCTAGGGAATAACAACAAGGAAATGAGTTTCTCTTGTTGTTAAACATGGTTGTATGCTATTGTCTCAAATATGTTTGTTGTTCTTTGATTCTTTAAGTGTTTTTGTTTGGTTGGTTTTAACTGTGAAATTGATTTTACTTCCCTGTTTATTATAATTCAGTTTTCTGGTGTAGAGAAGTTACCACAAATAAACTTGCCAGCTATTGTGCCTTAAATATGACTCCTATCTTTCTATCTATCTTTTTAAATCTAACAAGTTGATTCTATTTATGGAGGGTAGTTCTTTGTTAGCTATATGTCTATGATCCTTTCACAACATAAAGGCAAAATAATGTTAAGCATATTGCCTTATGTCTATGAGCTCAGGACTCATTAGACTAAGGCAGGAGGAACACAAAAAGCTGGAGGTCAGTTTGTACTACATATTGAGTTGTTTATGAGGCTTACATAGTAAGATCTTACCTCATGACCACAAAACAAAACAAAAATAAGTGAAAACAGAATAAAAGTGAACATCAAGCTCTTTTCTAAACATGTGTCAACTATACTCAATCCTATCTGTTCACATTAACTTCTACTGTTAACCTGTACTGTGTTAGAAATTACAGGCTGTGAGTCTGAAGCATCAAAAGACTTTCCTGTAATCCATGGCTAATGTTCTCAAGCTAGGTTTGTAGATGGGGAAACTATAGAGAACATGTTGTATTTTCCATGGCCATGGTGACATTCTCATTCATTAGAGTGTGAGGTTGCTCCCAGCACAAAGCAGAGCCGAGCCTGGAAGCTAAAGACAGTCACTGGTTTTATCATCTGATTTTACAACAGAACACAGCTTAGTGAAGTCTTCACCAAACTTTATTCCCATTCTTGCTCAACTGAACTGTGTGACTAAAGGCTAAATGAAATATCATTCAAGCCCCTGCATAGGTAACATAAAAATTTTCAGAATAAAACCTCCAAAATTTAAAATAATAAAAATGTCTCTTTTAATATTTTACAGAATTATCTCCACCTTATCCAGTACTTTTTCTATCAAAACAAGCAATATAGCATAACTGACATAATTTGATCACATTCAACATCTATAGGAACTTCCCTTAAAGAACATATACTTTTGAGAAACTACTTCATGTCTATAAAAGAGATTAAATATGAAATATTTATGCAGTTCATCTCAGTAGTGATAAGGAAATGGCACTTAAAGATAATTATAATTAGAATGAACAGAAATAAATTTACATTTTTAAAAAGCATATTTAGGTAATTTTACTCAATTATGCTGAAAATCTTCCTATCTTTAGAGAAATATTTATTCTACTGCAAGTGACAATCATTCTTCACAAAAGCCAGGGCCATGTGCAAGAGTGCAAGCCATGGCCATGTGCAAGGCAAATTTCACAGAAGAAAGTCCCATTTGGCAGTCAATGTTTCTGTGTCTGTGAAAAAAATGTTTGTTTGATGTATTAATTTTCCTTTATTCTAAAGAGATACAATACTATATACTCAGAGGATCATCAAAATATTAAAAAGCATTATAAAACAAAACACATAGGGCAGTGTTGGCCAAATATTAATTACTTAATAATTATTATTATTATCATAAATCCCTCTATATCTTTCAATCAAGAAATGTTCATTTATAAATGAATCCCTAACAGGAGGTTATATAGAAGGTTAATTACTGAATTGCTTTTCTAACTATAAAGGGGTGCTTGAGGAAATGAGCAAGCTGAGAGACAAGAGTGTAGAAGATCTAGAAATAAGGCTAATATTTGATAGCTCTTAAGATGTATAATTTTTGTCTTTAAGTCTCTCTAATTTTTGTCCTTAAGTCTACTGTAGCAATTTGGTCAGGTTTGCCTAGAAGGTGAAAACAGAAATTAGAAATGGGTCATCTCTGTCGAGTGATATTCAAGTTCCTGGAGAGAATGAGGACATAGGTGAGAATGATAATTCAGGTTAAAGTTAGTTGTGCTGGTACATTCATATCCTAGAATGAGAGAGACAGAGTCAGTAGAACTACCATCATAAATCCAGTCTGGGCTACATAGTAAAATGTTTTCTGAAGACCAAAAAATCAAGCTCATGCAGTAACTTAAGAAACTGAAATATCTTATTATTAGTTTGACTAACATTTATCTTTGCCTACAATAAACACTATCATATTCAACTTTGCTCACATTAGTACATAAATAAAACCATATACAGTGTTTTTAAAAACCTCACTGAAATTGAATATCACTTATTTTGCACACATTTCATTCGGCATGTTGTTAAACTGGCTATTTCCTACCAATAACAACTTGAAATAATTATGAACTACAAAGTACATCCTTCTAATACAGAATTATTGGAGGTACACTTAGTAAATTGGGCTTTAGAAAATACAATAACATTACTTTAATGTTCCATGTCAGTTTCTTTGAGGATATCAGCATATAATTTAATGTGATAATGAAAATATTTCTATTTAATATCAGGTGGAGACATTTACTTAATTAAATAATTATATAAATCAATCTTAATTTTTTTTAATGATTAGATATTTAGACATTTAAATATATGTGTGTATTTATACACATGTATTTATAAGCATATATGAGCTTATGACTCTAATGTTATTTTGCCTTTATTTATATCTGTATGCTACATGCTTGCGTGGTGCACTCAATGTCCATAAATGAATATCCAATACCCTAGATTTAGAGTTATAGATGTTGTGAGCTCTCCTGTGGGATTTGGGAAATTAAACAGAGCATCTTTCCAGACCATCAAGGATAGTTTTTAAAGTAATAAAACCAATTAAGCTATTCTACTTCTGAAGGACTAGTAAACCTGTGGTTACCCTTCTTTCTCTATCATACCTAAAAGATATGCATTAACTTACTCTTGTGTTCTGGTCAAGAAGTTGACAAAAAAATGTTTGCTTTAAAATTTCCCCCAAAATTAATGAAGTAGCATGACAATGTAGATAAATTAGCAAGGCTAAAGAATAGCTTTTAGAACCAAACAGTACATATTTTTCCTGTTTCTAATGTGGAGACAGCTTAGATTGCTGTCATGGAAAACACACCATGGTCTGTATTATTGCATTAACTCAGCTTAACTTGCATTTCAGTGTGCTGATTCTTACAGAGCCATTTATTTAGAAGTTATTGTTTATGCTATTGTCTTGATTGGTATAAAGTTTTATTTTCTCCCTTTACCAATATGGCATAGCATATCTGAGCAAATGATGTATTCATCTTTGGGTAAGAACCTGAAAAACATCAAATATATAAAGTTACTGGTCTATAAAAAAAATAAAATTTATCCTGAAGGAATTGATATTTAAGTTTATTGTGCAAATTGATGTAAAATAAAAATTAACCAAATGGGGGGAATTCAGAAATAGTAATATTTTTGATAAAACATATTTTAGTAAATATGAACTAGAATATTCCTGACAAGTATTTGTTTTATGTTTTATTAACATAAATTATGTATACATAGTAATTTTATTATGGCATTTCATACATGCTTAAAATGTTTTTTAATCATATTCACCAATCATTACCCACTTTGTTCCTTTTCCCAGCTTGTTATTCTTCAATTCTCCCTGAGTTTTTTTTTCTGTGTGTGTGTGTTTGTTTGAACCAAAGAGTTGGTATAGGATTTCTCAAAGTAGAATGAATGAGGGCTTATTTGCAGGATTGTGACCAAATTACCAATGGCCTCACTGATGGACAAAGTGTCTCTTCCTTTCCACGTGATCATGAGGTGATCATGAACTGTTTAGGAAAGAACAGGAGTTCATGAGCCCTTCTACTTCCTTTGGGAGAATGCTGATGAACCCAGCCACATGCATGTCTTTTGCAGGTGATCTAAGCTATGGAGAATATAAGAAAGGTATAAGAACCAACTCCTTTACATTTACTCTGCTGACAATGGCACAAAATGATTTAATCATCATTATTAAACCACATCTTCTCAGCAATGCCATTTTAAAATAAATTTCATTTGACTTAATATAGAGAAATTGTTTAATTCTTAGGACAGAACATATATTACATTCCCTTGTGCCTAAATTATTTTGTCTTCATTTACTCTACCAATTCGGTTTTTAAAAATCACTTTTTTATATTATGAAATTCAATCTGATGAGGTAGGGATATAACTCAGTGATAGAAGATCTTGTTAGCATTTCTAAACCTATGAGTTTGATCTCCAACAGTGGAGGAAGGATGGACCACCCAGATGACAGTAAAGAACAGATAGCAAACAACAAGCATCTCACCTAAAATTTAATTTGTGTTTATATATTTCAGATACATATAATTATAGTAGGAAATCAACTTCATTAGGTGTGGTAGACACACTAAGAGACACTCAGGTACTACATAGTGTTTTAAAGCCTAACTGGGTCCAGGCAGAAAGAAAACAATGTAATTTTGAGATGCTGAAGAGAATTCTTATACTAGTGTGGATACTATGATGCCCCCCATGATTGATAAATGGCTAATACCTTTTTAAAATATTATTTTAAAAATTATTTTATATATTTATATTTCAAATGTTGTCCTCCTTCCTAGTCTCCCCCAGGAGTCCCTAACCCCATTTCCCCTCCACTATATCTCTTACAGGGTGCTCTCTCACCTACCCATTCACTCCCATCTCAGTCCTCTAGCATTCCCCTTTTCTGGGGCACCTAGCTTCCACAGGACCAAGTGTGTTCCCTCTTATTAAGGGCAGACAAGGCAGTCCTCTGCTACATATGTAGTGAGGGCCATGAGCCACTCTTTTGTTGATGGCTTAGTCTCTAGGAGCTCTGAGGAGTCTGGTTAGTTGATAGTGTTGTTCTTTCTAAGGCGTTTAATACCCTTCATCTCCTTCAGTTCTTCCCCTAACACTTCTGTAGATTCCTTGGCTTAGTTCAATGGTTGTCTGTGAGGATCTGCATCTGTCCCAGTCAGGTGGTGGTAGAAACTCTCAGAGGACTGCCATGCCAGGCTCACATCTGCAAGCACAGCATGATATTAGCAATAGTGTTGGGTTTGTTGCTTGTTGCATGGATAAATCCCAAGTTGGGGCAGTCTCTGGATGGCCTTTCCTTTAGTCTCTGTATTTTCTTTAGACAGGAACAACTGTGGGTCAAAAATTTTGAGATGGGTAATAGCTATAGAAATACAATTTATTTGAAGATATGGTATATATCTTAATAGAATCTCTGATTTATCTATGGCTATAACTATCAAAACCCTTTCATTGGGGCTCAGTCAAGTTTGAAAGGACAACAGATTACAGTCTCTGGGCATGAAATATTTCACTGTTGTTACTGACATACTGAACATTCTTGCCGAAGCCATAACACTTTTTACCGAACTTTCCAAATTATTACCCTAAGGGAATGATAAGTAGAAATGAGGACATGAGACAGTCTTATATTAAAATCTCACTTATAACTTTGAGGACCTCA
Organism: Arvicanthis niloticus; assembly: GCF_011762505.2. Lineage (NCBI taxonomy): Eukaryota > Metazoa > Chordata > Mammalia > Rodentia > Muridae > Arvicanthis > Arvicanthis niloticus. Next base: position 30,736,915 of record NC_047667.1, read on the forward strand.
CAACCTTTTATTGTTATATATTATTATGATGTGTGGGTGCATCTATTCAGCCTCAAATAGTCTCAAATATTAATAAAACAAAAATTTATGTCAAATGGTTACATTGAGATTTACATAACCCATTAATGATAATGTGTTACAACTTAGTTTATTTACAACTTAGTTGTTTTCAATTACAAAAGATTATTGTTAAAGAACTTTGAATACATAAAAATGAATGAGATGGAAAAAAAATATATATATATACATATGTGTATATACATATATATGTGTGCATGTGTCTTTAAATAATGAGTGATTCAGTTATATATGATTTCAAATCACCAAAATAATAAAAATGGAAATCAAAACTCAAGTTTATCAAAATATAAAACTTAAGGTTATGTTTTTATTTATGTCTTCTAAATCAACGTGGACACACTAGATTCCCAACACTTCATTCAGTCATGCTGATTCTGGCAATAGAATTTCCCTTTCAACAGCTACTGAAAACTCATATTCTTAAGGTAATTGATGTAATATTTATAGAGCTCTTCAAAATTATTGAGTTCCTCAATAGATTCAATGTATGGTAAAGTTAAAAATGTCAAAGGATTTTATGTGAAGCTTCTGTAAGACCCACTGAGCCCCTATCAACTTTACTAGACAAAATCTTTATTTTAGTTTATGATCTAGTGCCTGGCTGAATCATTTTTTTTATGAACTTACATTTCTACCAATTAATTAACTTCCCATGGAAGAGATCTGAGCTCTGTATTTCTATTCCAACAGTGACAGAGTTCTTGCCAACGAATGTATATGTAAAAGCTGGTGTGCAGATAATTTAAGCACTAACTTCATCTTATAATGCATCATAGAATAAGATTATAATCTACTAATTGACAAAGGCTTGTGCTGCTTTCATTGCAAATGCCTAGAATATAACTCCTTAGTTGTTGTTAATATTTGCTTGATAATAAAAAAAAAAATGGTCTTAAGCTGTAACCAAAGCAGAGATTGAACTTACTGTGTAGCTCCTAGTGGCTTGAAGTTGCGAGCAGTCTTCATGCCTCAGCCTCTCAAATGATGAAATATATAGGTGTGAACATGTAAACATATTACTTTAACTTTAACTATCTATCTTAAATTTCAAGTGAATTAGTACTTCACTGTGTAACTGTAGCACATTTTCTATATCCATTTCTCTGTTGAAGGACATCTGAGTTCTTTCCAGATTTTGGCTATTATAAATAAGGCTGCTATTTACATAGTGGAGCATGTGTCCTTATATGTTGGATAATTCTTTGGGCATATATGCCCAGGAGTGGTATAGTTCGATCCTCAGATAATACTATATCCAATTTTCTAAGGAACCACCAGATTGATTTCCAGAGTTGTGCCAGCTTTCAATCCCATCAGCAATGGAGTATTGTTCCTCTTTCTCTACACCCTCACTAGCATCTGCTGTCACCTGAGATTTTTATCTTAGCCATTCTGATAGGTGTGAGGTGCAATCTCAGGGTCATTTTGAGTGTCATTTCACTGATGACTAAGGATATTGAACATTTCTTTAGGTGCTTCTTGGCCATTCAAGATTCCTCAGTTGAAAGTTCTTTGTTTAGCTCTGTACCCCAGTTATAATAGGGTTATTTGGATCTCTGAAATGTAACTTCTTAAGTTCTTTGTATATATTGGATATTAGCCCTCTATCAAATGTAGGATTGGTAAAGATCTTTTCCCAATCTGTAAGTTGCCATTTTGTTCTATTAAACAATGACTTCATGAATTTTGCAGGCAAATTTATGGACCTAGAAAATATCATCCTGTGTGAAGTAACCCAGTCACAAAAAAACACACATGGTATGTACTCACTGATAAGCGGATATTAGCTCAAAAACTCAGAATACCCATGATGTAACTCTTAGATTTTATGAAGCTTAAGAAGAAGAAAGACCAAATTGTGGATACTTCAGTCCTACTTAGAAGTGGGAGCAAAATAATCATGGGAGGTAGAGTAGGGAGACACTTGGACCGGGAGATAGGAGGGGTAGCAAAAATGGGGGTCAGGATCAGGTATGGGAGGAGACAGAAAAGAAGTATAGAGGGTTAAGTAATTGAAGTTAGGTGTGTAGCAATGGGTGATGGGGAACTGGGGGTAGCCATTAGAAAGTAGTGGATGCCAGAGAAGCAAGAGTTTCCCAGGACCCAGTGGGAATGACAATAACCAAAATACCCAACAAAGGGGAGATAGAACCTGTAGAGACCATTTCCAGAGGTATGGCATGGCCCAACTCATTGCTCATTGTGAGGGATGGGGCCACCCAGCATCTCAAAAATTTTGACCCAGAATTGTTCCTGTCTAAAGGAAATGCAAAAACAAAGAGTGGATCAGAGACTGAAGGAAAGGACATACAGAGAGAGCCATCTCATCTGTAGACCTCAACTCAAGACACTATTGCTTATGCCAAGAGATGTTTGCCAACAGGAGCCTGTCAGCTATAGCTGGCCCCTGAGAGGCTCTGCCAGAGCCTGGCAATACAGATGTGGAAACTAGCAGGCAACCATTAGACTGAGCACAGGGACCCCAATAGAATAGTTAAGGAAAGGACTTAAGAAGCTGAATGGGTTTTCAATCCCAGTGTATATTTGGAGGGACCCATAGCTCCAGCTATATATGTAGCAGAGGATGGTTTTATCTGGCATCAATGACAGGGCAGCCTCTTGGTCCTGTGGAGAATAGATGAACCATCATAGTGGGATGCTAGAACAATGAGTCAGGAAGTATGTGAATGTGTAGAGGAGCACTTTCATAGAGGCAAAGAGGAGGGGAAGCCGGAAGGGGTATTTCATTTGAAATGTAAGTGAATAAAATGATTAATTAAAAAAGGAAAGCAAACAAAAAAGAGTAAATTAAGCAAGCAAATACAAAGTATGTTATTATTGGAAAAGCATTTGCAATTTAAGAGTGGAGGTAAATACGTAAAATATTAAGATATTGACAGAATGCTGAACATGCTTAATGCATATTATAATATGAATAGAAAAACAGCTTAAGATTATAAAGAGTTTTGAATGGGTTTGATTGTTGAGATTCATATATATTATGGCAATGAATACAGAGTGGAATATTTAAAATATACAATGATTTTTTAAAATGTCATAGAAACCCTACCATATTAAATATGTAAACATATGTGGCTAGAATTAGTGTAAAATGTATATATAGACATATTCATGTTTATTTCTGATTGGAGATTTGGAAATAATAGACCATAGTTAGTTCCTTATCTGTATTACTAATAGAGGAAATATAACACAAATTAATGGTATGGACATATAAATATGTCAGTATACCTATCTTAGAAATATCAAAGTAATGAAATGCAAATGAATATTACCTACGCAAAGTGTGATATTTTAAAGTAAAAAAAAAAAAAAAACAGGAAACTAAAATAGAAAAGCTGAGAAGACTGAATTATGTCCAAAAAACACCTACGAGACAGAAAGCTAGATACACTTGCAAACTGGCATATTAACAAACACTTAATAAGTACTGATTCAACATTTCACACTATAAAATTTATGTTTACTAGATATGACTATAAGGCTATATACTTAATGTATCAATTTACTATTTTTACTTTTATTCTGTTTTTATTTATTTATTTTTCTTAATTCTTTTTGAGTTCTTTGGTTTTGGAGAATAATGTTTACTAATGAGGATATTGATTTCCTTGAGGATTTGACATATTTCTGTTGTACCTGCCATTAAACTCAGTGTAATTGACTCATCCCACATTTATTCATTTCATTTCATGTACAAAACTCTCCAGATATTAATAAATACTTTCAGTCATAGAACTAAAGATTTTTATGGAAGTCATGGGAAACATATAACTGGCAGTAACTGCACTCTTTGAGTCTAGTGTGCCTTGTACCAGGACACTCAAAAAAAACTACATCTTCTTTCTTGGTATTTCTACTTTGGGCTGAGATATTTAAAAAGCAGCTTGAAAGACCAAATGGGAGTTAAGGTATGTTGCTACAACTTAAGTTGTTTTATAACTTGTAGATAATTTCTCCCTTGCATTCCATTGTGGTAGTCTCAAAACATTTAGTATGTTTTGTGGTGATAGTTCACAATTTACATACAAAATACATCTGTAACTATTTGATTTTTAATGAGACAACAGTGCACATTAGTCCAGTAACCCATTAATTACTTTATGTACCCATAATTCAGAGCTAAAATACACTTGGGGGTATTATTTCTTGGTATATAAGCAGAATTTCAACCAACCTAAGTAAAATGTTGAAGAGTCAAGGACATGTAAGTTATTTCTTTTGCTGGTAAGACATTTTAAGATTCTGTGAGTGCTTACTCAAAATGCTTCACTATATTTAACTTTATTCTTTCAATTATAGTGAATTCAAGTAAGTAGTAAAATAAGGAAGTGATATTGTCTCACCCTCTACTATAAATCCACTAATAATTTAGTAGCAGGATAAAACTAGATCAAAAATTTCTTCTCCTACATAAGTCAATAATTTTTTGCTTCACTAAGTCATAATTTTACCAAAACATTCCAAGAAAGTTTTACACTGGAATGAGACTAATTAAATACAAAATTCAAACATTGCTAATTTCTGTTTGTTTTAAATTTTTATTTTTTGATAATTACATATACATAATTATCTCCTCCCTCAAATTTCCTTTGCACCCGTCCTAAACTTCCCCAAATTATGACTTTTTAATTTTTTATTTTATGGTCTTTTATTTTTTAATTATAATCATTATATGTGTGTGTTTGTGTGTGTGTGTGTGTGTGTGTGTGTGTGTGCTTATATTGGCATAGATGTACATATGTTTATTAAGAAACAATCTTCTGAAATTCTATCCTTTAATATTGTTCATAATTGCATAAGATGACATTTTTGTGTTGTCTATCAGAACACTCATACCTAAAAAACACTGATTGTCTTTTAGGTTCATTAATTGAATTTGTATATAACTATTCTTCAACGAATGAAACCTTGTAAATATGCCCCTATTTGATTGACGTGTCTATTAGCTGTATTATTTTTAGGTATTATTTAGGAACCATGTGATTGAGATTTTCTGAGTGTAGCTATATGCATATATAGAAGACAGTATTATCCTGCAAACATTCTATTCAGATCTTCTGTATCTTAAGATATTCTTTGTAGAAGAATCATTTATGTACTGCTTGGAAGCATCAGCTGTCAATAAAAATCTAATGGTCTATTAGTTAAAGGTGGGAAACAGAAGGAAGGTATTCTGGCAGAGAGACTGAGTCTCTAGACTAAGATACTAGAGAGACTAACCAGGGTAGGGGAAGATTCACCCTGGCTTGCTTGTAAGTGTGGCATATAAAACTGAGGAGAAGAAACCAGTGGTATAGATCAACTCAGTTTAAAGTAAAATGGATAAATTAAGAGATAGTGAGGACCCAGTCTAGCTTATGGCCTAGGCCTAGGTGAGGAATATACAGTTAAATATTTATCTATGAGTATACGGGTAAATAATTAGTTAGTGGTTATGTATTATACTGGTTTAATGAAGTAACAGTAGGTAAGTACACTTCTAGTGTTCAAGCCCTTGCCTTCTATGGGTATTGTGCTAGGTTTACAATACTTGACATGAATTACTTCCTATTGAGTGGAACTTGTGTCCAATTAGAAAAACCTTAGTTACTTCCAGAACTATGTCATAGTTCTGGAATAAAACTAATCAATGTCACTATTGTAACTTTTAAGAACTCTTATTCTGATCATTGTTGTTTGTACACACTATAGCTAGATATAAATAAAGACTTATATTTTCATTTGGCAGGTTACATAGTTCAAATACTATGAGAGCCAGTCCTCAGAGAGTTGGCTTCCAATGCAGCTCTAGTTTGTTTCCACAAAATTCTGTTTCAGAAGTATATGGTGTTGCCAAACTGTCATTTCATCTCTAATTTCTGTGAAGCAACCAAGAGTAATAGGAATAGCTTATAGTGAGTGTTCCTTTTGGCCTTCCTTGACAACAACTCAAAAGAAGGTTTCCCATAGCTGACACTGGATTTTTTTCTGTCCAGTCTATGAAGCTTGGGGAAAACTGTCATTCCAAGTAGCATAAATTCAATGAATATCTATAGCTACACTTGCACTTAACTACTATTAATTTTAACTAAATATAATATTCATTGATATCTTGTTGCCTTTCAAACATCTTGGTATTATTTTTTCCAATTTCTTACACCGCTATGTTTGCTGTCCTGCCTTGCTTTTCCAATTTCCCCTTCATAACACCTGTGCTATTAGTTAGTTTTCTTTAATGAAGTGAAACATTAAAACCCTTCTATAATAAGCAGGCCTTCCTACTACTTCATGCTAAATTATGATAGATCTGCAAATGGGAATATTCTTTTGTTCTTTTCTCTGAATTACATTTTTTTTATAGTTTGTGACTATTTCCTGGCCTCCTTATAATCATGACACAGAAACAAACATACGTGCATGCATGTTTGCAAGCATGCACTATGCAGAGAGAGAGACACAGAGAGAGACAGAGAGACAGACATACACATACACACACATACAGAGAGAGAGAGAGAGAGAGAGAGAGAGAGAGAGAGAGAGAGAGAGAGAGAGAGAGACCTTTATTATTAAACCCCTACTGGACATATAACTTTGTACTGTAACTATTTGTTTTATTACTAATTATCTTGAGCAAACCTTGAATGCCTTCATATTTTTCTTTTTTTTTTCACTCAATTATTTCTCTGCAATATTTTCCCAAAGATTACTGGATTTGTAGCTAATGTAGTAGACTCGCTCTACCAAACCAAATGAGAGCTGAAGCTACACCTCTTTTTACTATACAATATTATCTTAGTTGGTAAATTACATATTATAAGGTATTCTACTGTCTAAAATATTCAGTCTTTTTAATTTGTTAGGTGGTAAATGATCTATACTAAAGTATAAAGATTTATACATTTAAAATTATACTATTTGTATTTCTTATAATTTGAAATATAGATGAAAACATGTCTACAGAAAACTAAAGTAGAATCATTCATTCTAGTTGTAGTTCTTTGATGGGTCATTCTAGTTTTTATTAGTCTCATTTACTCTGTAGTCTGGCAGCTGCCAAGGGAAAAAGATAGGGAAACTGACATCTCTCCATCACCTATCATGATGAACAAATGTTTTATGCATTTCTGTTCAGTTTTTAAGTGAAGCTGCTTAGAAAGCTTCGGTGAGATAGACAGCGTAGAGTGTAAGGTTAACAGCATTTCATTTTCACTTATAGTAGAGTGACATTTTCCAAAGTGTTAATTGAACTTGCTAATTAACTTTAATGAAAAATAAAGTGTTATTTTTGATAATTACATTAATAATTTTAAAATTTGCTTCTTTTTAACACAGCATATGAATTAAGCTAGAAATAGCATTACTCAAAATCACCAAAAATGGCTTACTTCACATTGTTTCCATATATTCATTAAGTCAAAAGTTGATATGCTATTAGAAGGGCCACATATAATATATTAAATGAAACAATTAAGTGGCATGAATATTGTAAACCTTGACTCAAAATCCAACTTCTCTCAATAGCATTTAAATAAGAAGAAATTTAGTATATAATTAGATTTCTAGGTTTCTTGAATGTTGTCATTGAACAACAATCACAGTTTTATGATATTTAATAATGTGCTCTTAATTTGGTGTATAACTTATTTAAGATATTTGATATACTCAAAACTTTTATTAAGTAGATATATGCATTATATGCATGTGCACAAGTTAAAATATATTTGCAACCACAGACAAAAGTAAGCAGAAAATCTTACAATCTATGTATTATTCAACATGGCACACTGTGATTACAATCACATCCTAAGTACAAAATTAGAGAAAACTTGAGATAGTGGTGAATTAAATCTGACATAGGTTTTCTGGTATACTTTCATGTCTCATTGGGTTCATCTACATGCACACACTTGAGATATCAAGTCTAAATGGAGAGAATACATGCCATGTACAAATTCTAATGCTGACAATGACAAAAAGAGATTTCTCTAGTTTGGTATTTCTCAAATGTTCTCAATATTCACCATTCTTGGCTGAATTGAGCACAGATGGATCTAGTACAGAGAATATTGGCAGTTTGTGTATTTATGCTAAAAGAAGCCTAATTCTGAGGAACTAAAGGTAAAAAGGTCTTATGTTAAAGCAGAATAAATTAGAAGTGCTAACTCCTTTCTTCACAGACCAACTTCATAAGTGAATGTTCGTGCTGCATGCATTTTCCTATTTACTCATTCTCCCTCACATCTGATTTGGAATTTAACCATATTTTTTTTCATTGAATAAGAGCATGGTGCACTTTGTTTAAAACTACAAAAAGGAAGTTTGGATTACTTCTCTTGTTTATAGATGATTCAGTGTCAGAAAGCTTCTCAAGGTTTGGGTTTCAACTAAGTAGTGTGCTACTAGCTTCACATGAGTTAAGCCTTGAGTTATATCTTCTGAGAACAAGAATGAAATAAACAAATAGCTTCCCATAGTAATCAGTTGTTTAATCTGACTTACATTAAATAAAAGTTTTGTACTAAGTAAAGTTACAATTAAATTATTTTGAGAAAAAAGACAAAAAGCTACTTTGAACCAAAACTGAGGATTTCCAGTCTAATCTATTCCTGCCGTACTACAGGGGATACACATATCATTGTACATAATATTAAATTGTTATGGTCCAAAATCATATTTTGGGATTACTGTAGTTTTATATAATTTGGAACAATTATTAAGAATTCTTGCAATGGATATTTCTGTGTATATGTAATTTTAAATTCAATATTTACTTTATTACTTTTCTGTTTATTCTTTGACTGCTCCCTAGGTGCAGTGTAGTTTGATCATTCCAATTATGTTACCCCCACTCCCATTGATACAGCTTCTTCTAAGTATTTTCCATATAATTTCCAATTGTTGTTTTTGTGAACCAGGAGTTTAATTAAGGTTACTTGCAGCAATATGGGGAATTAGGTTTTGAAGCATTCACCACTTACCAGAGACTGTAACACTGAAGTAAAGATGACTTCACTCTTAGTAGCCTTAAACTCCCAGTAGATCATTAGAAAGTCTTACTTGGCAAGTGATGAAGATCCCATACTATTGAAGTATATGGAAAGTGAGATTTTTCAAATGATTATGTACTTTTGCACATTTCAAGTAAAAAGACATTTCAAAGGAAATACAATAGCTAAAAAAATGTAATGATCAATATTTTAGGATGAGAATATTTTCAATGGATGTTGAATAATACTTGATATGATAAAAATGTGTTAGTGAAAATTAAAAATAAATTAGTCATACTAATGTGGACAGGAGAAAGTCAAATAGGCTTCAACTATACAAAAGAACTATAAGAGAGTAAGAAATTCTGAAAATTGGAGAAAAAGTCTTCTGTACTAACATACAGAGAAACTAGTGTATACCAGTTGCTTAACAAAATGATCAGACCTGAAAACATATATACATATAATAGTATATGGGCTGAATAGGTTATGTTTATGTATTTATGATTTTATATATAAACACATGACATAAATATGCATACATACATACATACACACACATACACACATATATGTCACAACAGTTAATGAAAAATACTGCTATGAATTTGCAAGAGAGTAAAAGTATATGGGAGCATTTGGAGGGAAGATGGAAATTATGTTATTATAATATAAAACAATTAACATTTAAAGTTAAAAATTAAGAAAAGGACATGTACTAATCCAAAAGGGATTTTATAATATAAATTTAAATATCTTAATGATTACATTTTATATATTTTTGTTATTAACATACTGGAGTGGCTCACCACTTGTATATAGCCTAAAACTCCAATTGTTCACAATTTAAGTCAGAAATACAAAATTCTTGAATTAGCAATTGGGAGATAAAATGCAAAGCAACCATTTTTGATATGCATTCCATTATTTCCCCACTTCACAGCTTTGGCACTGGTATTCATCAGGTCTAATAATAAGTTTTTAATATCATCATTTCTTAGTAAGACATAATTTCTGAAAAAGTACTAGGGACTCCTGTTTTTCATGTTTTTCTAACTTGACCTGAAAGTTCTTCTGTGGGCCGCAGATATAGCCAGGCCAGCATAAATTGTATTTTTAATTCTCTACATGTTTTCTCAGTTTTGTGGTCATATTTTCTATCAGCTTTCAATAAGTATCTTCATTTCTAAAAATTTGCTTCCCATATTTTCTCCGTCTTCAAGTGGTAAAAAAGTTATAAAAGTATAATATAATTAATCTCCAATTATACAAAAAATTGTAAAATGCTATAAAAATCTACTAAAAATAAATCTTATAATTTCTGGTCAGTCTTATTCTACTGCTGTTACCTCGAGCATGGATCACTTTCTCTTGAATCATTGCTTGCTTTAATTTTCTAGCATGTAGCACTCTCAAGCTATGAAGCATCCTACTGTCTTTTGCAAGGTAATCCCCAAATTATATGATTCTCTAGAGGTATACTATTACAGTTTGGTATTCTGTCAAAGCAAATACATGAGCCAGGTTTAGACATTCATGTCAATTGGTATTATGTTCTTGAGTATAATAGGCTGTATTTTTATCAATATTTATTATCATTGCCTAAGATTTAAATTCCTACCTGAAATTTCTTCTTTGTTCTAGCCTAGAATTTAGATTTCTGCCTGAAAGTACTTCTTTGTTCCAGCCCAATGTCATATTTCTGCCTGCAGTCCATTTCCTTGTCCTTGGTCTATGTCAGATTCCTTCCAAGCAGCCCATTTTCTTGTCCCTGATCAATGACAGATTCCTGCCAGGCAGCCCCAAAAGCTCTCCACATCTCCCCCTATTTATTGCATAAACCAGACTAAGCCTGTCCTAGGTCGTTCTGACAAGAAAGCTTTCCTTACCCACCATGGAATATGTATTATCATAAGCAATGCACTTATTAACTGTCTTAGGTTAGTAAGGCTCTATGCAGAATCTTACCCATCCTTGGCTTGCCAGCTTGTTAAATTAATAACTCCGTCTTGGGGTCCATTTTCAGTTTCAAGTCATGTATTTTGGCTGCCAGCCTGTTGATATAGTTAGAGATAAGGTTTAAAATGATGGGCAGAAATAAAAGTATTCCCAGAACAAAAAGGGCTAGCCTGATCCAGCTATTTATGCCATTTCTGAGGTTTATATAGTGGATTGCAATGATGGATTTCTGTATTTTGAACCATCCCTGCATTCCTGCGATAAAGCCTACTTGATCAAGATAATAGTTGTTTTGATGTGTTCTTGAATTCAGTTTGCAAGAATTTTATTGAGTATTTTTGTATTAACATTTATAAGGGAGATAATCCTGAAGTTTTTTTTTTTTTCTTTGTTGGATCTTTCTGTGGCTTAGGTATGAGTGTAATTGTAGCTTCATAGAATGAATTGGATAGTGTTCCTTCTGTTTCTGTTTTGTGCAACAATTTATCAAGAATTGGTATTAGGTCCTCTTTGAAGGTCTGATAGAGCTCTGCAGTAAAACTATCTGGTCCTGGGCTTTTTGGGTTGGGAGACTTTTAATGACTGCTGCTATTTCTTTAGGGGTTAAGGGACTGTTTAGATGGTTTATCTGGGCCTGATTTAACTTTGGTATCTGGTATTTGTCAAGAAAATTGTCCATTTCATCCACATTTTCCAAATTTATTGAGTATAGGCTTTTGTAATAGGATCTGATGATTTTTTAAATTTCCTCAGTTTCTGTTGTTATGTCACCCTTTTCAGTTCTGATTTTATTAATTTGAATTCTGTCTCTCTGCCCTCTGATTAGTCTGGCTAAGCATTTATCTATCTTGTTGTTTTTCTTAAAGAATCAGCTACTGGTTTTATTGATTCTTTGTATAGTTCTTTTTGTTTATACTTGGTTGATTTCAGCACCGAGTTTGATTTTTTCCTGCTGTCTACTCCTCTTTAGTGAGTTTGCTTTTCTTTTGTTCTAGAGCTTTCAGGTGTGTTGTCAAGCTGCTCGTGTATGTTCTTTCCAGTTTCTTTTTGTAAGCACTTAGAGCTATGAGTTTTCCTCTTAGCACTGCTTTCATAGTGTCCCATAAATTTTGGTACAATGTGTCTTCATTTTCATTAAATTCTAAAAAGTCTTTAATTTCTTTCTTTATTTCTTCCATGACTTCGTTATCATTGAGTAGGGCATTGTTAACTTTCCATGTGAATGTGAGCTTTCCATTGTTTTTGTTGTTTTTGAAGACCAGTCTTAGTCCTTGGTGATCTGATAGGATGCATGGGATTATTTGAGTTTTCTTGTATCTGTTGAGGCCTGTTTTGTGACCAATTATATGGTCTGTTTTAAAGTGGTTCTACAAGGTGCTGAGAAAAAGGTATATTATTTTGTTAAAGGATGAAATGTTCTATATATATCTGTTAAATCCATTTGGTTCATAATTTCTATTAGTTTCATTGTATCTCTGTTTAGGTTCTGTGTCCATGATCTGTCCATTGCTGAGAGTGAGTTGTTGAAGTCTCCCACTATTAGTGTGTGAGGTGCAATATGTGCTTTGAGCTTTCCTAAAGATTCTTTTATGAATGTGTGTTCCCTTGCATTTGGAGCATAGATGTTTAATAGTTTATATGTAGAGAAACAGTAATAGAAGGTAAAGAAAAAAAAAACAGTACTTGAAACACTTTGTCTTAGTCTCTATAGTGGGTTGGTCTGATGCTGGTTATATTCTAATGCTAAATATTGGTTCCCCAAAATGTGGTTGCCACCCAAATGAGCAAGGTTTCACATACTCACATGATACCATGTAAACTTTCTCCCCAATTTAATCGGTCAATAAAAGGCTAGAGCCTGTTATTGAGCAATGAGGGAGAAAGGTGGGACTGGAGGATTGAGAGAGGATGTTGCAGGTAGAGAGAAACAGAAGAGAAAGTGGGAGAATGAGGAAGCCACCTTGGACCAGAACAGCATGTATTGTGTCTTTTATATGGGCTTTTAGGATTATAAATTCATGCTACAAGTCTCAGTGAGGTAAAGAAACTGAACTGATAGAATGAATACACACTAATACCCACACCCCTTGCCCTCCTACAAGCATGCACACACACACACACACACACACACACAGAGAGAGAGAGAGAGAGAGAGAGAGAGAGAGAGAGAGAGAGAGAGAGAGATTAAAAGAGGATACCTACAGTTATTTACAGGAATTGCCTAAAATATGTTAAGTTAGATACTCAAATATCTTCTTGATGGTTTTATGGTAATAGAGGATATTATGATGATGGGGAAGAAGAACAAGGCCCTGGAACCCCTTGGAACCTCAAGAAGATATGGGGATACCTGGTCCCTTCTTCCATACTATAACTATGGATCAGTGTTCATGCCCATGATATTACTTCCAGTCACTCTTCCATACTTGTTATTATCAGCATTGAAACAAAAGCAAAGGTCCAAATGCTATGTGGCCAAGAAAATCTAAGGACATAATGTGACAGATGCTTACAGAAAAAAAAAAAAAAAAAAAGATAGGAATGATGGCCAATGATTTTCTCAACTGTCTGTATTTAAGGGAAAGGCTGATTAGCTGAGGATCAAAGGTTGTATATATGAGGCACTTAGAACACTCACATAATTGTTTTTCTCACATAATTTTGATTTCTCACATTATCAATGGTTTTATTGGTATTTTTCCACATCTGTATTTAAACAGGCCATGTTCCTACATTTCCAGTTTACATAAGACATACTCCCTAAATTGTACAAGTAGGGGATGTACCGATTTTTTCACTATATGAATAATATTCACTGATTGACCTCTTACTATGGACTGACTCATTACTGAATTCTTAATTGTTTAAAAAACAACAAAACATGTATTCCATCCAAACTTGTAACATTCAAGTCTGTTACAAAACTGGTTTTATTTAAAAATGCCACCGTTTCTGAAGTCAGTAGTTAAAGAAGGAAAAAATGCAAAACATGGACTTTATTTTCTAGTAATTTAATTAAACAAATGAGTTTCAATACGATGGCATTAATATGCCCCTTAATTATCATGCATGTACCATGAAAATATCTATTACAAAGTGGGTGATGATTTCTCTATTTATATCTGATTTCTTATTATTCAAAAATCACATCCAATCTCCATACTTTCTCATTTTTAAATAACAATTAAATTAAAGAACACAAATTTTCAGCCAAGGAATAAACATTTCCACAATGCAGGAATATGCTCATTTCTTGCCTTCTGAATTTAGTTTTGTAAGTTTTCTGGATCATTCTTTTCAATGTGACTTTAGGTGCTTGTGAGGAGCCAATGAAAATGTTATTATGCACCGTAAGCCACTAAATCTCAAACTCTAATCTGATTACACTGTCGACAGATCTTTAAAAGTTAGTATGGAAGACACTCAAATCTAATAAAATCTAATCTAAGCAAGGATTTATTGAGTTTCCCAAATCCATTATGAAACATAATGGTCAAGTGTTGTGGACTAAGGAAAATTTAGTAACCTAATTTGGATTTCAAAATGAGCAGTTGTACTACCATTTTTTGATGACATTTTTCAGATGCTAGGAAAGCCACAGATCTAAGCATAATTACACTAAAAGAGAACTTTCAGAAGATAATTAAATCACAGATATTTAGTTTAACAAACACTGTCTGATCTCTGACAATGTCAGCATTAAGAAAGAAATGATGTAACCAGAAAGATTTCCTATCAACCCGAGAAAGGACTGACTATCTGAATTATTATAGTAGAAGTGAAGCTACATTTAGTGGAGACTTTGGTAGGTTTTTGAGGAGTAACATAATCTCCAACCATGGTAATGAGTTTCCAAACCAACTTGGATCCTTCAAATAATTTCAACTTTCTGCTTTATTTTTGTTTTTGCATGGTTTCTGGGGCTTCCTGTTATGATCAGTCACATAACCTAACCAGTATTGTGCACCTAGATTTAAAAGTCTGCTATCTAGTTACCATGTATTAAAGAAGAGAGTAAGCAGAAATTTTAAAACAGATTTATTACTTACCTCTTGATCAACCCATGGTAAGTAAGAAGACTAACTTCTCTCCGTCTATGCCTATGGTCATATTACAGTTTATACAAAGTCACAAGATAAAGGCTACAACATATATAAACTTACTTGTGAGACAGATAATTGTTAAGGCAGTCTTTTATGGCCCTGGATAGCTCAATTTTATTTCCATCTCTGAATCTGTTCAAGGAAAGTTAGGTTTTAAAATTCTCCTACTTTAGAAAAGGAAAGAGCCTCAGGAGCATTGTGGTATATGAACTTGTCATGAATTCTAGTTTTGTTAGAGTCTTTGGTTCATAGTCAAATAATTTTCATAGGGTACAGTGGAGACCTTTACAGCTTTATTGTAATTAAACTCAAAACATAGAATCTTATGTGTCTGTCTGTTAAGCACACTTATTTTACAATGAAAACAAATGATAATAGTTTGACAGACTTTTTAAGAGAAGAAAACAGGATTTATTTATGTTATTTCTTTCTTGGTCAGACCTTACTTCTGAAATCATAGTTTCATAAGAAGGGACACAACTATTTTATTGTTTCCAGATAAGACACATTTGCTTTCATTCTTATGCTTAAAAACCACTTTATTAATTCTTGTGAATACATGCAGAAAGAGATGGGCTAATATCTTTCCATCACCTAAAAATAAACATTTGCTTCACATCTCTATATGTACTTATATCATTTCTATCCAACAACTTTTGATTTCATGTTAATAAGAAGAATACAAACATCCCAGAAATGAAATGTTTAGTTTTCCTCAGCTAAAACTAGAAATATAATAATTCAAAGCAAAACACACTCTTGATACCAGGCCCTTCTCATAGCAGTACATACTCTGATTCCAGTGTTGAGAAAACATGGATGTTCAGATCATTTCCTTTTTAATCTATGTGGAGAAATGTTTTCTCCAGCAATATGATCTCTACCAAATAGATCACATACAAATGCCTTCTAAGTCTGTGTGATCTGGCTAGAATATAGACATGCCCTTAGTACATACCTTCAAAGTAAAATTAGTTTGTAAAAGGAAGCAGCCATGTTTGAAAGTAACATCTAATAGAGGGGCAGAAAAAATGACAAGTCAGAGAAATATTTGACAGAATGAGTAAAAGATAGGATACACCCAAGTCTCACAAGAACAGCACAGGAAAGAGAAGCTATTTAAGAACAGTTTAGGGGAAGAGAATCAGGGACTTAGGAGGCAATACTGTGAGGGCACTGCACGGGAGTTGAGTCTTTAATAAGTTCATACAGTACAGTACAGTACAGTACAGTCAGTAAAGACAGTTGAAACTAGATAACAAAAAGGTGCCAGAATAGAACAAATTGCCAGAGTTAGTTTGATGCCAAGAAGAACAATTCAGTGAGAAACTGAGAGAAGCCAGATTGAATCAGTCATCATAGATAGGAGTTTGAGCTAGAATAACTGAGTTGAACTTGTCAGTCACAGTTCAGAAAGAACTAAAAAGAGAGAGCTTATTTAGCAATAAAACTCCTAGGCAATTACATCTTTCAAATAAAGGATACTTTTATCGACCTCTAGAAAATCATACTATTTTACTTTTTTGTTAATCTTTATTGATTCTACTGGTTCTTAGTTCTACAGACAAAGCTAAGCAAGAAATATGCTTAGAAGCAGAGATACTCTTAGCATTGCTAGTGTTTCTCCTTACAACAGCAGCATGACCTGTTTGCCTGAGGTAGTTACTAGAGAGACACACTGTTTATTTTTAAAAGAGTATTTTTGGGTCCTATGTCTACAGCATGTTATTTTTTTTAACACTTTCATGTGCTCTTTCACCAGCATCCATATCTTCTGATATGAAATTAAAGAAGGGATTGAGAATTATACAAAAATATATTTTGCAGCTATTTCTTGCTCTTAATTATTTTATTTCCATTGCTCAATGATGTATAGAATTTCTGCCATCTGGTTTTTCTTAAAAATAGAATAGAAACCCCTGTAGAGGTACTAATTATGAAATAAACAGATACTGTTTATTAGAATGACCTTATTTCCTGAAGAACTAATGATGTTTAAAAAAAGACACATGCTTACCATTTTCTCTTTCTTTTGTACTCCTAAAAATGTGTGGTTTATCACAAATTATAGGTATTATTGCAATACATTTAAAGAATAAACATTTCCAGAAATTCTATTTTTAGAAAAGATAGTCAAGATGAAAAAAACTGAAAAATTTCCATAAATAAAATGGAGTAGAATATATAGGATGATAATGTCTAATGCACTTAGAATCACACAATGTAGTGAAATGCAGGGAACAATAAGGTAAACTATTCTGTAGGTGACCTGACAGAGCTTCCCAGCTGTTTGTGGCAAACCAGTGCCTGAAAAGAACCAAGCTCACCACCTTAGTTTGAAGAACTAAGAGATAGTCAGGGCAAAAAAAAATCAAAGGCCATAAAAATGAGAAATAAAAAGTATACAGAACTCCACAAACAATCTTCTTGAGAAAAGAAGAATGATGAAGAATCATTAGTAGAATAATGGTGAAGAGCACATAGAAAGGCCCCAAAGAATAACATGATATGAGGCAGAATATGTTCTGTGTTGACCATTAAACCAGAAAAAAATCTACCTTATAGAGTATCAGGTGGAGTATATGAACCTTGTCTTCTCAATGGGTAATATTTAGACCTGGATTTTATGTATGCCTAGACACAGCCAACAATACTAACAAGACTTTTTGTTTTCATGTTACTTGAATCTTTTCAAGTAAAATCTCAAGAATATATAAATCATTATAAAATATATACTATTAATTTGAACTATACAACATCAATTTAAAACACCCCTTTTTATGAAATGACACTGCTACTTCTGTTCTTGAGCAAGAAATTCAATGAATTGAAATCAATCCAGACTGAACACAAGTCTTTAATTCAACATAAAAGAATATATATGTATGGGCAGAGTTAGGAAAGAAGCTCAGAGGGCCAGTAGAATGAATGGAAATATGCAGTAGTGTAGGATGGGGAAGATGGAAACCTCTAGAAAGTCCCAGGACCTAGGATGTGAGAGGTTCCCAGGACTCAGTGTGGATGAAGTTAGCCAAAATGCCCAACAATGGAGAGATGGAACCTGAAGAGACGACATCCAGGAGATAGACAAGGCCCCCAGTTAATGCATGTGGCCATCCACTCATACTCAATTTTTTTGACCCAAAGTTGTTCCTGTGTAAAAGAAATTCAGGGACAAAAATAGAGAAGAGCCATTTAGTAACTTACCCAACACATGCATAGGCTCCAACCTTGAATGCTGACAGAGGTGAGGTGGGGGTTGGGTGGGAGAGCACTCTCTCAGAAGCAAAGGGAAGAAGGAATAGAGTAAAGAAGTTGGAGAAGGAGAATTGGGTGAAGAAGTTGGGAAAGAGGTCTAGGAAGGGAGTATCATTTGGGATGTCAATGTATGAAATAACTTAATAAAAAGTAAAAACAATAAAAATTTCCAGAAATATAAATATACAGAACTTCATGACTGAATTCTACTTGCTTAATAAGTCAGAAACTGTCTAAACTTTTTAATACAAAGACATAGAACATGAACTTTTAAGTAGTATAGATTATCTTTCCAATTATAATTTAATAGATGAAGTGCAGTTTATGACTATGAATATGTTAAGGAGGACAAAACAACTAGGAACCTTATAATTATAAGCTAAATGTGAATGCAGAGACCCAAAAACTAATATTAAATAATTGGATTGCCATTGAACTAGAGAATTTGAGAAAGAAAAAAATGCATATATCTGAAGTCACTGAAGTAAAGACAATACAGGGGAGGGAAAACATATCATTTTTAAAAAGCAATAACCCAAAATTGTCTAAATTAAGTAAGTGTAGAGCAAAGACCAAAGAAACCAAAGGTAATGAAAAGGTAATGAGAGATAGTTTTCACCATCAAAAGAAACTCTTCTAATTCAAGAAGAACATTTGTAAACTTTAAGCATGGATATTTTATATTTCTAGGGCTTTCAAAACAAAGTCCAAATATTGAGAAGCCACATCTTAAGAGCAGGTGTCAGCAGAGTGCATTGCATTTTATACACTTTTGTTTTGACTGAGATATTAATTTTTTGTGTACTCACATGTCTTTCTTTTGGAATATCCACATCCATATTTACTCTATTATGCTTTCAGTCATATTGGATCGGGGCCAACACTAGCTACTTCATTTAACCACATTATTGATTTAAAAGTCTCTCAATAGAGCATCAATTTTAGGTGCTGAACATTAGGACTAAAGTATGTGAATTTCATGAGAAAGAATTAAACTCATAATCTAGGAAAAACTTTAAAACCACAAAAGATGACATATTGTAAGCAAAAGACCGAAATAAATACAGGTCATTCATTCCACATGGCAGGTATAAAGTAAATACAGGCCTTAACTGAACTAAAAGGAAACTATCAACTTAGATTCTATATACAAGTCTAAGAAGGTTTTGCAAGCTTAAGCTTACAAAGGAGATCATAATTTCTATGTATTTATTTTTGTTGTGTATGTGGGAGTATGTAAACAATGTGTATATGTACATATATATTTTTACGCATATTTTAGATATATTTTATATGAGGTAAAATAATTTTTTGAACAAAGTATAATTAAGTTCTGAATTCATAAGCACAGACAACAAAATGCACAATAGTATCAATATAGAAATGATCAAATGAGGAATAAAAATATGCTCTTTTATGATATGCAAGCATAGATCCTCCCACTATGCTTGTGTTTCAGACATTTCACCTGTAGGGAACCTAAAATTTATATCTATACAATGATTCCCATGTGACCATATATGTCACATGGGGATGTTTATTTGTAGTAAAAAGCTTTCAAACAGCCTAAATACCTAAGAAAGAGGGAATTGATCAATAAATTTTGTTTAAAGTTTAAATAGAAGTCTTGTCAGCAACAAAAAATTACTGATGCAAACCCCAACATGGATAAATCCCAAAGAAATTAAAGTAGAAAAAAATCACATATCCATATGCCATAGTTGTATTCACATACAATTTTAGAAAATTCAATCAATATTTATGTAGTAAACAATAGAATAATGATTGAATGGTGTCATAATTAGTCTTTCTCAACTTGTCATAAATATAGAAATAACTGAAAATGAGAGTATCTCAATTCAGGGACTGCCTCCATCTGATTGGCCTGTGATCGTATCTGCAGGTCATTTTCTTAATTGCTTATTAGTGTAGGAATACCCAGCCCCACTATGGGTTGTGACATGTCAGGGCAGGAAATACTCATGTTTATAAGGAAGGGAGATATACAAACCAAAGGATATAAGCCAGTAAGCAGCATTCTTTCCTGGTTACTACTTGAACATCTCACCTTGATTTTCTGCCTTAGTTTCTCTAAATATTCAACCGTGATCTGTAAATAACATAAGTTATTTGTTCATTCAAATTCCTTTATCTATCATATTTATCACAGTGACTAAAAACAAATTAGGACATACTAATAAACATTTTTGATGGAGATAGGCTAGAAGTAGTTAAATAGGTAAAACAAAATCCTTCCTAGGAAAATGTAGGTTTTATCAAAATTCAAATTATTTAACCTAGGCCAAAAGTCATAAACTTTATTACTTTAATAGGTTTCTATTTTTGCATTTTTTTCACCTTCATAAAAATATGTGTCACTATATTTGCAAACATATCTCACAAAATCTAAAGAGTTAAATATTCATAAAATAATCTGCTTATTTACATTTAAAAGCCTTTTAAATTCTTAATCACAAGCATCTGCCTATAAGAGTTTAGATGGATAAAGCTGGGGCAATATGATTATTAGGTCCTGGAAGCAGTGTTCACAACAATTACATTCCATGTTAATAGAACATTTGCGTTTGATGTTTAAATAATTTCATTATCAAGATGAATAATAGGATTGACTTTGACAACTTTCTTAATTACTGATTTTGATAGGAAGCCAACACTAATTTGAATTTCATCTTTTAAAATGAATGCACTGTTTGTAATCAGCCGAACAACCCTCAATTAAATCAGAGTTCTAATATTGCCCAAGTTGTCATTTTAATTATTGCTTGATATATGTAGAAAATGAGTATTTATTTTAGTTTTAAAATATGACTTTCAATCAGATTAATTCAGATGTGAATTTGTGGTAGTCTGATGAAAATTTTATATGTTAAAGGTATATAAATATATTTTCACACTTCAGTTATATTCAAGTTTTAAAATATTTAACTATTCTAAATAATTTGAATTTAAAAATCATTTTATCTCCTATAAGAAAGTGCCAGCAGAGCAACTTGTGAAACATCTCTTAAATTTGACCAATGCTGGTGAAGTTGTGAATGATGCTGTTTATTTCCTTCCAATGGCCAACTCTCAGATCCTAGGTCTCCAAGAGAACTAATACATAACAGCCTGGGTTTCTGCAGAAGCTTCCTAAGGCAAGTCGCTCCAAAATTTTGTGTTCATGTCAAAAGACAGGTAACAAGTATCTTAGACATATCATGGCTAAGAAATAAATTCACTCTTGGCAGGAGTCTCCATAGTTCAAAATAACCCTCTTGTCCCAGAAGTAGCTTGTATTGTGGAAATTGTCTTCTTTATATTAGACAAGGAATGGCCACTTGCACCTTTGGATTTATCTTAGACTCCTTCAAGAACAAAAGGAAGTGTAACAGATATTAAGGAAGCTCATCGGGTTAGGCTGCATAGGCTGAGTTGTTCTATTTGTACTCTGAGGGAAAACCAGAACAATCTGCAGTATTTTCCATTTTAGTCAATTTACTACCTTCAGTGAGATAGAAAACTCAATGTACCAGGTTAAGGACAGTGCTTTCTGCCTTTCTGAGACAGGCATTACAGCCTTGCAGAGTTTAATTAGTTGTAATGTTGGAACACAAGAATGAATCAATAACGACATCTCTCATTTTTTGTTACAGTCCTGGTGATAACAGCATTGGCTAAATATGTTATAAGACACAGTAAACAGGTTTGGTTCCAGGTCCTGTCAATCAGGGTATTCATTGTTCAGCTACCTTATGGAGGGTGTGTGTGTGTGTGTGTGTGTGTGTCTGTGTGTCTGTGTCTGTGTGTCTGTGTGTATGTGTGTGTGTCTGTGTGTGTGTGTCTGTGTCAACTGATTAGTAGTTAAATTGTACAGAAATAAAGAATGTGTGTAACAGATAGATTTCTTCATAGTTTACTTCTTCATGTGTCATCTCAAATACCTTTTCAGGGATATTAGTGTAGAAAATAAGATTAGAAGATATATTGTGTAACTTCAAGTTTGAGAACACATATGTTTTTGTTTGTTTGTTTATATATGTGGTTATTTTTCAGAGTAAAGAAGAGTAGAACTTAATCTTTATTTACAGGACATGGCAGGGTAAAAAATTCCACATAGAAATAAACTCAGATGACTGCTTCATAGTGAACTTTACAACTTACAATTTTGCAAGTATAGTTTTACTTTGTAAATTGCTACAGTAACAAACCACATTTAAAAAGAGTTCTTAGTAAAGAAACAGTAGGACAAATTGAGAACACGGCACACAGCTAAAAACTGTGTGCTTTGGCTGGGCATTAGAAGTGAATGGTCCTTGGAGCTCCATCTTGACTTTGGAAGGTAAAACACATTCAGAGGTAGTTTATAGTACCATGTTTTGATTTTCTTCTTCCTCCACTGAGAAGTACTTTTCAATTAAGCTTAATGATGCCTTGTATACAGAAACATATGTTTTGTTTTTTGTTTGTTTGTTTGTTTGTTTGTTTTGGTTATTTTAAAAAGTAGAATAAAGATACTCTGTCCATCCAGGGACAGGTTAGGCTGGTTTGAATGCATTCTTAGTCATAAAGGCTTTTACTTCTACCCAGGAATCTGTCATTCTTAGCAGCACCTTGAAAGATATTCAATAGCTATTTATCTGAAAATGGAGTAAAAATCTTGAGTATTCATATATCTTGGAAACTTTTCAATGTTTTATGACAAATGAGTTAACATTTGAAAGCTAGTATGATAGTGTCTTGTGTGTGTAAGCAAAGGTAACTGTGAAAGAGACACAGGGACTTCTGTTTAAGTGATTTGTATATGTTGTCGAGGCACATTACCTTAAAGAAGTACAGCATTTTAGAAATCTACATAAAATATCATAAATCAGCATTTTTATCACTCCAGGAAATAGCTGCAAATCACACTAGAGGAGAGACTAAGAAATGTTCATTGTTGTGATTTGTTAGGTTCCCTTTGTCTGAGGATCTGCCAACAGTGGACATGATTGCATTGTTTAATGGATTAAATATACTTACTCCATTGTGAAAATGTGCTCACTATCTTTATCCACTCTTCTATTAAGAAAATATTAGGTTGTTTCTTAATTCTGATAGTTATGAACTGAGTAGCAATGAACATATTTGAAGAAGAGTCTCTGCAGTAGGATAAATATACCTTTGGCTATATGCACAAGAGTGTTATAGTTGGGTCTTGAGGTAAATCAGTCCTCTTTTTTCATTAAATGTAGTTACATGCACATGTGTATATGGATCAATTTTATAACACTCTATAACAATTTGCTACAATGTCATCACCTCTCCTTACAATATAGTATTTTAAGTCTCATAATATTTTCAGAAGTTAGTATATGAAAGAACTTCGAAAGTCAGTAAGAATATTTATGGGGCTTTGATTCTCTTAAGTGCTTGAAGATCTTTCAAATTGAGGATGTTTTTAATGTTCTCATTTCTTTACACATTGTGTACATATTCACCTTTAACAAATTAAAGATGCTTTTGTATGTTGTTGTTTATTGGCTTTAATTTAGGTTGATAGTATATATTATTACCTATGTCTATATACTGTACATAGGTATATTCATATTGTGGTTGCTTTAGTTTAAATGAAGTAAAAAACAACATTAAACAATTATTTGAGAATATGTAATACACATCAGTATATTTTTTATTTTAAAGCATTTTTATTTGTTTTATGGAAAACATATTTTTTTCATATCTCCACTGTAATGCCTACTGAAGCAGGCATGATTTGAAAACATGTTACCTCATCATTTATAGGTTTAAGTGAGTAACTCTCCATTCAAAAGGAAGCTGAGCCTAAATAGTAATTGTCCAATATTTGACAGAGGAATATAACAATAAACATTGTTATTTGGATTATTTTAAACTATTGTCTTATTACAAATACTCTTAAATTAATGCCCTCTTTAAGTTTAATGGAGATAACAATTGGACAAATTACGTTTGAAACATCTAAAGCTTCATTTAATAATCTACTCAGAAGATAAATGCTATAGGTATCCTTTGATTATTTCAGTTCTTTATTCATTATTTATTATTCCATGTTAATTTTATACTGTCCATACTTATATCCTTATTGATCTACAATTTCTATAAAAGTTTTGTTTTATGTTTGTAGACATGTCTGTAGGTGAGCAGGGTCATATACAGAGCAAGATCTGAGTGTTATACTTTTTATTATTGTTGAAAGGACATTATCTCTAGACACCCTGAATAGATGAATTTATCTGTATTCATATCTGTCTATATTTATATTACTAAAATATAATGGCAAATTAATCATATCCACTTCTAATCCAACAGTATAAGGCTAATTCTAAGAACACCAATTTAAGGATTAATTTTTATTCGTGTGTATTTTGGGTGTGATCATATTCCTCAATTATGTGAGTAGATGCCCACAGAGACCAGAAAATGGAATAAAATTCTCTAGATCTTGAGTTATAATTGGTCATGATATACCCAAGGTGCATAGTAGGAAGAGATTCTAGTCCTTTGTAGAGCAATAGGTACTCCCAATGACAGAACTATCTTTCTAGCCCCTAAAATACTAGTTAGTATTTTTTATTTTCTTTCCAATAATAAAATATATATATACCATTGTGAATTTTCTATTTTCTTAATTTTAGAGTATATATTAGTAATTTGATTCAAAACTATTTCAAGCTTTTTGATGGTTAGTCTAATATTCAACTTTCTGTTTATGTGATATTTTCTGGGACAACTGGCCAAATTTAGGCAGATTTAACATAAATTGAGAGGAAACCTTCCTACACATGTGATATTTAATGAGAAAATACTTTTGTAGTAATCTATCACATTTCCATTGTACACAGTAATATTTAGTCACAAGTTTTAGACTCCTGTAGATAATTAACATCTATATAACAATGGCATAAAGCTCAAAAATGATTAATTTTTATTATATCATTTCCAATTTAGATGGGTCTGAGTTAATGCAAATCAATGTCCTTGGTCATGAAAACACAAGTGTTAAAGTTCAAGAAAAAGATAAACCCTAATGTGCCAATAAAATGGTCTTAATCTGTGGTAGGCAGAATTCTAATGTGTCACTCACAATTCTTACTCCATATTCTACCTACGTTAAATAGTGTCGTCAACTAAGACAGGACTGAAAAGGTTTGAGAGCTATAAAATTTATGGTTAAGTTAGTAGTAAGCTTGGCTTTACTTAAGGTAAAAAGAAATACTCTGATTCAGTCTGACCTGATCCATTGCAGTTTCAAGACAGAGAAGTACCACTGGCATGCATTCCTGTGATATAAAAAGGAAGAAAACTGTCAGTTTGTAAAGAAGGTTCAGATGCCAGGAAGGTTGTGGTGCCTCTAGGAATGACATGGTTCTTCATCCTGTAAGTACACTGAATTGAATTATGACAACAAACAGTAATCTAAGAAGTAATGCCTAAGACTCACAAGAAATCATAGCCAAGGCAAGAATTTAATTTAGCCTTTTACAACTCTGGGAAAAAGACTTGGTCCATTGGTACTGAGGATCCTAATTCATAGGAGATGATAAATCTTATTTATGAGGAGGACTTAACATTGAGGAAATTGTTATAGAGTGTTCTAAAATTGATCTATGTACACATATATAATGAAATTTAATGAAAAAAGAGAACATGAATTTGTAAGAGAACTCAGAGGATTATATGGGAGGGCTTGAAGATAGTAAAAGGGCTGGTGCAATTATAATGTCTAAAAGAAAAGAAAATGGAAATAATGGGATGGAGAGTGGAAAAGAGTGAGAACATTAATAGAACCTGAGATTGTGGAATCCAGACAAGTTCTTAGTACTTTGCACTATAAGCAGTAAATCATTTAGGTAAGGCTCCAGATTACCTTAGTGAGTCTTGGTTAGAGCTGAAAGCAAAACAAACTTGTTCATCCATAGTGAGACCCAAGATCTATGTTGACTTTCTCTGTCAGAGCTTTATAATAGTACTATTTGTATAAAAATTGTTATAACTTTGTAATGGTCACTTCATAGGTCCAAAATCACATTTCTGGGGTTGGATTGCAACTCAGTGTTGCCCAGTGTGCACAAGGCATTGGATTTAATTGATGATACTAGAAAAATAATTTCTAAATTTATAGTCCATTTCCATAAAGGAATTGGTTCTCCAATGATGGTGTCAGCTCATACATGGCATTATTTATGATTTCTAGAATCTATTTGCCAAGCTGAGTTGTAGCAGACAGATCTTACAGTTTTCTAAGACCTTCAGGAAAGGTGTTACTACTATTCCCTTGCTCCAGTGTTTACCTGATGCCATTTGAAGATTTTAGTTACATATAATAATCTGCAGTGCAGAAATTTTTTAATACTATACTGAAAATTTACTCTGCTCTTAGAATGGTAGACTTAATTTTAATTTTTTTAATTCAAGCGTACAAGAATATTTTCAGGATAATGATGCTACACATTACCTTGACTACAGTGATGATATAAAGGGTACATACACATTTCCAAATTCACCAGTTTGTATACTTGAAATACTTGTAGTCTGGGTATAAAGAAGTAAACAACTAGAATGATGCAACAAATGTATTTGCCAGATAGAAGTGAAAGAGCAAAGCTTAATTTTCCAAATCACTGAGTCAGCACAGCTCCATTTGTTCTCAATACCATGCCTTTACAAAAATGTCTTTGAATTTCATTCCTTTGTTATTATATTTTGTTTCTACACTGCTAAGGAAGCTATATACTACATTGATTAATTTGGAACAACACTCCCATAGCTGTATACACCTATTTGATAAGCATCCTTACTGTCACTAAAAGTACCACCATAAGCATTTTTCTTACAAAGTTTTGTGCCTTTATACACACAGGTCTTGCACACATGTAGGTCTTACACATTCCACCCTTCTATAGAAATTTCTTCATAGCATCTATATATACAAGAAGACTTTGTGAATCCACCAGCCATGACATTGGACACAACAATGATCTTTCCACTAGGATCAATGTACTTCTTTTTCTTCTATGATATACTTTGTGAATATTCTCACAGAGAATGTAGATTTTCCTTTTCAATTGCAATTGTACTTAACGATAATTTTTCTGTGACATGTATTTTTCTAATAAGATACAAACACATGACAAAATTATACTCCAAAATTTGTAACTTTAATCATGCTTAAGTCTGTGACATGGTTCTATGTATAATCACATGTGAAGTTACAGTTGGATAGTAACTGAATTGTATTCAAGACCTAAGCATTCCATAGCATGTCATTAATTATGTCTACCATCTGAATAAACTCTTTAAATTTTATTAGTTTATGTCATTCTTCACATTGAGTGTATGTTTATATATTCAGAATAACTTAAATGTCTTCTTTATATTACATTTATATTTTCTATTAATTAATACAGGTAAAAAAACTGTGGGTAATTGCTGCTGGAGAAGCAGGGTTCCTCATGCCAGGGATAAAATAAATAAGTAAAAACCAGAGACCATTAAGAATCATCAGAAAAACGATGCCTACTTCTGAGTTCAAACAAGGTCTAAGGCCCTTCAGGTGGATTGAGAGTCTCACATCAAGAAGTAACTTATATAAAAATAATAAATAAATAAAGTTCACATCTTACCAGAGGAACATATTTTTATTTAGTATATGTGCTTTGTTAACTAGAACTACATTAAACACACACACACACACACACACACACACACACACACACATATATATATATATATATATATATATATATATATATTTCAAGTTTTATTTTTATCAAGTGGAGAACATTGAATTTTTAAGACCACTAAAAATGTTTTTTTTGTAGAGGATAGAAAAGAGCATTCATGTCCTTTATCACTCTCTGACTAATTTTCTATCTCTTAATTTGGGAATTTCCTATTATATATCCCGATTATAATCAATTATTACTCCTCCCAGGTGTGCTCCCACCCTTATAACCTCCCTGCACCCACAAAATATAGAAGAAAATAATGTTCAAATTGTGTTTCTCATATAATCACTGTAGCATCTTGAAACTGCCAATGGCCAGAGCCTTAATAAAAACTGAGTTTTTCCCTACTCATACCCCCTCCTCTAGAAGACATCAAATGGCAAAGAAGTTCTATTTGATGGCTTTCTTTCTAGGCTCTTTCTTTTTATGGTGTATGTGGAGAAGCCTAGAGATCTTCATAGAAAGCCTCTATGCCCCTATGTCTCAATTGTGAGTCCACAGTAATTAATATCACTTTCAGAGTAGCTTCATAATCCTTTATAAGAGGCAGATATTACAGACTTCTACATAGTTTCTGGAGATAGCACAAACCACAGTCATCTACATGGTTCTGAAGACAGCACATCCTCATCATGGTCTCCAATGGCAGTACAGATTATGGACATGAACATAGCCTTCTACCATTGCAAACCACAGACACAATTGTAGTCCTGGATGGCAGCATAAGCCAAGGATATCAAGTGCCAATACGGTCACTGGCAAAAGTCATTAACATGGCTTTAACCAGAACAGACCACAGAAATTCACATGGCCAAGGACATCAACATGACCAATGACAACTTAAACACGGTTTAAGTTGTTCCTCATATTTTATTATACTGTTCTTCCAAAACTTTCATAAAATATATACATTTGGTAGAAGATTAAGAACAGTGAAAAACCACATGTCAGAATTATTAGAGCTATTGAAATGTTTGCATATTTTTAATAAAAATATATATTTCATATATTATATGAAAATATTTTAATGGGATGGTTGAATTGGCTCTCTCTGTTGCTGACATTAATAAATAGCCACAGATCAAAGGTAATCAGATTTATGAGAATGTTGAAAAAAATAAATAAAAATTTTCAATTCACCAAAGAGGACAACTGGTTTCAGGAATAATTCATAGACATAGAGATGTAAATATAGATTTTTACAAGTAGTTTTCTTCCTTATAAGAAATAAACCTGAAATCTAAAGTGTACCAAAAAGGGTATACTTTAAAATGCTTTTAATATTCTCAATTATATTTATTTAAGACAAACTTAAACTAAGTAGTTTAAAGTTATATTTACAAGCATATAAATAATTAACAAAATTTCTGATCACTAATATTTTTTATTTAATTATTTCTCAAAAGTAATTTGGTTAACAATGTGGCCATATTTCAGCCAAGCTCACAATATTTAGCAATTGAATTATAAATCATATTTTATAAATTTAATATTATTATTCAATTAAATGGCCTACATTCAATTTCTTTACTATTAAAATTACAATTACATCAAATAATAATAATACCAATTTATCTAGCAAACTGTTGTGTAGAAGGACAAAAATGTAATCAAAAATGATATTTAGATCAACTTCAGTATTTCGTGTGATCTGTTGGGGCGATTGACTATCAGTTCAACAGGAGAATCAAGACAAACAGGGATAGGACAATCTCCTGTAGCTGTGCTTTTTGCAGAAGTTCTTACCCAGTGGGATGTTTTAATGATTAAATGAAATTAATGGAGGATTAACAGTTTTTCAGAGCACTTTACAGTTTTTTGTAACCATTAATTATGTTCTATTTGCAAAACTATCTACATTAACTATGTAATTCTATGTTATTTATGTGTAATGCACTATTTATCAGTGCTAATAAATAACATTTTCATATGAATTTTTTTGAATAATTAATTTGAATATGAAACAGACAGTAGAACACCATTTTCATCATTAGAATATCTGAGAATTCACATTGAAATCCATTTGATCTTTGTGCCAGTTTTATATTTAGCTGATATTTCCTTCTCCATTCACACCCTTCTAAACCTCCTATATCCCCTCCCACCTCCCAAATTCACAGGTCCTCCTTGTCTTTAAATATTATTGTCATATAAGCCTATAAGCCTATATCTTTGTGTATCATCTACGTTTCTTTCATCAACTTATATCATCTATTTATCAACTAAACAAATACACATACAAATACAGCCTTCTGAGTACATTCAGTTTTGCCTACGTGTATGCTGTTGGAGCTGACTATATGATGTTAGGTAACCAATTAGACCATTCATTCCTGGGAAATTCTAATCCTCTCAATCAAATATATTGTTAGTTTTTTATATCTCTTTATCTTGGGTTGGGACTCTGTGAGATTTTCCTCTATCATTGTTGGGATGTCAAATGTTCTTAGATTTTTTTTTTCAGGTCATTTTTAGGTAGCTATGGCTATGGCCTATGCAGTTCTGGACTTGAATTCAGTGGAATAATAAGAAAATAAAGAAAATCAACACATAAACACAAGTTCTGAAAAGCTGAGATTTAGTGGGCTCTAGCACTGATGGAAAAGCATCAGGGATCTGGCAGCCCAACCCTTTATTTTATATAGTCAAATGAGGAGTCAGGTTTTAATATACAAGTGAAAAAGAAGGTCAATTAGCTAATCTTGGTAGGACACTTGTGTAAAAAAGAAGTTTCAGGTAGAAATCATCCCAGAGAAAGCTGTGATCCATAGTTTTTGCAAACATGTTTTTTTTCCTGAATATTATTTAAAGGTCAATAGCTTGTAATATTCCTGCTTGGACCAGAGGAAGTTTGTCATTCCCTTGGGGCTGGAGTATTGAGTTTCTTAACATAGCATTGCTCATGTCAATAATATACATTTATTCAGAATATGATACTACCCCTCAGACAGCTATGTTTCTCAGCTACTATGAGTCTGTAATAACTGGGCTGAGATTTAGAACTAGATGCTCCAATTCCAACAGGCATCTATTTCCTCCTCCTCCTCTTCCTCCTCTTTCACCTCCTCCTACTCCTCATCTTTATTCTTTCTTCTTCTTTATCAATAGTTTGTCACAAACTATTGATTGTCAAGTAGCTAAAGAGGTTAAACTAGGTTTTTGACAAGAGTTCTCTAGATAAAACTGTGGTAGCTCAACAGGCTATATGAATGGACTTCACTATCCAGTTTCTTTAATGCTCATTGGATTACTTTCCAGAAAATTATCTACTAGAACACAGATGGAATATATAAAGATGCTAATCTGTACTATGTCTCAGATCTGCCCTTTACTCACTGTAGCAGATGAGAGGTGATAGTTAATTCTTATTGACAGCTTGATTGTACTTAGAATGGCTTAGGACACAAACGAGGAGGAGGAGAAGAAGTAGGAGGAGGAGGAGAAGAAGGAGGAGGAAGAGGAGGAGGAAGAGGAGGAAAGAAAGAAAGAAGGAAAGAAAGAAAGAAAGAAAGAAAGAAAGAAAGAAAGAAAGAAAGAAAGAAAGAAAGAAAGAAAAAGAAAAGAAGAGGTAGTGGTGGTTGTAGTGATAGTGGAGAAGGAAGAGGAGGAGGAACAGGTAAGCAACAGCCATCAATTTCTATCTCTCTGATCTTTGGGTAGTAATGGGTAGATTTTTACTGGCTAAAGAAGCAATACAACATCTAAAAGAATAATAGTATATTACAAATTTGACATAACTCAATGCCTGCATCATGAAAAATCGATAAAGCAAATTATGGCATCACCACTTTCCAGTAAGAATGTTACTTGTCAAAATAGAAATTTAGTGTCCTTTAGTAAGTTAATATCTGACCTGAAGGCAGTTTGACAATGGTGTCTGGACTTGTTATGTTTGTTTCAATTTTGTATAAGTCTGAAACTACCATACATGGCGCAAGATCTACCATAATCTCCAGCAGTAAGATCGGGTTTTATCATTAAATTCATTGCTGCTGCAAAGTACCTATTAAAATGTGTGAGGAGATTTTATTTTAGAATTCCTTAATCAAAGTAAAAATTAATGAATATTATTAAATTTTAATACTTAGTGCCTATTTTCAGAGTCTCTACTGGAATTTAATATATAACAATTGCTGTGTATGAATGAAACCTCTAAGTCACAACGAAGGTATATGCCTACATTTTAGAACCAAAACTTTGCAAAAATTATATATGTTTTGTACTCCAACAAGTAGTTTCTGAGTTCTCATAGCTCTCCATTCTTACTGACATTGATCATAATGTCTATCATATATAGGTAAGTATGGTGGTTTGAACAGGCATGGTACCCAAATACTCATGTGTTGGCATGCTTGGCTCATAGCCTCACAGTAAGTACCACTATTAGGAGGTGTGGCCTATTGAAGTAGGCAAAGCCTTAATAAAGGAACTATGTTAATGTGGGAGCATACATTAAGGTCTTATATGCTTGAACTATTTAGATTGACAAAAAGTCTTTCCATCGAGATGTAGAAATCTCAGTTCTACTACCCTGTCTCCCTGTATACTGCCTTGCTTCCTGCCATAAAAATGTAGAATGAATCTCTGAAACTATAAGCCAGTACCAATAAAATAAGTTTCTTTATCAGAGTTGGTAAGGTCATATTGTCTCTTCATAGCAGTAAAACTGTAACTAAGACAGCATACCCTGCTATATGTTTTTATTTGCATATTATTAGTAATATTTGTCAACTCTATTGTCTCTTGTGAAATCACTTACATATTTTTTATATTCAGAGCTGGGAACTTTGTTTCTTACTACATTTTAGTTGCTCTTAATATAATCTAACTATATCTTTTATGGTATTTATCATTTTAAATGCCTTAAATTTAAAACATGTATTTTTATAATTTTATTAGTTATTTGATAGTTTAATACAATTTGTTTTGATCACATTTATACCTATTCAACTCTCCTCAAATCTACTGCCCTTCAATATTCTCAGTTTTGGTTGCTTTTTCATTTTTGATTCTTGAAGACCAATAGACTACCCAACTATTCTTGGCTGTGTGGTCTTCTACATGATAATGGTTCATGTAAGAGAAATTACAATCTTGAAGCAATTCCTTCTGCTTTCCATTCTCAGAAGCTAAGAGTTGCCAATAGCTCTGTTGCTAAGAGTAGAATTATGGATACAACTCTCCTTGTTATGCTGAGATTTATTTTGGCTTTGGCTAGAACAAGTTTACACATGCTACCAAAATGATTGTGAGTTTATGTATGCAGCTTTCTTTCTGTAAACATATGGAAGACAGTCCTTCCATATGGTCATCTACAGTAGGGAACATTGAAGAGTTCTGCTTATATATATGTTCTAGAAAAACATGCAGTGTAAATCACACATTATTAATTATTCAAAGGAAGGACCGCAAACCTATTCCTGTACAGAAGGTTGGGACAGACATGTTTTCTAGCTATGGTAACCTTTTATCAATCTCTTTGCCTGAAGACTTTATGGTACAAGACCAATCTCCAAACCCATTTCCGAAAACTTTGTTTTTAAAATCAATCAATAGAACTTATCTTTATGGACTGTGTACTTTCCAAAGAGTTTTGAGTATAATCACCTCAGATTTCAATTCAGTTTACTTTGTTTCTTAAAGAGATTTAAGTATAGTTTATTGTGTATGAGGATTGGTTTAATCATCAAAAGTATAGTTGTCTTAGTCACTGTTCCTTTGCTGTAAAAAGATCACTGAGTGATCTCTTATAAGAGAAAGCATTTAATTGTGGCTTGTTTAAAGTTTCAGGATTTCGTCAATTATCATTGTAGTGGGAAGCATGGTGAGAAGCAGATAGACATGGTGCTAGATAAGTAGCTACAGCTCTACATCTCATTCTGAAGACAGCAGAGAAAGGATGCCACTAGACCTGGCTTGAGCTTTTGAAACATCAAAGCCCTCCCCAAGTGACACACTTCTTCCAACAAGGCCAATACAAATGTTTCTCAATTAGTGCCACTCCCTTATCACTAGGCCTTCAAAGATATGAGCCTCTGAGGGCCATTCTTATTCAAACATTATAGTTGATAATTTTCACAAACCACACTGTGTTTACAAATACCTAAAATAAGACAATTCAGGTGGTCAACCAGATCAAGGTACTGAGTGCATTCATGCAAAACCACCTTTTTGCTTTCTGTGGTTGTCTGCTACCCATAGGCTTTAAAAAGCCTCCTCAGTTGGTACATTTGATGCACTTGTTGAACATGTACTAACAGCTGATGTGAGGTCATGTGAATGATAGTCCTTCCTAGCCTAGAAAATAGTGTTGCAATGCATATATCTAATACCACTGGCTCTTACAATCTTTTTCTTCTTTTTTTTTCTGAGATTTTCTATGATCCTTGCATGGAGGAGGTATAACCTTTACATCACATTTAGAGTTAAGTACTTCACACTCTCTTATTTTGAGAACATCAACTAGTTGTGAATCTTATATTAATCACTATCTAATTAAAAAAAGAAGCTTCGTACATAATAGTTAGAAGATGTCCTAATCTATGTGAATAAATGTACGGACTTTACAAGCAGTTTTAGTCCATGTAACAGAATAACAGTTTTACAACTGAATTAGCTTCTCTCCTGTGACTAGACAGTCATGAATCTCTCTCCCTCCCCCTCGTCTTCCCCTCCCCCTCCCCCTCCCCCTCCCCCCTCCTACTCTTTCTTCCTTCCTTCCCTACCTCCCTACCTCCCTTTCTCTATCTATCTATCTATCTATCTATCTATCTATCTATCTCTAGATCTCTCCCTAGATTTCTATCTCTATCTTTATTTCTATCTCAGAGGGAGGAATGGAAAAGTATAGGTAAAAGGCAATGTTTCATTAAAATACCTCAAAGCATAGGAACAGGATACTGATATTATCCAACATCTAATTTGTTGGAAGTGAGTGTTTTCACTCAATATTTATATTTTCTTATACCACATTTATTCTGAGATTCTCCTGAACTTAAGGGGGAAATTTAATTTTTAATATTTTGACTTAATTTTAGATTCAAATTATATGTTTTGGTATAAATTTTTGTCTTTAAAGTTTTATAATGAAAAGCAGCCAGGCACCTCAAACGTTCTGGCACTGATGTACCTTTCCCTTCTAATGTCACAGTCCTTTGCCACCAGGTTCTCCTTAAGCCCTCTTCCACTTCATACACAATGTTCTTCTTTCATGCAGTACTCACCAATAACCAGTATTTAGAAAATGTCTACTTTATCATCATATCTCCATTGAGCATTATCAATTTTCTGATAGTTTTTAACATATCACACTATCAAATGCTTCTGTATAAATTTAAGATGTTTCTCACTAAGCATTACTAATATTTTCAGGAAGAAATTGCAACATGATTTCCGCATCTATGAGATGAGTGTGATTTGAAGCTCATTTTAAATAACTTGCATTTCTGAAATAAATATGAATTTGGATAGCTTTTTGTTCAACATATTCCTTCTACTTTCCCATGAAATCTGTTATTCATTGTAGTTATTTTGGCAAAAATGTGTTAAAAGTTAAATTTGGCTTTTAAAGAAATGTTGTAGAATTGTTATTGAATGTTAGATTCTGAGCTTACATTGCTGGAAGCTGGTAAAAAAAAGCAGACAATATATCTTCTTTAAAAGAAAATATGCTAATGAAAATAACAAAATAAATGCTTAAATGCAACACCTCAGATCATTCCAAATAAAAATAAACATTATTTGAGAGGCATAAAAGTATAGAATGTGGCCAGATAACAGTAAGTTGTTCTCTTAATGCTGGGCATATAAAGCCTTTCTGAGAAATTTTAATGGAAAAGTATTGAAAATAAATTTTAAAAAGACACAGAAGAAAACAATGTTATGTTCAGAGAGGACCCAAGTTGGAGTTCTATGTCCAGAGCTAACTTAGATGCTCACTGTCAGAAGGGAGCAAATCTTCTACATTGTTATGGTTAGAGTAAATTAATAACCACAGTTGATATTAAGTTTTTACAGGAAATTGCAGACCCAAATAAGAAGTTTGGACTTTATCTCAGTATAAAAGGGAGCCATGAGAGAATTACAAGCAACAAGTGTCAGGATTTAATTTCAACTTATGTTGATTTCTCAGGCTCGTTTTAGGATAATAATCTGTCTAAAAGGAAAACTAAAAGCTGAAACATCATTAACCAGGATGGTGTCTAACTCTAGGGTAGATGCAACATTATTAGCTTGCATTAGAGATATAAAAATAGAGAGCAGTGGTGGAAATAATAGTATATTGGATAGAAGTGTGTTGCTGAGAAATAATGCAGTCTAGCATTCAGTTTTTGCATTACATATCTAGAAAGATGGTAATGCCTTAACATGAGATGTGGAACCTGGAATGAAAGGCATCAGAAGCAGTGTTTGTTGTTTAATCCATCCGGAACTTCTTATTTGTAGTAAGCGCACTGACAATTATCTCATAAAGAAACATTAAGATGAAAAAGTAAGGCAGTGTATATATGTTCCTGTGAGCCTCTGAGTAGGTCTTTTCTGAGTAGCCTTTTCTTATGGTCTGTTGACATAACTTGAAATTTATGATAATTGCTTTCACATAGTTGTAAATAGTGTTTTCTATAAATTTGCAGTAAAGTGTATGAACATTTTATGAGTTTATTTTTATCATTAATCAAATATGGATTTATCCATCCAGTAATGAATTGCTGTGGGTAATAAATTATGATATTTAATGTTTTTATTTGATGAACTTATGACACACCTCTTGCAACATTAAATTGAAGCTTCGCTTTTTATTTTATTTTTCAGTAATTGGCTGCTTGCATCTTAGGTGTAATTATCACTTGAAAATATTCCATGTATTTGTTTAATTTTTAATGTAGTTGCCATAGTAACCATATCTGTTCTTGATATTTTGCCTCAAGAAAGGAGCCATATATATTGAATATGAGGGGAAGAAAAAGTTCCAGAATATCTCCATGACATTATAATCTTCATTATTAGATATAATGATATTTAAAATATATAAATTTATTATGCTAAACTTGCTAAATTTCTTGAATGGCACTGTGGTGTATTTTATTTACATGCCGTTGCTGAACAGTATTGTGATATAAATATTAAGTGATTTCCTGATTTTCCAACTTAAGTACTAGTCAGTCTACAGCAATAGTTCTGTGGCAGTGAAATTGACTGTCTTGTGAGTTAAAGACCTTGAATCAATCTCATAGTGAGTAGTTAAACAGGTGATAAAACTTGTAGCAAAGGTGACAAGGGCTTCTCCAACACCAATTGCCCAGAGTTACTCAGTGCAATGTACCGTAGGTGCAAATGTAAATGCATATTTTAACTTTAATATGGTTTCCTGCTGAAAAATGGTCATTTTATCTCAGTAAGTTGATCATTTTAAGCAATATATCTAAATTTTGAATTGTATTTTGAGAATAACTGTTATAGATGAGATCTAATGAGCTTCCAATATCAATTGAACTTTGGGGAGAAAATTAAACCTGGTTGTACTTAATTCAGTGAAACACTGCTTCTTGATAAAATATGAATTACTAATAAGACAAAAAGATGGTGTTAATTGTTGTACTTGTTGGAATCTTTATAAAATGTTTAGACTTAATTATGACTAGCATTTACTGACCCTCTTTTTTATATGTGTGATAAAATTTATCATACTCAAGAACCTTGGTATCGATATTAGCCATGTGGTATTTCCTTGGGAGCATTAAGGGAAGGGTGGCAGAGATAAATTTAAAAATGAAGTAACATGCGTCTTGAGCATTCAGTGCTGTATAGTTTTATTTGGGTTTGTTTTATTTTTCCAAAACTGTGGTTTCACATTTATTTCAATACTTCAGCAAATATGTACACATGTATCTACGTGTACATGCACATCATATATACATACATGGAGACAAAATCACAAAGAAAACATAATAAAACACTAAAATTGAGAATCAGGCTAAAGAGTGTAGAAACGTTCATTGCAATGTCTGGCTAATTTTCTGCAGCTTTGGGATTTTAAACATAAATATACAGATTTCAGTCACTACAAAAAAGCTAGCTTACACTATGTACAAGTAAAAAACCTTGGAAATAAAATAATAATTAAGGATGAAGAAATTCTGTAAATAATAAGCTTATGAGGAAGAACCTCACATGTGATTCTGATACTGCATGTATTTCCACTCTAGTATGAATGTAGGATTTTCCTCTCTAGTTATTAATTGTATAATCTCCCCATTTTCTTGAGTACATATTTACAAATTAGAGAAAGGTAAAAAAATAGAATTTAGTATATAATTTTTTAACCTTTTATTTTTTTCTTTGTGAAATTCACACCATGTAACCCAATGACACTCATCTCCTCACCCCTTTGTATCGGCCCTCTGCTCTTACAACCTCCTCTGCAAAAGAAAATAAAATAAGACATAATAATAATAATAATAATAATAATAATAATAATAGCATGTTGAAGATATAGTGTGTCACCTTGTCTCACAAAATATAGTCATTTGTCCACACATTTTTATTTTCAAATGTTGGTTTCTATGAGACATTTTTCTGTTTCGAGGCTACTGGCTTCTGTTATGCCATCAATACTGGATCCCTGGATCCTAACAGGTATTCCTCTTGTATATTCTGTTGTGGTCCTGTGTTGTGAATATTCTGTAACTTAGATCTACTGGACAGGCCCCTTCATGGACTTCAGCAGATCGAAGGTGGGACAGTTGTTGGGGTGGGCCAATACAATGTCCTGAATCTTGAGATGAGAGGTAGCTAATTTGGCCAGCCCACCAGTTCTTCTGTGCCCACACCACCAAGTGAACTCGGCAGCACTGCATAGGGTAGCTGGAAAGTGACAGGGTCAGCTCTCCTACTCTCAAGCCCTTGGCTCACCCATACCTTTGCCACAAGGGCCAGCTATAATATGCTGCCCAGGTGAGGAGCAAGGCCTGCCTGCTCTCCCTAATGCTGCAGCTGCTGAGGAGCAGGTACGGGTCCCCTAATTTCATGATGTTAGCAGCAGCTTTTCTGCCTGTTGTAAACAAAGGGGATGAAGGAAAAGTACATCTCTCTTTCTCTTGCCCATGTAACTCCCATGAAAAATGAGAAGCAGTGACAGCTCTCCTTAGCTCAGTCCCTCAGGGCCAGCTCACCTGCATCCTTCCCACAAGAGTCAACTCTACTGTGCTGCCAAGGTGAGTTCTAGAGCTCATTCTTTTAAAGTGCTACATTT
This sequence comes from Arvicanthis niloticus, assembly GCF_011762505.2. Taxonomy (NCBI): domain Eukaryota; kingdom Metazoa; phylum Chordata; class Mammalia; order Rodentia; family Muridae; genus Arvicanthis; species Arvicanthis niloticus. Next base: position 30,776,303 of record NC_047667.1, read on the forward strand.
TTTTGAGGAGCAGGGCAAACTCTTCCACTCTCAAGACCTAGGGTACAACTTCCCCACCTGCTGCCAGCATGGAAGGGAAAGGGGGCCTATCTAGCTTTTATTGTCAATTTTATACAACCTAGATGTCAAATCACCTCGGAAGAGGCAACCTAATTTTCCAGATTTGATTGGCCTATTGCCCTGTGTCTGAAGATCTTCTTGATTTATGACTGATGTGAGAGGGTGCATCCCACTGTAACACTAACCCCATTATGCATGACATTATCCTAAATATATAGGCCTGAACTTCATAGTGAAGCTGTCTAGAAATATACAAGCCAGCATTGTTGTTACCCCATGGTTCTTGCCATGACTTTATTCAATGATGTATGTTGATTAAAAATGTAAACCAAAGAACACCTGTCTATCCAAGTTACTTTTTGTCATGGTCTTTATCTAGGCCATAGAAAATCAAACTAAAACGCCATCATTATTACCCTGCAATACTTGCATTTAGATACATGGAAGGTCTAATAAACTTTCATGCACTGGCTAAGTCCCTAAAGCTTCTTCTGTATACTATCAAACATAATTCTCCCTGTGTAACAAAGTCACTTGTTAGTGTGCATATTATGTATTCAGCATTTCCTTTTAATAATGCTCTCTGAGGTTTATTTCATGTCTACTCTTCAAAGGGCACTTTGATTCTTTACAGTGGAGATTCATAACAATTTTCTGAAGTATGTTACTATTTCTCTTTTTGCAATGACAAAAATAAATGTTAGATAGTTGGCAATATGATCCTTACCCCATTTCCATGTCCATGGCTTCCTATGCATCCCAGATTGCTTATATTTGTGATTGATATAGAGTTCTACAATAGAGTGGATGTAAGGATATTTTGTTTTTGAAAGCTAGATAAAACAAATTATTAGGACCACAATAACTTACATTTTTACTTGACAATTCATTATTTATCTGGTTTAACAAATATTTTTGATATATTTCTCATGTCATAAATTTAAAAATATAGTTGATGAATGAAATGAAGCCACTTTACTTGGAAGCACATATCATTAATAGGCTATAGATAAATACATCAAAATGAAAGAAAATATTATAGACCTAAACAGAGAATTTACAGTGGAAGAATCTCAAATGACCAAGAAGCACTTAAAGAAAGGTTCAAAGTTCTTAGTCATCATAGAACCAAAACAACCCTGAGATTCCACCTCATACCAGTCAGAATTGCTAAGATCAAAAATTCAAATGACAGTACATACTGGTGAGGATACGGAGAAAGAGAAACACTCCTCCACTGCTGGTTGGATTGCAAACTGGTTCAAGCACTCTGGAAATCAATCTGAAGTTTCCTCAGAAATTTGGAAATAGCTCTACCTGAAGATCCGGCTATACCACTGTTGTGCATACACCCAAAAGATGCCCCACCATGCTACAAAGACACGTGCTCCTCTATGTTCACAGCAGCCTTATTTGTGATAACCAGAAGTTGGAAACAACCCAGATGTCCCACAACGGTAACGCAGATACAGAAAATGTGGTTATGAAATATTATTCTGCTATCAAGAATGAGGACATGATGAGTTTTACAGGTAAATGAACTAGAAAAGAACATCCTGAGTGAGGTATCTCAAACACAAAAGGTCATGTACTGACTGATATGTAGATATTATCCAAAAAGTACAGAATACCTAGATATAACCTACAGATCTTAAGAAATATAACAAGCATAAAAGCCCAAGTGAGGCTGTTTCAATCACACTTAGGAAGGTGAGAAAATATTCCGGGGAGGCAAAGGGAGGGAGGGACCTGGGTGAAACAAGAAAAGGGGAACAGGATCAGGTGTGTGCAGGTGTGTGTGTGTGTGTGTGTAACAAAAGAGAATCCCAGAGGTCCAGGAGAATGAATAGAAATAAGCAGCCTTGGGAGGAGAGGGGGATAGAAGGGAGAGGTGGAGGGGACTCTTTAAAAAGTTCCAGAATCCCTGGAGGTGAAAGAGACTCAGTACTCAATGTGGGTGACCTTAGACAAAATGTCCAATATTGAGGAGAGGGAACTTGAAGAGTCCACCTCTAGCAGATAAGTGCCTCAAGTTGAGGGACCAAGTTACTAACCCACAGTCAAAATCTCTGACGCAGAACTTTTTATGTCTAAAAGAATTGCAGGGACAAAAATGGAGAAGAGACTGAAGGAAAGAAGGTCCAATGACTGGCCCATATTGGGATCCATTTTAAGGGGTTGGGGGCACCAAGGCCTGGCACTATTACTAATGCTATGATATGCTTACAGACCGGAGTCAGACATGGCTGTCCTCTGGGAAGTCATACCAAGAGCTTACTGACACAGACTCAGATAGTTAAAACCAACCATTGGACTGAAGTAGGGAAACCCATGTGGCTGAATTAGGGGAAGGATTAAAAAAGCTGAAGGGGAGGGCTACCCCATAGGAAGACCAGCAGTCTCAACTAACCCGGACCAGACCACAAGGAGCTCACAGAGAATGAGCCACCAAACTGCAGCATGCATGGGCAGGGCCAAGCCCCACAAATTGTACATAGCAGAGGTCTGTCTGGTCTGGTCTCAGAGGGAGAAGATGTTGGGGGCCGACTTTTAGCAGAAAGCGGCTATCAGCTTTGCAGCCATCTTGAGCCATATAACCTGACATGTGACTTGGATTACAATAGCCTACAACAGCTGAGCACACTCTGATAACATCTTGCTTTGGATACCCTGGATTTTCCTTGGGTGTGTGAGATTAAAGGTGTGTGATTTAAGAGTGTGACCTAGAGATCAGATTTAGAGACAAGACCTAAGGGCATGATTAAAGGTATGACTTAGAGGCATGGCTAAGAAGTGAGACATAAAAAAGGCAGAGGCAGACGGAGGAGAGAATCAGACACTTTAGAGAGTACAACTTAGAGAACAATTTGGAGTGACAGAGATTCAGACACTAAGAGTAGGAGTAGACATTAGACACTCGGAAGAGAACAACAGGAGTACAACTAGGAACTAGGAGGAGTACAACTAGGAACTAGGAACTAGGAACTCAAGACTTGGGACTTGGACTAGGAAGAGAGACTGAAGAATATACAGGATTGAATCACACTCTTTCTGGTCTCCATTCTTCGAGTTCGTCCTCACTCTCTCTCTTGCTGAACCCCAACCCGCGGACCGGAGCTGCAGCTTGGACCAGGGAAACAGTGGCCACCAAGCGTGGAGTGGAGAGGGCTGCAACATTTTAGGCTGCCCAAAGTGGGGCAGCCTAGGCCCCAACATTTTTGGCGCCCGAACAACGACTAGTGCGGTTCTCAACAAGAAGATGTGTTTAATCCCTGATATTCTTGACTCCCCAGGGAAGAGGGAGACCTGGTAGGAGATAGCACCCTTGCAGAGGCAAGACAGAGAAGAAATAGGATGAGGAATTATGAGAGATAGGACCAGGAGGAGGTACAAGGACTAAAATGTAAACAAAGAAAATAATTTAAAAAATAATTGTTAATATTTAATTAATTTAATTAATTAATAAAACAATATTAATTGCTTTTTTGTTTTAAATGGTATTTTATTTATTTGCATTTCAGATGTTATCACCTTTCCTCAATTCCCCTCCCCAGAAACCCCCTTTCCTCATCCTCCTGCTTCTATGAAGGTATGCCCTAACCCACCTACCCACACCCGCCTCTCTGCCCTTCCATTCCCTCACACTGTGGCATCTAGCCCTCACTGGAACTGGACTGAGGGCCTCTTCTCCCACCAATACCCAACAAGGCTATCCTCTGCTACATATACAGCTGGAGCCATGGGTCTTTTCATGTGTGTTCCCACGTTGGCTGTTAAGACTTTGGGAGCTTTGTTTGGTTGGTATTGTTACTCTCCCCATGGGCTCCTTCAGCTCTTTCAGTCTTCTCTCTAGCTCCTCCATTGGGGACCCAGTGATAAATTCAAATGTTGGCTGCAAGCATCCAGCTCTGTATATGTCAGGCTCTGGCAGAGCCTCTCAGTAGACAGGTATATCAGGCTCCCGTCAGCATGCACTTACTGGCATCCATATCAGTGTCTGAATTTGGTGACTGCACATGGGATAGATCCCTAGTTGTGGCAGTCTAAAGACTGCCCCTCTTTCAGTCTCTGCTCCACACTTTCTCCATATTTCTTCCCATGAATATTTTGTTACTCCTTCTAAGAAGGAAAACGCCAGCCACCTACCCCATGCACACTTTTGGTCTTCCTTCTTGAGTCATCTGGTCTGAGATTTGTATCTTGTGTATTACAAGCTTTGGGGCTAATATCCATTTATCAGTGAGTAGATACCATGTGTGTTCTTTTGTTATTGGGTTACCTAGTACCATTCATTTGCCTAAGAATTTAGTGTATTCATTCTTTTTAACAGCTGAGTAGTACTCTATTGTGTAAATGTACCACATTTTATGTATCCATTCCTCTCTTGAAGAATATCGGTGTTTTCCAACTTCTCGCTATTATAAATAAGGCTTCTATGAACATAGTATAGCATGTTTCCTTGTTATATGTTGGAGCATCTTCTGGGTATATGCCCAGGAGTAGTATAGCTGGGTCCTCAGGTAATATTATGTCCAATTTCCAAAATGGCTGTCCCAACTTACAATCCCACCAACAATGGAGGAGTGTTCCTCTTTCTCCATATCCTCACAAGCAACTGCTGTCATCTGAGTTTTTAATCTTAGTCATTCTGACTGGTGTGACCTGGTATCTCAGGGTTGTTTTGATTTGCATTTCCTTGAGGACTAAGGATGTTGAACATTTCTCTAGCTCTTTTTCCACCAATCGAGTTTCCTCAGTTGAGAATTCTTTTTTTTTAAGCCCTGTACTCAAGTTTTAATAGGTTTATTTGATTCTCTGGAGTCTAATTTCTTGAGTTCTTCATATATATTGGGTATTAGCCTTCTACCAGATATAGGATTAGTAAAGAACTTTTCCAAATCTGTTGGTTGCCCTTTTGTCCTATTGACAGTTTCCTTTGCCTTACAGAAGCTTTGCAATTTTATGAAGTCCAATCAGTCATTTCTTGATCTTAGAGAATAAGCCATTGGTGTTCTGTTCAAGAACTTTTCCCCTGTGCCCAGGTATTCCTAGCTCTTCCTGACTTTCTCATCTATTAGTTTCAGTGTATCTGGTTTTATGTGGAGGTCCTTGATCCACTTGGACTTGAGCTTTGTACAAGGAGATAAGAATGGATCAATTTACATTCTTCTACATTCAGACTGCCAATTGACCTAGCACCATTTGTTTAAAAAAAAAAAAAAAACTGTCTTTTTCCCACTGGATGGTTTTAGCTCCTTTGTCAAAGATCAAGTGACAATATGGGTTTATTTCTGGGTCTTCAATTCTATTCCATTGATCTTCCTGTCTATCTCTGTACTAATACCATGCAGTTTTTATCATTATTGCTCTGTAGTACAGCTTGAAGTCAGGTATGGTGATTCCCCAAGAAGTCTTATTATTGTTGAGAATAATTTTTGCTCTCCTGGGTTTTTTGTTATTCCAAATGAATTTGCAAATAGCTCTTTCCAACTCTGAAAAATTGAGTTGGAATTTTGATGGGGATTGCATTGAGTCTGTAGATTGCTTTCAGCATGATGGCTATTTTTACTATATTAATCCTGCCAATGTATGACCATAGGAGATCTTTCCATATTTTGAGATCTTCTTAGATTTCTTTCTTCAGAGACTTGAAGTTCTTGTCATACAGATCTTTCACTTGCTTGGTTAGAGTCACACCAAGGTATTTTATATTATTTGTGACTATTATGAAGAGTGTCATTTCCCTAATTTCTTTCTCAGCCTGTTTATATTTTGAGTAGAGAAAGACTACTAATTTGTTTGAGTTAATTCTGTATCTAGCCACTTTGCGAAGATGTTTATCAGGTTTGGGAGTTCTCTGGTGGAAGTTTTGGGATCACTTAACTATACTAATATATCATGTGTAAATAATGATATTTTGACTTCTTCCTTTTTAATTTGTATCTCTTTGACCTTCTTTTGTTGTCTAATTGCTCTGGCTAGGACTTCCTACTATATTGAATAGGTAGGGAGAGAGTGGGCAGCCTTGATTTTAATGAAATTGTCATTAAATTTAATGAAATCAGTCCCTGATTTCAATGAAATTGCTTCAAATTTCTCTCCATTTAGTTTGAAGTTGTATAATTGTTTGCTGTATATTGCTTTTACTATGTTTAGATATGGACCTTCAATTCCTAATCCTTCCAAAACTTTTACCATGAAGGAATGTTGAATGTTGTCACGTGGTTTCTCAGCATCTAGTGAGATTATGTTTTTTTCCCTTTGAGTTTGTTTATATAGTTGATTACATTGACAGATTTCTGAATATTGAACCATCCCTGCATTCCTGGGATAAAGTCTACTTGATCATGATGGATGATTTTTTTTATGTGTTTTTGGATTCGGTTTGCAAGAATTTTATTGAGTATTTTTGCATTAATATTCATAAGGGAAATAAGTCTCAAGTTCTCTTTCTTTGTTGGGTCTTTCTCTGGTTTAGGTATGAGTGTAATTGTGGCTTCATAGAATGAATTGGGTAGTGTTCCTTCTGTATCTATTTTGTGGAATCATTTGAATAGAATTGGTATTATGTATTCTTTAAAGGTCTGATAGAATTCTGCAGTAAAACCATCTGGTACTGGGCTTTATTTATTTATTTATTTTTGTGGGGAGAATTCAATGACTTTTAATGATTGCTGTTATTAATTTAGGGATTATGGGACTGTTTAGACAGTTAATCTGGTGCTGATATAACTTTGCTACTTGGTATCTATCTAGAAAATTGTCCATTTCATTCAGATTTTCCAGTTTTGTTGAGTATAGTCTTTTGTAAAAGGATCTGATAACTTTTTTTAAATTTCTGTGGTTTCTGCTTTTATATCTCCCTTTTCAGTTTTGATTTTATTAATTAGGATATTGTCTCTGTGCCCTCTGGTTAGTTTGGTTCAGGGTTTATCTATCTCTATTTGTTGATTTTTCTCAAAGAACCATATCCTGGTATTGTTGATTCTTTGTACAGTTCATTTTGTTTCCACTTGGTTAATTTCAGTCTTGAGTTTATTATTTCTTGCTGTCTACTCCACTTGGGTTTATTTGCTTCTTTTTGTTCTAGAGCTTTCAGGTGTGCTGTCAAGCTGCTAATGTACACTCTCTCCAGTTTCTTTTTGTAGGCATTTAGAGCTATGAGATTTTCTCTTAGCATTGCCTTCATTGTGTCTCACAAGTTTTGGTATGATGTTCCTTCATTTTCATTAAATTCTAAAAAGTCTTTAAATTATTTCCTTATTTCTTCCTTGACCAAGTTATCATTGAGTAGAACATTCTTCAATTTCCATTATGTATGTGGGCTTATTATTGTTTTGGTTGTTATTGAAGACCAGGCTTACTCCATGGTAATCTGATAAAATGCTTGGGATTATTTCAATCTTCTTGTATCTGTTGAGGCCTGTTTTGTGACCAATTATATGGTTTATTTTGGAGAAGGTACCATGAGCTGCTAAGAATGTATATTCTTTTGTTTTAGGATAAAGTGTTCTATAGATATCTGTTAAATCCTTTTGTTTCATAGCTTCTGTTAGTTTCACTGTGTCTCTTATTTAGTTTCTGTTTCCATGATATGTCCATTGCTGAGAGTAGGGTGTTGAAGTCTCCACTATTGTGTGAGGTTCAATGTGTGCTTTGAGCTTTAGTAAAGTTTCTTTTATGAATGTGGATGTCCTGGCACTTGGAACACAGATTTCAGAATTCAGAGTTCATTTTGGTTGATTTTTTTTTTTTTTTGGATGAGTATGAAGTGTCATTCCTTGTCTTTTTTGATAAGTTTTGATTGAAAGTTGGTTTTATTTGATATTAGAATGGCTACTCCAGCATTTTTATTGAGACCAGTTGCTTGGAAAATTGTTTTCCAGCCTTTTCTCTGAGGTAGTGTCTGTTTTTATCACTGAGGTATGTTTCCTGTATGCAGCAAAATGCTGGGTCCTGTTTTCTTATCCAGTCTGTTACTCTGTGTCTGTTTATTGAAGAATTGATTCCACTGATGTTAAGAGATATTAAGTAAAAGTGATTGTTCCTTCCTATTATTTTTGTTATTAGAGGTGGAATTATGTTTGTGTGGCTATCTTTTTTTGGATTTGTTGGAAGAAAATAACGTTTTTGCCTTTGCTAGGATATAGTTTCCCTCTTTGTGTTGAAGTTTTTTCTCTATTATTCTTTGAACAGGTGGAAAGATATTGTGAAAATTTTGTTTGTTATGGAATATATTTGTTTCTACATCTATGGTAATTGAGGGTTGTGCTTGGTATAGTAGCCTGGGCTGGCATTTGTGTTCTCTTATGTTTGTATGACATCTTTCCAGGATCCTCTGGCTTTTACAATCTCTGGTGAGAAGTCTGGTGTAATTCTGATAGGTCTACCTTTATATGTCACTTGACTTTTTTCTTTTACTGCTATTAATTTTCTTTCTTTGTTTTGTGCATTTGGTGTTTTCATTTATTATGTGACATGAGAAATTTCTTTTCTTGTCTAGTTTATCTGGAGTTCTGTAGGCTTTGTGTATGTTCATGTTGTATCACTTTATTTAGGTTAGAGAAGTTTTCTTCTATAATTTTGTTGAAGATATTTACTGGCCCTTTAAGTTGGGAATCTTCACTTTCTTCTATACTTATTATCCTTAGGTTTGATCTTTTTATTGTGTCCTGGATTTCCTAGATGTTTGGATGATGAGCTTTTTGCATTTTGCATTTTCTTTGACAGTTGTGTCAATGTTTTCTTTGGTATCTTCTGCAACTGAGATTCTCTCTTTTGTCTCTTGTATTCTGTTGGTGATTCTTGCATCTATGACTCATGATGTCTTTCCTAGGTTTTCTATCTTCAGGGCAGTCTCCCTTTGTGATTTTTGTTACTGTTTCTACTTCTATTTTTAGATCTTGGATGGTTTTGTTCAATTTCTTTACCAGTTTGGTTGTATTATCTTATAATTCTTTAAGGGATATTTGTGTTTCCTCTTTAAGTGCTTCTACCTGTTTACCTGTCTATTTTTTAAGGGAGTAATTTATGCCCTTCTTAAGCCCTCTTAAAGTCTTCTATCATCATCATGAGAAGTGATTTTAAATCAGATTCTTGCTTTTTCAGTGTGATGGGGTATCCAGGACTTGCTATGGTGGGAGAACTGGGGTCTGATGGTCCCAAGTAAACTTGGTTTCTGTTGGGTATGTTCTTGTACTTGCCTTTTGCCATCTGGTTATCTCTAAGGCTACCTTCATTCACTGTCTCTGACTTGAGCCTGTCTGTCCTGTGATCTTTGTCATGTCAGAACTTCTCAGAGTTCAGCTGTCTCTGTCATTCTGTGATCCAGAGATCCTGGGTCTAACAGCTCCTGGGAGTCAGGCTGCCTTTGGGATCCTGAATTCTTAGTGTGACCAAGCTCCTGACATCCTATGATTCTATGATCTTATGTTCCTGGGTGTGTTATGGCTCCTTAGATTCCAGCTTCCTCTGGGTGTTGTAGGATTGGGTGCAGAGCTGGTGCCCACGGTCTTCTCAGAGAACTGGCACAGACTGGAAGACCAGTATTAATTGTTTAATCTGTTAAAAATAAAACAATAAAATATTAGAAAATCATATGACATTATACAAAAACTGAGTCCTAACACAATCTCAGAAATAATAATATTTTTTTGGAAAAATACATCTGATAGTAGCCTATGAACTGAAAATAACTGGAATATTTTGCCCATATACACTTAGTCAAATTGGGAATTGAAGCATTGTCAAGAAGCTTATGTCTAAAATGCAGACTCCATGAGAGAAGGAACACTATATTACTTTGTAGTGTATTGCTTTTTCTAAAAATTTTCTTACCCACATATTATACTGTAGTAGGTTATTCATAGTATTAAGTATATAGAAAAATATTAGCACACTTAAGCAAATATAAAGTCCTTCTGAAACTCTAGCTTTTCTATTTCATTATGACTTCACATTTCACTTGCCAATAGTGTTTACTTTGAGACCAGTATTAGATATTCAGAAGACAGTTTCTAAATATGGCTATGAAATAATCATAATGCTCAAATAATGTTTACATTGGATTAGACATTCTGATAACTAGAAGAAAAGAAATTGAAGACAGATTAACACAAATCACTTATGCACCAATATAAGAAGGGATTAAAAATCAGCTAAATTTTGTTTAACTTGTTTCTTTTGTGCCTCTGCTTTTCTTGTCTTGACAGTATCCCATGATAGGCTCCATATCACAGGCATGAATCATCAGTATGTCTCAATATTGCTCAGCACTTGCTTACACAACTGGCTTATTATTGAATATAAAATTGCTCAAATTTTTTAAGTGTAAACAAAGAAGTAATAATTGTTAACCTAGTAGTGTTCTTTTTTGGGTCTCTTGTAATTGTCCAAATTTACTTAAGTAATCTCTTATTGGAATGCACCTGAAAACAAAAGGTCACACTGTTCCTTCTGATAATATGTTAATTGTGTATACATTTTCCAAAATTCATAGAAGGCTTAACAGTAAATGTTCATAATCAGTATTTATTAAATTAATCAGGTAATCATGTCATTACTTTTTAATGGGTTTATTCATTTAACTGTATATTTAAATCTAGCAACAGAGCAACTAAGTTTTACATATGCACTTTGCACATTAGAGATATTTAATTCTTATTCTATTGGTTCCATTAAAATAGATAAAAATAAATTCCTTTCTGCCTATGTAATTTCTACCTTAATTATTTCCCAAAGGAGCTTTATATATTAATTTACTAATTATCATTCTGTCAATTCTTAATCTGCAGATAAGCTGTGTACATACAAGTTTACATGGTATGCACATAGTTGTTAAAGAAATAAACATTTCTCATGGCCCCAAATCTTTTTGTTTCATTGGGGATAATATGGGTACTATTCAGAATCTTTATCATAAATAATTTTTAGACAGTGCATTTTGCACAAATTTGATGTTAAGAAAAATAAACTTCTGTGAAAATAATGATAATTTATTATTCAATTGCAATATTAGAACTGGGATTGGGAATTTTTTTGTAAAATATTTGAAATCATCATGTTCTTCCCTTCAGTAAGTGGATATTAAATTTTCTACATTCTAGAGTCTTCCACAGTCATTAAGAGGGTAGGCCAAGTCAGAAAGGGAGGAGGGAATCAAGTATGGTGGTTAGGGTAATCTTGCTGCTATAAGCAAACAACTCACCTTTTTATTTACACAAGTTTCACAAAACAAAGACAGATTAAGGATTATCTAATAAGTACAGATTATCTCACTTTGTCCAGAGTTACAAGTTCAGTCATAGTTCAACACTACAAATAGAATAAATTTTATTTTTATTTTTAGCTTTAGAACTCTAATTCAAAAATTTAAAGAATGTCTACACCAAATAAACCCGCTTATTTTATGAGAGCCTGCTTCTAGGGTAGTAGTATTTGTAGTTTCAAAGCACTCCAGACAAACAGAAAACATCTGATTCAGTCCTTACATAAGTAGAAAATACTAATATCTAACTCCATAATATATCATTCCATCATCTATGCAATTAATTAGGAAAAGTTTATTTTATTCTATCTTATTAACTAAATTCCATTTCTACAGGTATGAACTCTGTACAACCCCCTATCTTGTAAAGAGAGAGAGAGAGAGAGAGAGAGAGAGAGAGAGAGAGAGAGAGAGAGAGAGAGAGAGAGAGAGATTTAGGATCTGTAGCTAATTCTCCTGGCTAGTCAGAATTTGTCAATTATCTCTGTTTATCCTGTACCAATTGTACTGTTCAATTTGCTTAGGGGTGGCTATTCCAATGAGATTATTTGTGTGCATCACTTTAAAATTCCTAGTTTAGTGCCTAACAGGAATTATTATAATGATCTCCAGGGCACAAGGAAGACTTCCAAATAGAGCCAAATCAACTTACTTCCCTAAAAGCAGAAATGGTAATAAGTTTGCAAAATTCCTATAAAGTACTCAGTCTTAATTTTCTCAGGCAAAGAAATAAAATGAATCATGATACAAAAAGTTGCCAAGAATGCAACAAGCAGAGACCAGAACATAAAAGTGTGAGACAGAATTGCAGAGATCACAGCATTCAGCTCAGCTGTGCTGGAACTGTGCCAAATAACTGTGCTGGCTTCATGATATGACTGTGTCATCTACTCTTAACTTTGAGCTAGATTTTGTGATTTGCTGAAAGTGAGTACAAGAGTATGATTTCATGACTCCTGAAAGTAGGTCACAGAGCCATATCAGTACCTATATGAGGTATATATTTCATGTATATGTGTACATGAGATTGTATTTTAATTACATCATTCCTCTTTGCTGTAGTTGTACTCAATTGATCTTACTAAAATCAACCCCAGCTGTGGCAGCAGCAGCACTCCACTCCTTCTACCTGCTCCAATGTTCTGGGTTCTCTAATGGAAGGTACACACACATACACACACCACACACACACACACACACACACACACACACACACACACACACCCTTCTCACATCCTTTATATTTCCATATGTCTTAAACAGGTTAATGTTTGGGCCACTTCTTAACCTCCATGTGCCTGATGCACCTTTCTCTGAGATTTTCAAGTCATTACTTAATAAAATCTATACTCTATCTGTCCTGCCCCAGATCCAGACCTACAATTCCCTCAGCTGCATTCCTTGGCACCTACAAGATGACTATCTGTCTGTCTTCACCTCTCAGGCCTGAAGATTTCTTGCCTGGTATGACAGCTATGTCTCTTCTTGTCCAGGAATCCTAAAAGTTCCTGCATAGCCATTAGCTGTAGGCAACTTTATTTACCAATCAAAACCAACCAGGGGTAGGGTTCCCTCAGTTTCATATGTGCGTTTGTGCAGATTCCCATACAATTTTATGGACCTGATTAATATAATACAAGTGGCATTAGACCAAATCCACAAAACCTTTCCATTTTTTTCAATCCAAAATCTCCCATTTACCTTTCCTTACTCTTCTTCAAACTCATGACCTCTTTTCTTCCATCAATTTTTATAGAATGAATATATGTGTTTGTATATACATATATATTTCCAAATAAAATCTCTTGAATCAGTATAATTTTACTGGCATGTATATTTTCAGAACAAAGGATTGACCCTTGTGGTATGAGAAAGCCACCTGGAGGTATATGTCTCCTGCTCTCAGCTGTACTCTTTTGCCTTAGTAAATTGTGTATGGTTGAGACCTCATTGTCTTTTCCCAATACAGTTTGGCATATGAGTTGGTGTTCCCCTAGTCAAGCTAAAGACTGAACAAGGCTGCTCCTTTATACTTTGAAACTCCATAGTGCCATTAAAACAGATATAGGTATGTTGGGAGAACACTTAAGAAGCCCTTCTAGAAGGGCCTACCTGGCAAGAAGGCTCTCTGCTAACAGCCAGATAAGTGAAGCATATTGAAAAAAATTTCTCAAGTGCCAGTCAAGCCTTCAAACTGCTACTAACAAGTGGATGTCAAGTGTAGCTGAGATCCTTGAATCAGAACATTCCTGGCCAGGCTCCCAGAAAAGAACGAGCTCCAGAAAAATAACCCCAGAAATTATGAGGATAAAAGTATGCTGCTTTACAATGCTAAGTTTTATGTCAATTTATTGCATGTATACAGATGGATAATATAATATATTTAATGTTTTTATACATACTTGATATCTTGGCATATTAATTTCATTGTAGGGATTGATTGCATTAAATTATGTTATTATATTCAAATGTCACCAGAAAATTGCGTCCCTGACTACTCTAAATTTTTGTATTCAAGACTTCTGCAAAAATTAGTTAAGTTTTAAAGTTGTGGGTATAATTAAAATTAGTTTTCATTTGCATACTAGAGTTTATAAGCACTTTTGCATTCATTATTGTGTTGGGAGCGTAAATAGTGATGAAAGAGGAATTAATCATACATTTCCTCTTCATAAAAAAAGACTCAGAACTATTAAATATTATGGTCCCAGAATAAAACAGCAGAGAACTCAGTGCCTGGTCTTTGATTAAAATGTATTGCTCTTTCAAGGTAATCTTTTTCTATTATTATTTTCAAATATATGATATGTTAAAAGAAAAGAAAGATCAGGGGAGGTCAGGGTTGCCACAAGTATCTTGTTGGGCCTAGTTATTTTGGAGTGTTAATGTATGTTTTGCTTTATGAACATTTCAAGAAAATTGTCAATTGATTATTCACAATGAAAGATGAGAAGTCCATCATTTACGTTGACTAAAAATTTCTTTATAGAAGACACTGAAAATGAACCATACACAATGTAGGCCAGTTTCTTGGTATTCCTTTTTCTTATCTACTGATTTTAGCCTAGCCTTGTATATTTGCTTCTTCAGTTTATTCTGTGTTTTTCCCTCTAGACTGTTTTATATTTTAACCAAGTGTCTAGAAATTGAGAAAATTAGCATTGGAATCATTGAGATTATACTGGTAGTGCTCAATGTTTGATTTTTAAATATATATTGATACAGCTTCTGTAAAATATAATGATTTGGGACCATAGTATTTCTTAATGAATAACAACCATTTAATTCTGGTTGTTAAATAGAGTGAATTAATTTTCAGGTAATTGAAAAAGCACTCTTTTTGCTAGACATGGCAGTGTAGATGTATAATCCCAGAAATGTGGAGCCAAAGGCAGAAAAACTCATGTTAGAAGGTCAACTTAATTATATAGGGAGACTGTCCCCATGAAATGAAGGCTGGTGATAAATTGTGGTGGTATGACATTTACCTGGAATGTATGTAGTAATGACTTAAGTTTGATTCTCAGAACAAAAAGTTTAATCAATTTTTATTTAAAAACCAAGGCACTGTTGAAAAACACTTGGAAATGTAGAAACAGCCTCAAAATCATTTCAAAAATAATAGAAACTTTATTGTACAAAATAGATGATATGTATTAAATATGTCTCCTTCATATATTAAAGACCATTAATCTAAAGATGAACAGTGTTTATTGAATGAATATGACCATCAGGATTTTTGGAGATTATCAAAGGATGGGATATACAAAAGTGATATTTCATGAGGTGGTTAAGCACACTTCTGTAAAACTCTTAGCACTTTGGATATGTAATTCTGTCTTGCACATTAGAGACCTATATATTCACTCTGCTTTCAATGTCCAAATCTTTTGTTAAGTCACTGTTCCTGCCCCTTATTCTTACAGTTGCCAATTGATGAAGCTGATACTGTGATCTTTCCTTGGCATGATTTATTACTCATTATTACTAATTACTGTTCATGTGAGTCTAATCTCATGAATATACCCAGCACATATAACAATACAGTGCTGCTAGGTACTACTGCAAACATACCAGTGTACCCATCTTTGCTACCTAGTTGTGCAATAGTCCACCCATACATGGATTTTGGCAAGAAATTCTAGTAATTATTCTGCATTTTCAGTTTCTAAAGGATGCTTGGAAACATGCCATTTTCACAGACCAGACAGACTCTAAATGAAGGTTATTGAGTCTTATCTGTAAATTAAATTATAAATGTAATTCTTTTTCCAGGAAAAGCTTTGTTAGTTAGGTAGTGTTGCACTCTAATTGAGAATATTATGGATTTTTGTTTTTGTTTTTGTTTTGTTTTGTCTTTAACCATTCCATATTTATAAGATTTGATGAATAAAAACCTAATATTAAATCAGATATAATATAAAATTTTCCTTACTCCAATGATTAGTCATATTATGTGGGAAGCCGACAGAAGGCAGCTATCATCCTTGCAGCCATCTTGAGCCATATATGAATGTGACAAAAAAAAGGAAGATTTATATTCTGAAGTGATAATAGGCCAACAACTATTTCACTGTACATACTATAGTGCTGACATCACTGACTTTAATATAAAATAAAACTTTAAGTAATGATGCAATGGTTATATAAAATTCCATTTACCTAGTATTTATTTCAAAAAGTTCCATGTATAATATTGTTGAAACAAGACAAGAGACTTGTTTACAATAGCTGAGCACACTCTGATAACATCTTGTTTTAGATACCCAGGATTTTACTTTGGGTGTGTGAGACTTAAAGGTGTGATTTAGAGCTGAGACTTAAGGGCATGACTTAAAGACATGACTTAAAGGTATGGCTTAGAAGTGAGACATATAAAAGGCAAGAGGAAGACAGAAGAAATTAGTAGGCACTTGAGACTGGAGACAGCCAACTAAGATTAGACACTTGACACTTGGGTTAGGCATTTGTAACTAACTGGAAACCTGAAACTTGGAGGCACTAGGGACTAGGAACTAGGGTCTAGGAACTCAAGAATTAGGACTTGGACTAGGAAGAGAGACTGAAGAATAAACGGGATTGAATCACACTTTGTCTGGTCTCCATTCCTCATGTCTGTCCTCACTCTCTCTCTTGCTGAACCCTGACCCGCAGACTGGAGCAGCTTGGGGTAGTGCAGGCTCTAACAATTTAGCCTGCAAGGCTTTTTGCAGTATGGGTTCCAATATGGATAGAGCAGTCCACGACACTTTGGCCCCCAAATGTGAGGCAGTGCGGTTTTCAACAATATTATACATGGAACTTTTTGAAATAAATACTAGGTAAATGGAATTTTATATAACCATTGCATCATTACTTAAAGTTTTATTTTATATTAAAGTCAGTGATGTCAGCACTATAGTATGTACAGTGAAATAGTTGTTGGCCTATTATCACTTCAGAATATAAATCTTCCTTTTTTTTTGTCACATTCATGGGAGAGATAGAGTGTGCTTCTAAGGTCAAAGTATATATAATTTGTTCTTTACTTATGGGAAGTGCATACTTAGGTAGTTCTATATCCTGCATGAGATTCTAGCATGCTTGATTGAGGGACTGGGTTCAAGATCCAAATTGCAAGATGCAGCCAGGCTGAGCTCAAGTTATCTGAAATCATTCACCCACCTGATTCACAGGCACATAAGATCTTCTCCAGTAATTTGTTCACAGCATTAGAGTGCCAATCAAGTATTTATGCACAGTTTTTGGCTTTTAGTTTTTTAAAGAGATAATGCCAACTCTCAGCAGAATAAGCAGAGATAAAATTAAATATATGATCTTGAAACTGATACATTTTAAACCTAAATAATGAAAGAAACTATGATTTTCCAGTGAAACTTAAGAATGATGTTGACACCACATGCAAATTGAGAATCCATCACTACTTTTAAAAAGCCATCCTTAATAAACAGTATCTCTGCTGAAATGCAACTAAATTATACAGGAGACATTAATCATATGTAAAAACTATATCTTCTTTTATCCCCTTGCCATGATATTTTGAAGAAAATAAGGTATATCTTAAAAATGCTTGGGTTAAAAATATGAAAAAACTGAGGAGTGCTTTGGACCCTATCTATGTAAAATAAATTCTTAATTGGCTAATCAAACAACTAATGTTCTCAATTCTAATTATAGAATATCCTAATAGTATATAACATATTTAATGAGTATATATAAAGGAAAAATATAAAAAGTACTCTCCTATCAATATTGCACCTGTAGTATAAAATGTACCAGAAAAAATATTTAAAGAATTTCT
This sequence comes from Arvicanthis niloticus, assembly GCF_011762505.2. Classification (NCBI taxonomy): domain Eukaryota; kingdom Metazoa; phylum Chordata; class Mammalia; order Rodentia; family Muridae; genus Arvicanthis; species Arvicanthis niloticus. Next base: position 30,793,930 of record NC_047667.1, read on the forward strand.
TATTTTATATATCATAATCTAAAATTTATATTTAAAATTCTCCTCATAAGATTTTGATGAAGACATTTAATATAAAATTGCTTTAAAATCTTGGAAGTGTTATTTTCTATGTTGTGAAATTGTCTTTAAATGAGAATTAGTATCAGGGTAATATAAGTTTTGTGATTTTTATTCTTCCCTGAATATAATCCATAAGTCTTTGGAACTATTAAGTTTGCTTACAGAATATTTAAGTTTACTGAAAAGATTTTGAAGGGAGTCAGGTTTTACATACAATGTAGCCACTTTTAAATAAACATGGTTTTGTTTAAATATTTAATCAAACTACCAACAAATATGTTAATTGAAAAACATAAACATATGAGATATTTGTGATTAAATAAAACATATTCCTAATCTGTGAAGAACAAATGTAACCTCTGTTTTTGATTAAAAGATTCAGTTTCCATGGCAAAGGAATAGTTTGAAAGAAAAAAAATTATTTAAGTTTACAAATTTGGGGATAGCATAATTATGTCCAGAAAGGAGAAAAGTAACCTGAAATTAGAAACCGTAACTTTTTAAATTTGCTGCCTTGGTATATGGAAAAATTAAATAAACATCTCTTTTCATTTTCTGTTCCCTTTTAAAAAATATTTCTTCAAATGATCTATAAAGGGAAGTTACCCATGGCCAGCATTTATCTGATGGGCCATTCCAGACACTAGAGGGGGGATTTTATCATACTTCTGAACAGCCTATTAGCAAATTAGGCTGAGAAATGTTTTGTAACTATTTATTGATTTGATAATTACCAATTCAAGTAGTTAATTATTCTATTGCAATTTGTTTTTCAATTTAAATTTATTTTACTTTTCAAGTAGAGAGTATAATATCTAAAACTATGTTTTAGATTTATTGATTTCTTCCTTTAACTTTACAAGCTCATGTATTTCTGTACTTAAAATTATACTGACAGGTAAATATACATACAACATTAACAAATCTTCTGGAAATATTGGCCTATTGCTGATGATGCAATTTTCCACTTGTGGTAACATTCTTTACAGAATGGTAAAACCATTACACTTTTAGAGTATCAGTGAAAATACATACTGGCATCCTTCTCCCTTAGGTACTAGACAGGTCAGAATCCTCCAGTCTTGTTATTTGCTCTTCCTAATAAAAGAATCTGTAAATGATCATATAAGCTAAAAAGCAAAATGCTCAGTTAGTAGAACATGAAAAAGCAAAAGCATACAAGCTCAGGAGCAAAGCAGGCATCATTGCATGAGGAACACTGGAGAAATGTGGGTAATATTTATTTATGGGCTAAAAGATACCTGTAAGTATCAAGTGACGATCACTTGAAAAGTTCTGTCACTGATTACAATAAAATTATACAAAAATGTATAAAACCATTTATTGTATGCATGTGTATTGCTGATATGAAGTAGACAGACATAGACAGTGAAATTATCCCTTAAGCCTGCCCTGCTTGGTGGAACAGCAGCAGTGGAAGTTCACACATCAGTTTCCTGTTATTTATTTACTGTTTGTATTTTCTATTGATATTATTTATTATAAAGTATCAATATTCAAAAAGATGTAATATGAAAATGAAATAATGCAATAAGAGAGATTACATATGTTTAAGCTATGTGTCATTATGAGCCAGTCAGAATAAGAATACTGTATGATGTCACACATACTTCGAAGCTTAAAATGTCAAAGTCAGAGACAAAGGGTAATTTTTATTTTATTTTATCAGGACTATGGACTTGATATTTATGGGTTTTTTCAATGATTGAGAAATGAATTAGAATTAAAGCATACCTGGAGAAGGAAGAAAAATGATTAGCTTGACCTGAGTAAGATATCTACATTTTCTGAAGGAACATCATTTAGTGTTAAGTGGGTAACAGTGATAAGCAATTTTGTCTTTACAAAATAAAATGTCAGACAAAATCTTTGCCTTTGTTTTTCTATATATATAATATCTCTATCAATATATATAGATATAGTTGACATAGATAGATAGATGATAGATAGATAGATAGATAGATAGATAGAAAGTTAAATATAAAGATATAGATATAGATTAGATAGAGATAGAGATAGATATAGATAGATGTAGGTATAGATTTAGATTATATAAGATATAAAGATAGATAGATGATAGATAAATAGAGATAAGAAAAATTATATAGTGATATGATAGATTAGATATAGATCCAGATATAGATTATAGACTTGATGATAGATATTGATTGATATGCAAATGGTTATAAGACATTCTACATTGTTGTTGGGAACCAAATTAGGTCCACTGTAAAAACCAGTATTTGCTCTTAACTGCTGATCAATCACTACATCCCCCCAAAACAATCTTTCATTGTTAATGGCTTATAAATAATTTAAAAAATGGTAAGAGTGTAAAGTAAATCAGAGCTATGAGAGGAAGGACAAACATATAGGATATAAACTGAAGATCATAAAAAGGAGGGACTCTGAAGAAATTAGAGATGAAGAGTAAAAGAATTCCAGGTCAACAAGTGATTCATTACCTTGGGACAAAAGAGTAGAAAATTAACCCAAAGAAGAGATTGGAATAGATTGTGGTAAGACAGTAAAAAGATGAGAAATCACAGCTAGAATCTGGTCTCATGTAAAGGCAGGGCCTTGCCTAATGGCTGAGCATGGATAGAATATCCAGCTTTATTTGGGGGCTACAAATGAAGTTGTAATGAATAAATTGTTTGAGAAATATAGTAAGATCCCTTTTAAAAACTTTTGCTTTTGCTAAAATCTTAATAATTTTCCTACTGCATGCCTTTGTTGTCGTTCCTATGAAGGTTAAATGATTTGGAGAAAAATGAAAGTTTTTCCCTTTACCCCAGAGTCAATGCAAATCATTCAATTCCATTGGTCTGCTCAGAGAGATTTCTTTAGAATTGCAGCACTCAAAAGCACAGAGAACAAGCCTGTCAGCCCAACTCCTTTTTCTAGTATTGTCATAAGATTTAGTTTCTGAATTTTCAGAAATTAAACAGCAATTTAGGAAAAAATTCTTTGGCTATTTATTGTGTTTTCTTATTGTGTTTGTAAGGATAACTGATCTTCTAGTGTCTGAAAACAACAGTCTGTTCTTGCTACAATTACCCCTCCTGATACACAGAGAAAGAGTGCAGTCTGTACTCTCAGAATAACAGAGTTTTGAAAAGCTCTTGCAATTCACAAAGGACATTCAAATACATCTTGCAAGGTTAACCATCATTTAATTTGCATTTGCACTTCAAGACTTTTTATACGCCAGTGGGCATTTTGACACACTTCTAGGATATTTTTTAAATAGAAAATCTTGTTCAAGCCTCACTCAACTCAACCCCTCCCTACTTTTTAGAGAGAAGTTAAAATACACTTTGCTGCCATGCTCTATTGGGAATAGCTGGCATTACAGGGTGTGCCTTTATATTGGAGTATTTAGTGCTCTTCTACCAGGAACACCACATTTATTGTCATTATTCGGTTTGGTACCTATATTCAGCGCTGGTAATCCCACAGGAGTCAGACCTCACAGCAGCTCTTCATTTCATACAGTTTACAAACCAATTTAAAAAAATCAAAATTGAGATTGTGTCCAGAATACATTAGGAAACAACACTATATTTAGTGTAAGGAAGAAGGCTTATTTACAAAAACAAAAGAACTTTAACATAAGTAGAAAGGGATTTTTTGGGAACTTATTTAATAACTCCCAAATTACAAGGGGAAAAAAAGAGAACCCTAAGTCACAAATAGAAACTGCAGGAGAGGAGGAACAACCAGCATCCTGTAGGAGAGACAGGCTTCTAAATACTCCTACATCACTTTGACACTGGGAATGTAATAATAGTTATATCAAATTTCTGGACACTGAAAACTTGTATGTGTCTTCTGTCTGAAAGTAGATGTCAGTTTGTTTTCATTTATTTGTTTATTTTTAAGCTGTTTAGAAAACACTGCTCACTACATGATAGTAGCTGATAAACTTCTTTTTTTTACATATATATATATAATTTTTATTGGATATTTTATTTATTTATTTACATGTCAGATGTTATCCCCTTTCCCCTTCCTCCTCCTTGGAACTCCCTATCCCATCCCCCTTCTTCTTTTTGCTTTTATACCTTTTTTAATTACATGCATGTATTAAGGTCAGTTCTAGGTTGAAAGTGTAGCAATACAATAGATGCAAATAGTCAAGGAGCAAGCAAGACAATAAACATAAAAATAGTCAAAGAACAAGAAAGACCTTAAACACTATTATGTGAACACTCCTGTGATTAGTGTTTCTAAGAGTTTATCAGGATGACCAAAATATATGAGTCAAATTCCCTGTCCTAGCCCGAAGTCATTTTCATGTCTGAAGCCTATTTCCTTGTTCTAGCCTAAAATTTATGTTCCTGTCTAAAATTACTTCTTTGTTCTAGCCTAATGTCAGATTCCTGCCTGAAGCCCACTTACTTGTTCTTAGCCAATATCACATTCCTGCCAAGCAGCCCATTTCCTTGTTTTGGGCCCATGTCAGATTCTTGCAAGCAACCCCAAAGGCTCTCTGCCTCTCCCCCTTTTTTATTTTATTAACAAAACTGAGTCTATCTTAGGTCATTCTAACAAGAATGCCTTCCTTACCTGTCATGAAATATGCATTATCCAAAACAATGCATTTCTGTCATAGGTTAGTAAGGCTCTGTGCAGAATCTTACCCATCCTTGGTTTGCCAGCTTGTTAAATTAATAAGCCTGTCTCAGGCTCCATTTTCAGTTTTAAGCCATGTACTTTGGCTGCCAACATGCTGATGTTGTTAAAGACAAGCTTTAACACTATGGGCAGGAAAAAAATATTCCCAAGACAAAAAGGGCTAGAACGATCAAACTATATATGCCATTCTTGAAAGCTTAACCAAAATAGAAATACTGACCTCAGGCCATGAGTAATTTTATTAGCATTAACTTCTACATCAATGCTCAGCAGAGCACCATTCTTGAAATTCATAAACTCACTATGTAGCAGTGAAACATCGAGAAAGGTGAGAAAGGTGTTAGAATTATTACAAATACACTGCAAGTGTCTAACAATTTTTTTTTACCTAATTATAATGAATACCCCTGTAAATTTTAGAACTAACATGAATCCAATGGTATTTGGCATGACACTCGAGATGGCTCCGAACCCTTAAATTCTGAACCTCCTTCCAGTAATTTGAATAGGATAAAGATCATCAATCAGTTCCAACTGCCTATCTAAATCTTCTTGTATATTCAATACATTAGTAACATTTTTTGCTAAATGATTAAAAAAATAGCTGTCTTACCTTCTTGTGTCACAGAAATTGCAGAAGCAGTAGTGGTAGCAATTAATGTAATTAAAGCTGTTATACCAGCAATAATCAAGCCCACTAATGCCTTGCTTCTGCTTGAAACCTGACTCATTTCTTTCAGTACTTGCAAGCTATTTTTAGAATACCAAGGTTCTGTGATACTCAGGGCACTAAAACAAAAACTGATTGATAGACCTTCATAAATGCCATGCTGGATTTCAAAACAATTAGAAGGTGTACAATCAATGCAACTTACATTAAATACTGTAGAAGAAACAAAAGTATTTTTTAACTTGACAATTAAAAGAGCTTTAACATATGTGCTAATGTGGGGAGCTGACAGAAGGTGACTATCATCCTTGTAGCCATCTTGAGCCATATACCCTGATAAGAGATTTGATCACAATAGCCTACAACATCTGAGCACACTCTGATAACATCTTGTCTTAGATACCCAGGATCTTCCCTTGGGTGTGTGAGACTTAAAGGTGTGTGACTTAAGGGCCTGACTTAGAGATCAGATTTAGAGACAAGACCTAAGGGCATGATTAAAGGCATGACTTAGAGGCATGGCTTCAATATTTAGTGAGACATATAAAAGGCGAGAGGCAGAGAGAAGAAATCAGTAGTTATTAGGCATTAGACAGTACAACTGGGAGTACAACTTGGAGTAGGAATTAGGCATTAAGAGTATAACTTACAGTACAACTTGTTTAGTTATTAGGCATTAGGTAGCAGGTACTTGTAAGAGAACTTGGAAGAAGTAACATGGAACTTGGAGGCACTAGGAACTAGCACTAGGGACTAGGAACTCAAGACTTGGGACTTTGAGAGATGAAGAGAGACTGAAGAATAAACAGGATTGAATACCACTCTGTCTGGTCCTCATTTTTTGCATCCGTCCTCACTCTTTCTCTTGCTGATCCCTGACCCTCAGACTGGAGCAGCTTGGGCCAGTGCGAGCTCTAACAATTTAGCTGCCAAGGCTTTTGGCAGTGCAGGTTCAACGTTGACAGAACGGTCCGAGACATTTCTGGCCCCCAGTGTGGGGCAGCTCGGGCCGCAACATGCTAACACTTGTTTCAAATCCATATCCTGCTCCAACTTTATGTCTTGCTAAAGATTTCAATGAACTTTCTGCTGAGTGTCTATGGCACTCTACAACTAGGCATACTTATACATAGGTGAAAGGGATGGATCCACTTACTGGCATAAGGCATGATCCCAATCAGGTATTAAATATGGGGAAGAGGGCATATTTGTGTTTTCTCTGAAGGATACTGAAGGAGCATGGTGGCTGCTAGAGCGATGGGTGAGACATGCTGATGCTAGGACAAAGAGTGATGCTGACCTGTGAGCTTGATGAGTGCCCTGACAATAGTGACTGGGAAGCTGTATTAGGCATATGTTCCTGACCCACCATTGCTTATCTATATGCCTGATGGGATAAGCTGCCTTGCCTCAAGTTTTTTGACCTGTGAAAGAGATAATCAAAAAGAAAAGCTATAATGTCTCTTGTATTGTTCTTAAATGTGACCAATTATTGGGACCCAAGCATGGACTGATCTAGAAATCAATCCAATATTGGAAATAACAGTCTTCATTTGGAACTCTGATTCTGGACATTTTCAGAGACATATATGGAAATTGGCTGCTATGATGTTATGTTCGCAAGACATAAACTTCTTAATAAGTCAAGTAACTAATGAGTGTTAAGGAGGACACATGATTTTTCACCTACATCTGAAAAAAAAAGAAAAGAAGCCCAAGACATAAATAATTTTTTTAGCTCATGAAAATAGCCCACTCTCCACTTAGGCTGCCATCTTCCCTGACTGGCTTTAGGCACAATGCTTATTCCTTAGGAAGTGGTATTTTGCTTTCCATTGTAGTCAACATTCTTTCATGTTGGGAATAGATAGTAGCTATAATGAAAACAAAAATGTTCATTAGATAGTTTGGAACCTGAGAAGATATAACAACACAGGAGTTCCTAGGTCTCATAATGAAATGTCTGTCTGACTGTGGACTTGTCTCCTTTGTTCATCTTCTCTGTAAATTTCTCACTTTGTTCTCAGTAGTTACCTTTCATTTCACTGTCTCCAGAAAGACTATTATCTAGATGACACATTCTCATTTATCTACAGTCCTTATGCCATTAATTTAAAGCACAATCTTTTATTATTAACCAGTTTTTTGCTTTTCATGCCAAAATTAAAGTAGATTTGACTGTACAAAATCACCTTCTTTATTCTTTACTTTACTATAGAATGAAAATTTAATGTCTTTACTCATGCAGTAAAAGTTGCTGCTGCAATTAATGATGAAATTGAACTGCTTTCAAATTAATAGAAAACAAAGAACATGCATAGAATAAAAGATTAAAATTCTAAAGGTATAGAACAAGATAATAAAAGCAAAACTTATCAGTGCCAAGAACACATACAAATATTCCTATTTATTTTATAGCTTAGTAAAAGATAAGTAATAGAAAACTAAATTAAAGCTTCTTTTATAATTATATACATTGTAAGCAATATTATACACACTGAAAAGTGTGAATTTATATATTTAGAATGTGTTGTGTATGTTGTGTGTGTGTGTGCAGCAACATTTAAAAGATGCTAAAGGCCATAAATTTGAGTGAGACTAAGAAGGAGGATGGGAAGAAGGAAATGGACAGGGGCCAGTATATAATTTTACTTTAATTTCCCAAGTAAAAACTGAAAATTCTCTTTTCAAAAACAGTCATCACTCAAGCACGACATATCTACGTCTTTGACAAACTTTTCTTGCTTGAAGAAACTGTTTCTCACTTATAAAAGATCAGGTGATAAAGTTCATGGATCAAAATTGAAAGGATAAGTTTAATTGAAAAGGTTCAAATAAAGTTATGATTGAGGAATGAGGTTAAGCCAGTAAAGTAATATTATTATAAAGTATATGGTATAAAGAATAAAGAAAATATTTAATTATGTACTAAACAATGACAACCATTATGATGGCTTGCTGATTATGGTATTTGTCACCAAGCCCAAGGGATCTGAGTTTGATCTTCAGAAGCCACGTGGTAGAAGGAGTGGATATAGCAAGTTATCATCTAACTGCCATGCAAGCACTGTGTCATATACATATGTATGCTCATACATGGACACACACACAATAAATAATAAAAACAAAATTAATGATGATACGATATAGAAACAGGTTGTCTGCTTTCTGCCATACTATTGTTTTACTTAGTTTCCTCATTGGACTGATTTGTAAAATATATTTTCCAGTAATCATTGCAGGGAAGTTTGGTAGTGAATAGTATCTGACACATAAGATAAAGTGTTTATTTCTGAAATATTTTTTAATAGAAGTTGTAGGGTTTAAAGCCTGAGCTCCAGCAACCATAAGCCTGCTCACTCACCCATCACTAGTATTCTGATTAAAGAAATGAGGGATAGTGAAAAGCAGAGAACACTATGCAGTTGAGACAAAATAAAAGAGAGATAAAAGTATCTAGTGACCCCTAGTCTACCCTGTGAGCATTAACATGCTATTTACATTTAAATAACAGAAGAATTGGGGCATAGGACTAGAAGTATACTCTGTACATCTCCAGTCAAGGTAGGACTAGATGATCATTATCTCAGTGTAGCCTCTGGAAAGTTTTCTAAAGACATCATTTTGCTATTATCCTCAAAGAGGGCAATCTGCCTTCTTCAGTATGATCAAGCTTGTTCCACAGCAAAGCCACCTCTTAATGAAAGACTGTTCTCTGTAGGAGTGATGTGTCTGTGCTTCTCAGATTGTGTTCTTTCTACAATACAATGTTTAGCACAATGACTTATCTCTCTGCTATCAGGTTGGGGAGCAAATGTGATGAGTTAGACAGATGCAAAAATCTGGTTGTCATGCCCAAGTTCAGAGATGAACTAAAGTAAAGAAGACAATCACAAACTGAAGGCACAGATACCTAGCTTTTACCCCATATCTAGTTATTTTTCTTTGTTCAAAGTCAGTTTCACAATACATTTTATCAATGTGAGATTAAATTGAATCTTTAGATTTTTTGCAAATGCTTACATAATAACAGTGCAATTGAAATCTAGGTGTTTATATTTTTATGTTAATAACAAGAATAATGTAGTAGAGAATCACCAATTTATCTAATGCATTCAAGATGAATGCTTGATGTTGAAAATGACATTACAAAAGATTTTAGCTAATACAGGTAAATAGAAACACTGTCTTACTCTGTAAGTTGAAATCTACCCACTCTCATTTTCCAAGTCTTTTATCAGCAGCATGTTATAATTCACAACAAAGAACTATTATAAATATGATGAACTAGTCAGAAAAGAATAAAATTGCATAGGTCTTTTTAATATGTCATCAGAACCAGACAGAATGTGTATTATAATGAACCCATTCACAAATGCAGCACAATACTTGAAATTACAAGAAAAAAATTCTCTTGAATTAGATGAAAAAGTTAACAAGAAATTTATATAACTTATGTAAACATTGCTATAAAATATACTCACATATGTACAAATAGAAAAAAATTTATGCTGCTAGCCATGAAACCTAAACACAGTAAGTCAATGTAGACCTGTAAAGCTTCCATAACTAAATTTTTTTGAGAGATAAAATTATAAGGGAAATTATCAATTATACAAAATAAAATGTAATATTGGAAAAAGTTTACCATACACACTGAAATACCACTCAGCTTTATAAACGAAGGAAATCCTGTTACTTGGACAGAATGGGTCACTAAAGGATAACTTTTATGAAGTAAACCAGGAACACAGACAAGCTTCTGCCTGTTTTCACTTATCTGTGCAATCTTGAAGTAGCTGACCTTGGAGAAATAGTATAGAAAGCTAGCCACTAGAGGCTGGTATGAGAAGTGTCAGGGATGGTAGTTATTTATTTTCTTACTAGGACAAAATATCTGACAAAAGAAGCTTACAGAAAAATGTGTATATGCTTGCTGTCAGTTTGTGGTAACAATCCTTGATGGTAGAGAAATTATGGCAGTGGGTAAGTAGCAGTAGTCACATGCGCTATGTAGTAAAGTAGAGAGAAATGATTGTTAGCTTGCTTTCTCCTATTTGCTATTCTAGAACCAGAGATCATGAAATGGTGAAGGTCAAATTCAGGTTTGGTGACTCCTGATAGTTTAAACATTTTAAGGAAACCCCTCATAAACACACATGGCTTGTTTCCATGGTGACTATAAAGATTGCCAAGTTAACAATGAGGATTAAATGTCACAGCAGGTATTAAGGAGGTGTTGGTCAATCAAAAGATGTAACATCTCAATTATAAAAAGGAATAACTTTCAGAGTTCTATTTAATTTAATAACATGAAGCCTATAGAAATGAAGTATCTTATAGCTAAGATAATGGATTTTAAGTGTTTAAACAACATATTGTAATGGGGGTATTAAATATGTTAATTAATTCTGTTTAATAATTCTAAATATATAGAATATTCTATGATAAACATATTTAATTTCTGCTTAATTAAAAATAAAACAAGACATATGAATTTGTAAAATGTAATTAAGATAAAAAGTACTCCTTACAATTTAGAAATGTTTAAAAACTTATCAATACAATATATTTTATCATATTCATTTCCTTTTCCAGAATCCTCCAGATCCTACCAATCTCGTTAACTCGTTAACGAGAGAGAGAATGGAATCTGTTTTTAGTTGGCTAACTTTCTGTGTATGAGCTTGCCATTGAGAAGAGCTCACATATCCTGTGACACTGCAATAGAGAAAACTGCTTTTCCATTTTCCAACATGTATTCGTTGCAAATAGCTTCTTAGTTAGGAGTGGGACTTTGTGTCTACTACTTCTTCTCCATGTACAGGTACTACATGTGCTGGCATAGTCTCTATGAACTCATGTGTATTGGTTCTGTTGTATCTGTATGATTCTGTTCCTTTGGAGTTATCCTTAACCTCTGGCTCTTTCTACCTCAATTTCTGTATAGATTTCTGAATTTGCAGGGAGGAACTGAATGAATAAATCTCTTTTGGAGATGAATGCTCCAAAGTCTGACACTCTCAACATTGTACAAGTTACGGCATAGCTTGTAATTATCCTCTACTGTAGAAAGAAGCTTCCCTGGAGAGGGTTGAGAGAGTAATGCTTTGATCTATGGCTACATCAATCATTAGTGTTATTTTATTTCTGGGTTTCTATAATAGAATAGTAGTGGTTTTCCAATAGCACTCATAAGCTATCTGGTCTCAGGTCCATAGACAGTTTAGCAGAGTGAGGTATGGGTTCAATCATGTGGATTGGACATTAAATCTGATAAAATAATCAAGTGATGTCTCCTTTAACATTAATGTCACTGTTGCATTAGTACTCATACTAGGCCAGTTGCTACTGTAAGTCACAGGGTTTGTAGCTGTGTGATATTGATGGTTACTTTTATTCTTCCAGTAGATATTCTGTAGTTACTTGTAGGCATGTAAATCAAAAAGGTTCTCTCTAATATAAACTTTGCTAGAGTTGGTAAAATGTATAAAATTATGGAGAAAATTTTTGAAGAAGGTAGAATTATGTGTGCTTATATTTATTATCTCATTATTTATAATCACTTTTTTTAAACCATAGAAAAGTTCAATGTTTCAATGAATTGTTACATTTTCCTGACAAAAAGTTAAGTAATATTACGAATAAGGTTCAACTTATATTATTGTCAATAAAAAACTTAAAAAATAAGATATAAGGCTAATATTTCTTACTATTTAGTTCAGGAGAGAGAGAGAGAGAGAGAGAGAGAGAGAGAGAGAGAGAGAGAGAGAGAGAGAGAGAGAGAGAGAGAATTGAAAGCAATTTTAGATCACTAATGGAGCATCACCATAACACCATCACTCTGCCTACTGATGGTTCAAGGACTGTGATGTACAGAAATCAGTCATGGAATTAATATCTGTATTTGTTCAACATAATATTCTTTTGCTTGTAAGAGAACTAATCAGGATGCTATGTTACACTACTAATTATATTCTAAAGCCAATTCCTTCAGGTATTTAATATTATTCTCCAATAGCAGAAGTTTTTTTAAAGCATTATAATTTTTAGTGTAAAGGTTTAGTTTTATATTTTTCCTTTTAATAATTATATTTGTATATGTGGATAATATTAATGATGAGCTCTGCCTCCTTTAGGAGTTTGACTGAGACAGATGAGTATCAAAGAATAGTCCATTTCTTTTGCTTTCTGTTTATCATTTGTCCTAATCTATAAGCAATCACAGAATTAATTGCCATCATTAAATTAGTACATTGTTTCCAAAGACATTTATAAATAATCTTACAACTGTGCATATATATATTATTTATGTCTTTTATTAATACATATTTATATCATATAACATATATAATTTCATAAAATACATAAACATTTATTAATACATAATATACACAAAAATGCTGTTTGGCTGCATGTATATCTATCTTATGTGTGCTTTGTGAATAGAGTCCAGAAAGTATATAAGATTTCCTAGAAAAGAGTTAAAGTTGGTGAGAAATCATGTAAGTCCAGGAAACAGAACCCAGGTTCTCTGAAAGAACAGCCACTGCTCTTAATTGCTGAGTCATGTCTCCAGTCCATAATTTCATATTTCAAAATGATTAATTCAATGTTTAGAGAATGTCACTAGACTAAAAGTCCATATTTTAAAATTAACTCAATTTCATGTTTAAAACATTTCTAATTAACTTTCATTTGCAAGTCCTAAATCAGCACAGAAGTGATAAACAGCAAATGTAAAGGGTGTATAAACTCTAAAATGCCTATATTGTGATTTTTCACTGTTACTTTTATGTATATATGTAAGTGTAAAGATTAATGGACTCCCAATGTAACATCACAGTCTATTTTCATATAGTTCACTATTTTGACCAGATTAAAGATATATCTTTTCTTACATGTTAATCACTTTATAGTGAAAAGTTTCAAAACTCTTTCTCTAGTTTTAGAAACATAGAGCATATTATTATCTATGGTCACCCTATGTATAAATGTGCTCTGATACCTATATCATCTAGTTGTCTGTCTGTCTGTCTGTCAGTCTGTCTGTCTATCTATCTTTATTTCTACCTCCCTATATATGCATTCTTTCAAGCAAAGGCAAGAATTCCCCTTTCTCCACATCACTGTCAACATTGCCACTTCTTATTCCTTCTGTTAATAGCAAATTCTTTTCAAAATAAAACCACAGTTTTACTTTGAGTTGCATTTCAATGTATTCTCTTGAAAATTTTACTTTTATATTGTCTTCTTAATTTTTCCTGTTTTTACAATGACATTTAAAAATATTTTATATTCATTATAGTGACACATTTCTTTTGTTTTAATTAGATTTTTTTTCTCTGACAATTGATCCATTAGTGATTTGTTCAGGAAAATGTCCCCTGTGCCAAAGTGTTCAAAGCTCTTTTCCACTTTCTCTTTTATTGGGTTCAGTGTATCTAGTTTTATGTGGAGGTCCTTGATCCACTAGGCCTTGAGCTTTGTACAAGGGGATAAATATAGTTGAATTTTTATTCTTCTACATGCAGACCACAAGTTAGACCAGCACCATTTGTTAAAGTTGGTTTCTTTTTCCACTCTATAGTTTTGGCTTCAAGTTTTAATAAAGAAATCTGTTTTAAAACTCAGTCTTTGAAATTTTTTTAAATGTTGAAGTTTTCCTTGAAAATTCAGGTTTAATTTTATATATACTATGATCTCTAAATCAATAAGATGGTAGTATTTGATAGAAACCTCTTCACATTCAAGAGTCAATCAGGATTAGATGGGATACTAAAAGTGACTTCAAAACAAAACCAAAAAAAAAAAAAAAAAAAGATTTTTTTCAATGTCATCCTCCGTTTCTATGGACATGTAGTTTTCTGACACATCCAGGATACCTCACCAAGTACAAATCCTACAGCATGTATTTCCAGCCTTTAAAAATCTGAGAGCCGGGCAGTGGTGGCGCACGCCTTTAATCCCAGAACTTGTGAGGTAGAGGCAGGTGGATTTGAGTTCGAGACCAGCCTGGTCTACAGAGTGAGTTCCAGGACAGCCGGGACTACACAGAGAAACCCTGTCTCAGGGAAAAAAAAATCTGAGAAATGAGTTTCATCTTAAAAATGATCTGATCTGTGATGTTAAGTTACTTCAATTGAAAGTGAGCCAGTCTCCTCAGGACACAAGGCCCTGCACTTATGAACATACAGCAACTATGGCTACCTGTATGAGACCTGCAAAGATCAGGCCAGTCACCATTCCAGCCTGGATGGAGAGGTGTTCATGACCCACCCACCATCTTGGCTGAAGAGCTTTTATTAGTTGGTGGCTGATAGTGGAGGCAATCTCAGTTTTCTTTTAAGTCTGTGGGCCTGGATAGATTGACCATGTGCCAGTGAATGGCATCACACCCACAAGTTTATGGAGAGCACAAATTGGATTTGGCAAGTGATAGGTTTTTAAGACATAAATTTGGGAGGTAGGATGGAAACATATCTGGAAGGAGGTGGGATGAGGTGTACTACAACCATGTGAGATTGTGAGATTTTTTTCAAAAAAAATAATTTTAAAATAATATTTTTATTTAAAAATAAAAAATGTAAAAACTCTTCAAAAAAAAAAAAAAAGAAAGAAAGAAAGAAAGAAAGTGAGCCAAAACGTAAATAGAATATTTTTAGCGAGTAGTGAAAGAAGTATTACATTTATTTGCTTTTTTCTTTGGACGATGCAAAATTTAACATATATTCCAGGTGCTAAAAATTCTTACAATGTTGCTGCACCCATTAGAGTAATAGTCAGTCGTAAATGTATGAGAAACCTGCAACCACCATGAACAGCTGTGAGATACATTGGCATTGGTTGTCTATTGAAGGGAAGTAACATGAATGACACAATATCCTTCACACAAAACCTGTATGTGAAGATATTTGCAAATCCAGATTTTCATCTTTTTCCATCGCTCATGAAAGTATATAGAGGAAAAGAGAAAAAGGACTGCATTAGGAAGCAATCAACCACAGCTGGAATAGAAACATTACTCGAATAAATGTTCTGGCTGCTCAAGTAGTCATGATTTGAGCAGAAAAGGGGTCCATTAGATATAAAATGAGAGATGATTAGAAAATCAAAGCAAAGTTTCTTTGCATCCTTGTTTAAGCATTTCTTAACCTAAAATATATTTTGAAATATTTAGAGAACTAAATTATGATATAATGTTATGAGATGACATTAATTATTTTCATTTTGATAGATAGCATGTTTGTTAGTTCTGGGAAATTGAGCAAACATGAATGGTTAGACTCAATTATAAAATAATAATTCATGTCATGATATTTTAGATTTGTCTCAAAATGCTTATGAAAAGATTTAACTCTGGAAGTGCAAATAATCCGATCATCTGATATTATGAACTAATTACTTTCAAATTTCAGGTAACATTCTGGTGAAGTACTTATACTTAAAATTCTATATAATATTTCTAAAATTCCCATATTACAAAATTCATTTTAACTATAATACTACCTCTGACAGTTCCTTCTTCACCTTATAAAATCTACATACTCGAAAATCTTTGATGATCTTCAAATATCCTGACTCCAGTTATCTATTTAGTATGAAGCTTGTACTTTTAACTTTGATGTGTTATAAGTTGAAAACTAATCCAAAAATTCTTGTCTAAAGTGTTCCCTATTATTATTCTATAAATCACTCATAACTTTGATCCATGGAAAGTCTGCCAGACTTTCCTGACGTTATCTCTGCTAACTTCATTTCTAGATTCTGATGGCTGTTCTGGAACACTGCTTACAATTATTTTCTTTTTCCCAAAGAAAAGGAAAATGGCCCTATCTGTGAATGCCTTCTTGCTTTGTAATGTATAGAGCAGACTCTTAATTACACATAGCACTCCTGTGTTCAAGCTGTAAAAGTTTATAGGATGCAATTAAAACCCTTAGGAAGAACAGATTGGATATAATTACATAACAGAGAGTAAGGTAAAACCATTAGTAAATCTAGATATCTCATTGCCTTCTGGTCCCATCTCCTACACAGAGCTCTCAAAATACATTCTCCTTCACCTCTCACCTGCCTTCTGACAGAAATCTAATCTTTTCCTTTAACATCAAATTGAAATACACTGTTGTTTAGTTATGTTGATATTCAAGCCAAAATGATCCTATAAGATGTTTCTTCAGGGCCCAAAACCTGTAGGTTCTCAAGTCTAAATTTATTCCTGAAAAGGTTATCTTCTATTATCACTGATCCTGGTAAGAAACCACACCTAGGCCCAAAGAAAGTGTCATATTCAGGTCTGAAGAAATAGCCTAGGTGTTAAGATCATTGTGTATTTATATGATGTTGCACAAAACTGTGAGAAAATACTAGTGAGGCCATTTGAGAAGAAAATGTACACCATTGAATGCTTAAATAAGTAAATCAAGGGTAGCTTCAGTTACTTGCTTGCTTATGTCCCATATACTCTAAAACTCATTTAGTCTCATATAAGGATTTATTCTTTGTCATTTACAAGTGATTCCTAAAGAATGATACAAAATACTTTAGATAAGAGCTTTTGGGTTAGTTTTTAAATTATAACACATAAAATCCCTGAAGATTAGGATATAGCTGAGTATGTAAAGGTAGATAAAATATAGAACCTGGATATCTATCATCTCACATATTCTTTGTAAATGAAAAATTTTAATAATAGTGCATCTACATTGTGTTTTCTAAGCCTGTGTAAAGATGCTAGTAAGACCACTTGAAAAGGAAATTTGCATCAAGTAAATTT
Source organism: Arvicanthis niloticus (assembly GCF_011762505.2). Classification (NCBI taxonomy): domain Eukaryota; kingdom Metazoa; phylum Chordata; class Mammalia; order Rodentia; family Muridae; genus Arvicanthis; species Arvicanthis niloticus. The sequence goes on from NC_047667.1 coordinate 30,811,101, forward strand.
GCTTAAGTAAATCAAGGATGGTTTTGGTCACTTTCTTGTTTAGATCACACATATCCCCAAATCATTTCATTCAGGTGTAAGGATTTATCCATTTGTAAGTTATTTTATGCATTTGTGTGTTCTACCTGAATTTACTTCTGTATGGCAAGCATATAGTATCCACAAAGAATAGAGGTTGTGGTAAATCACTAGAAACTTCCACTAGAGATGATTGTGAGCCACCATATGGATGCTGAAAATTGAACCCCAGACTTTCTTGACCATAAAACAGTGATCTCAACTCCTGAGCTATTTCTACAGCCCCTAAAAAAAAAGACAATTTAGTTGGGCGTAGGTATGGTCCCTTTCCACAGTCTGTAATAATGGTAATGCCATTTTCAGGCATAGATTTGAGTTTGGAGCAGACTTTTATGCACCCCTAATAATCAAAATCCTAAAACTTATCAAACATATGGAGTATGCATATAGGGAACTATTTATACAGTACATATGCAACATTTATTTTATTTATTTATTGATGTATTTATTAATTTGTGCAGAGCTGAGAACTCCTGGCTTCCAGACAGATAGAGTGACTTTGTTGAAACCAGATTTCTATGCCTCATCTCCTCTAGACTTCATAGGCCCATTAAAGTTTATTTTTCAAATTTATATAATAATGAATATCAAGAATACCAAATTCCATATACCTTTCAGATTCATGAATATAAAACCTAGTTTTGAGGTGGACATAAGGACACACTTCTAATCTCAGCACTTAAAATTCCCATGGATTAGAGTCCCCAGTTTTAGGCCTACTTGCACTACAGTTGGAGATAATTGCTTCACAGAAAAAGAAAGAATAAAGAAAAGAAAGGAAGAAAAAGGAAACAAAATATGTATGAGTACAAATGATGTCCTCCAAAATGAGATCAGGAGTAAGAATGGATATTTTTGTTAGAATAACCTGCATCTATGTAATTACAGATAATAATATCCAGTATTGGCTTAAGATCCAGGATTTTAGTAGCTCAAAGTAATTAATTATGCATGTTACTTATCTTTTTCTCTTCAGTTCCATCAACTCTTTACTCTCTGTTTAAATTTTCCCTTGAATTTCAACAACTCCTTTGAAACCATCAAAGGATGAGACAATAAAGAGCATCAGTTTCTAGGAGTAAAGCCTCTGGAAATTTATATGAAACTAAAAAAATATCTTCTACTACCATTTTGAAATTAAAAGTATTTTTAAAATGTAATATATTCTGATTATAATTTTCCTCCCTCAACTTTTCCCAGGTTCTCCCCTTATCTCCTTCCACCCCAATCTATACCTTTTCTTTTGTCTTGATAATTAAAATAAATACAGATAGGTATGTAATTATACTGACATATAATTACATAAAATATAAAAAAGTATTAGACTAGGACAAAACAAAAAAAAGAAGCAGGAAAAATACTCAAGAAGCACATAGATGCAAAGCATACATAACCACACAAAGAGAAAAACCAAATAAAGCACAAAACTAGAATATATATATATATTCATATATATTATCTGTAAGGGGGAAAACTCTTGATACAGCATTATGAGACAAAATACCTCCAAAAATGCAATTAAGCTCATTTTGGATTGGACATCTACTGCTTGGCATAGGGCCTGGCTATAAGAGTAGATTAGATACTCATTAAGAATTTACTGGAGAAATCTCATTTTTCATTTGCAAGTAATCCTAATTGGGGGTAGCTTCTGGGCTAGGTATGCGGACTTGTGTCCACTTACCCTCTTATTGCTGGGACCCCATCATGTCCAACATGTGCATCACTCCACAGTTTCTGTGAGTTCATATGTGCATCTGTACTACACTGTTTAGAAAGCTTTCCTTATTAGTGTTCTAAATCCCCTTTGGCTCTTACAGTGTTTGTCCTCTGTGGGGAGCCAACAGAAGGCAGCTATCATCCTTGAAGTCATCTTGAGCCATATACTCTGACAAGAGATTTGATTATATCAGCCTACAACAGCTGAGCACACTCTGATAACATCTTGCTTTAGATACCCGGGATCTTCCCTTGGGTATATAAGACTTAAAGCTGTGATTTAGAGCCGAGACTTAAGGGTGTGACTTAGAGATCAGATTTAGAGACTAGGCCTAAGGGCATGACTTAAAGGCATGACTTAGAGGCATGGCTTAGAACTGAGACATATAAAAGGAGAGAGGCAGACAGAAGAGTGCAGTACAACCTGTAACTAAGAATTAGGTTAGAGAGTACAACTTAGAGTACAACTTGGAGTAGGAATTAGGCATTGAGGAAAAAGACACTTGGACTAGAGAACTAGGAAGAAGAATTATTAGGTATTAGGCACTTAGCACTTGGAAGAAGTAACTTGGAACTTGGAGGCACTAGGAACTAGGAACTAGGAACTAGGAACTAGGAACTAGGGACCAGGAACTCAAGACTTGGAACTTGGAGAGAAGAAGAGAGACTGAAGAATAAATGAGATTGAATCACACTCTGTCTGGTCTCCATTCTTCGTGCCCGTCCTCACTCTCTCTCTTGCTGAACCCCGACCTGCAGACTGGAGCAGCTGGGCCAGTGCAGGCTCTAACAGTTTAGCCCCCAAGGCTTTTGGCAGTGCGGGTTCCAACATTGATAGAGCAGTCCTCAACATTTTGGCCCCCAACGTGGGGCAGAGTAGTCCTCAACAGTCCTCCTTATCCGAAGTGTTCCGTTCCCTTACCCTTGTAGGGAGGAAATAGTACGAAACAGATCATATAAGATTTGATCTTCCAAGGTTTCTCATTTTCTGCAGATTGTACAGTTGTGGGTCTCTGTATTTATTCTCATTTATTACAAGAGGATTCCTGTGTAATGATGGCTGGGTGAGACAATTATCACTGGATATGGCAGAATGTCTGTAATGGGACCTGATATCCTCTTCTGGTGTGTCTAAAGACACAAACAGTGTGCTTACATACATAAAGTGAATAAATAAATCTTTTTCAAAAAAAATGGCCATCCTAACAGAATCAATATACAGATTGAATGAAATCTCCATTAAAATCCCAAGAAAATTCTTTACAGAACTTGAAAGGGCAATTTTAGGGTTACTTCTAGAAATGTAGACAACCCTAGATAGCTAAAACAATCCTGTATAATAAAAGAATTTCTGTAAATAGTACTCACCTGATCTCAAATTTTAGTACAGACCTATAGTGATAAAAACAACATTGTATTAGCAGAATTATTCCATTAGACAATTGAAATGTATCAAAGACCCAGACATAAAATTACTTCCATACAGGCACTTAAAAATACCAGAAATATTCCTGGATAAGCAGCATTTTCAACAAGTGGTCCTGGTGAAATTAAATGACTGTATGTAGAAGAATATAAATAGATCTATACTTGCTTCTCTGTTGCAGCCTGCTCTGCTCTGCCTGGCTAGAGACAAAAGACTTAACAATGCCTGAATAGTTACTATAACAAAAGTGTTGCGACCTGCTCTGCTCTGCCTGGCTTGGTCTCCCAAGTGCTGGGATTAAAGGCGTGGGCCACCACTGCTCTGCTCAAACTGCCACTCTGGTCTTCAGGTAAGGGTCTAGAGAGAGAGAGAGAGTAGGGATAAGGGGAAGAGATGCACAGAATGGAGACAAGACAGAGGTTCTGATCAAGTCTCTTTTATTGAAGGGAAATCTGGGGTATTTATACACTTTTGCCATGTGCCTTGTAGGCGCGTGGATATGACGTAAGCCTTACAGGCATGGATAGCATGTGCACTGTGTGCCTTGCAGGCGTAGATACCACGTGTGCCTTGCAGGCATGTATGGCGTGGATAGCATGTGGATAGCTGCTTTCTAGCCACTTTCTGCTAAAAGTCGGCTCCCAACACTTCTCTACACAAAACTTAACTCCAAATGGATACTGAAACCTCAACATGAGGTCAGATGTACTGAGTCTGATAGAAGTGAAAGTGGGAAAGGTTTGAACTCATTAGTATAAGACTTTCTTTACAGAGCACCCAATACACAGGCACTAGCAACAATACAAGAAACATCATAAAATTAAAAAGCTTCTGTATGGCACAGGACATCGTCATTCAGAAGCAGAGATGGCCTACAGAATGGGAAAATGTTTTGACAAGTATATATCCAATAGAGGGATAATATCAAAAATTGAAAGCTCTCAAAAGACTGACCATCAATAAATCAAAGATCACCTCCAGTAGATAGACACTAGTGGAGAGAGGGGGTCACCAAACTACATTCAAAATTTTTGACCCAGAAATTTTCCTGTTGAAAAGAAATTCAGGGATTAAAAACTGAGCAGAGTTTGAAGGAAAGGCCATCCAATGACTGGCCCAACTTGGTATCCATCCCATGGGCAGGCAACAAACCCTGGCACTATTACTGATGCCATGCAGACAGACGACAAGCATGGCTGTCTCTGAGAGGCTCATCTAGTAGCTGGCTGAGATATATGCACATACATACAAATGAGATCAGGGACACCTATGGGAGAGTTAGGGGAAAAACTGAAGGAGATAAAAGGGATGGCAACCCCATAAGAAGACTACCAGTGTCAACTAACATGGACCACTCAGAGCTCCCAGAGACTGAGCCATCAACCAATGAATGTACATGGGCTAGTCTGTAGCAGAGGACTATGTTCTGGACTCAGTGAGAGAGAAATGTCCTAAACTTGTAGAAACTTGATGCTCCAGGGAAGGGAGAGGTAGGGGGTGGGTGAGGTGGGATGAGGAGATTGGGTAGGATGGATGGGAAGAGCCATGATAGAGGAAAAGGGGATTGGGGTAGAGTGAAAAGTTCTGGGAGGAGAGACCAGGAAGTGGAGCAATACTTGGAATGTAACTCAATAAAAACAATATTAAAAAGTAAATAAAAAGGTAAACTCATACAAATATATAAAAAAAAAGAAAACAAATACCCAATTTAAAAATAAAAGACAGATCTAAACAGATTCTCAGAAGACGAAACACAAATAGCAGAATAGCATCTAAATAAATATTCAACATACTTAGTCACCAGCCAAATGCGAATCAACACTAAATTGGGATTTCATCTTATATCAGTCAGAATGGATATAATCAATAAATGACAACTCATGGTAATAAAAATGCTGAATAAGAAGAATATTAATCTATTGTCGGTGGGAGTTCAAATCTATATATCCACTATGGAAATCAGTGGGACAGTACCTCAGAAAGCTGGGAATTGGTTTTCTTCATGAGCTGATTATACCAACACTTGCTGTATACCGGTAGGACTTTATATCCTACAACAGAGAAAATTGCTACCACATGTTCACTATTGTCCTATTTATGAAAATCAGAAATGGGAACAAAAACTAGATGTGGATAAATGATCAAAAATATAGTACATTTATACACTGGAATACCACTCAGCTTTTAAGCAAAACACAACCATGTATTTACTTACATATGCATGTTAGCTACTAAGCCTTCAACAAGATGGCTAAAAATCCATATTTTCTACTTCATAAGTACTCTATGTGGGTTAAAGCTTTTTGCTCTTTGTCATATGAGAAATAAATCTAAATATTGTTTAAAAATTTAACATTAGATTAATATGAACTTGACATTTGGAACAAGTATCTTTTTAAACTTAATTTGAAAAGCCTGTTAAAATTCTCACATTTCTGGGAGCACTTTACTGAGGCTTCATACCTATGGTGAAGTTTTATTGTCAGTTGATGGTTAGTAAGAGAAGGAGAGTCCCTCCGTTTTGAAGATCTCACAGGTGGTAGTTTGTACATACTCCATTGAATATGGAATAACTGTCTACTTGCATATAGTTAACACTAATTGAACTTGAAGTTATCAGTAACAACTGTTTACAGGTTTGAAGTTAGGGGAGAAATGAGCTGAAGTCCTTACAAGGTGTTGGAGGGATGGGTGGCTTGTGGTGAATGTATATGATGAGAATAAATGTATACATGTGTAACATTTTCAAAGGAATAATAACTGTTATATAAAAGTACCTTATGAAACTAACCATGAAAACTATTTCCTTGAAGAAAGCACAAGGATGATCTCAGGAAATATCACTGCAAAAATGCTGCCTTCTAAGTCATTGCTGAGAGATGAAAATACTTTAATGCCAAAAGTAATCTGGGATATCTGGGATATGTACTCACAAAAATAAATGCACTTCAGACATTCCTACTACTGCAGTTTCTGTTGAATATTGGACTATTATTTGGTTTATTGTTTCATTGTGTTTTTCACTATTTTCTCCTTGTTTCTTTATGTGCCAATTTCAATTGTTGATTGTTTCTTTTTCCAAATTATTGAACTTACCCAGTGAAAGTTTTCTTTTTTCTGATAACTTCTTTTATCTTCTAAAGATCTGTCTTTTGTGTATGATGTGAGGCATTTCTAGTTTTTATCCCCCTCAAACTTACTTGTAATTACTTTTAATTTTTTCTGATTGATTTTAAAGAAAATATTCTAATACATAAGTCACATTCAGTGTTTCTTCCTTTGGTAAACAAAGTGATTTTTATTTCCTGACATAACAAGAGGTTTTCAGAAGTATTTTTAGATTTAGAATCCTGTGTAATCATCATTTGTTCAGGCAGTCACTAGTTTAGTGGTTTTTTGAAGTTTCTGGTGGGAGAGAAGTTTCTACTCCCTCTCATCCAAAGTGACAAATTACTGTAAAGAAGAAACAATATTTTCATTTCCATTTATTGGATATGGCAGGTTTATTAAAAACTTCCTATGTTTCGTTTGGTTAGACTAGCCTCTTACAGTTTCTTTGGCAGGGGAGTAGGTTTATCTTTGAAGTAAAATGGTGATTTCTGCCAGGCAGTGGTGGCGCACACCTTTAATCCCAGCACTTGGGAGGCAAAGGCGGATTTCTGAGTTTGAGGCCAACCTGGTCTACAGAGTGAGTTCCAGGACAGCCAGGACTACACAGAGAAACCCTGTCTCAAAAAAAAAAAAAAAAAAAAAAAACTAAAATAAATAAATAAATAAATAAATAAGTAAGTAATAGTGATTTCACTTTGATTGCTCTCGTTGCTCTCAGGTGCTGTTCATGGAAAATGGGAAACACAAAGAAAAACCAAACCACTCATGATCTTGTATCTTTAGAAATCCCACTTCTCTGTTGACTAATAATCAGGGATTTAGTTCTCACACAGACAAATAAAAAGAAATTACTAGCAACTGAATAGTAACTGAATTATGTCTTAGTCTATTTACAATTTTACCTCAACACAAATTTTCTCCTGTGTCTTTTTATCTATTACTCTTGCAGTGCTGATTAATAATGATTATAATGACAATTCCAATGATAACTTGAGATGATGAGCCCAAATTTTTAGCTCTTCTGTCCTAGACATGAATTTGCCTGGATTGTATTGATTTCTTCATAGTCAAATTACAAAGAGAAAACATGGAGAGAACACTGATTCACTTAGCCATGACTACATTTGAAAGATGAGGATGGACTGTTGAGGTTAGATTGCTTGAGAAGCTAGTGCCAAGAATGGCTGCTATGGCTCTGGCATAAACTTTCTTCATGCTGAGGATTGAACATAGGATTGTGTGTATGCTACTAATGCACTTCATCACTGAGATGAAAAACATTTCAATATCAAGGCATTCTTTCTGTTTTATTTCTCATTCAGTCTGTGTTTTTCGATCCAAAGAAACTAGGTGAATGTATTAGCATTGTTTCAATTTAGGTTCTGAGTCGCTAAGATGCTGAGCTCATTTCTGTTGTTTGAGAATTAACTTTTAAATCGTTGACATGTGTTAGTAGAAGCCCTACCATACTGCTTCACTAACTGTGAGGGAAAAACTGAGGCTGACCAAAAAAGAAAACATTTCATGATAGACCTGACCTCTATTATACATTACCATATACAGACAAATAAGTTACTAAAGATGTCAGGGATTCACTATCTGTTCAGGCACTAGCTAAAGTCTACTGAGTGACATTACTTGTTAGCAAAAGGAGCAGGTGTATGTCCTAACTGAGTTCATCACGTATTTTTTCTTTTACATGCGTCCAAAGTTACTTCTATTCCTTCACTGCCTATATTTCATCTTGCAGATTGTGTTTCCTTTTCTTTTTAGCTCAAATTGTATTTTGATCTATTTTATGTTCTCCTTACTTAATTTTCACAAGTTTGAGAATTTTCTGTTTATCATTGTATAACTCATCTATATTCCTATTATTTTGCCATCAAACAAGATTCTGGGTAAGTTAAGATATTTGGAGCTCTTAGGAAATGATTGATGCATTCACAGCCTGGGGTAACACTTAACATATACTTAAAATATTCTATATTATCTCTTTATTTAGAATATCATATATATATATATATATATATATATATATATATATATATATATAAACAGGAAGATGTTATTGTGTTTAAGTACTTTCTAAATATTTGTGAGGGTTAACTTTACATGACAGTTTGAATCAGCTAACTGAGGCCCAGTGATAAGCATAAAACAAAATATCATTTGACCTTATCAGTAAAATGGTTTTCAGAAACCAGCGTTGACTTTATTCAAGTTGTCAAAAAAAGCATACTTCCATGTATATGTGAACATTATATAATTCATTGAATATTGTCAATATAATGAAAGAAATAAGATTGTAAAGTTAGAAACTCACTTATATTCTTCCTGATATCAACACCTTCAAATTCTAAAACAGATCAAGGCACACGTCATTGAACACTTGGTTTCCAAGTCTTTAGAACTTTAATAACATATTACTGGCACATTTGTGGTCCCTAATCTATAAGCAATAAACTGTTGAACTAGATTCCGTAATTGCAGCATTTAATCAAATTCAATGAATCTGCTTAATTTTCTCTATGTATGTATCTTTTCATCAAATCATATATATATATATCTTTCCAATTTGTTTCCCTAGATTAACATAAAGAATAAAAAAGAAAACTACCAATAAATTATAATCATAATGGCCTAGGTATTTGTGGTAGACAGCTTTTGAGATGGTTCTGAATGAACATGGGTTTCTTATATTCAGTCTGGACTACTAGTCTCATAATAAATTAAGTTATACAGAAGGGAAAACATATCTTTTACATAAATTAAATGACAAAAAATACCAAGGTTGTTTAACATGAAGAATCTGGGGGCTGTTCTATTCAGCTCTCTTATTCTGGAACAAATAAGTTACCATATTGTGCACATCCAATCCAAGCATGGCTGTAACAAGGATGAGTTTTAGATTCCAAAATAAAATAAAATTGAAAGTAGATCATTGTTCAGTTGAACTATAAAATGATAGCAACTTTGGGTGAAACTCTGATTTGTGTTTACAATGAATTGTGAGCCATAGATACTTAGGTTAGCCACTCCAAAATTCCTGACATAAAATTCATCTGCAGGATTATGATGCTACTTTCATTAGTTGCTAAGTGCTAAGGTAATTTGAAGTGAGCAACAGATAACTAATATTTGCTAGTGATTGTGAATATGTGACATCATTGTTTCTTCTCTCAGAATGCTCATAAATTATTGTCTGTCTTCATTTGTTTTAAAGCCTATCTCTGTGGAAAAAAATGCATACTTAAAAACCATCAAGGACAACCCTGTAGTGGACAAATGTTTTGCATATTTCTGGTGCTCAAGGTATAATAAAAGCATTATTCAAGTCATTATGTCATGGACACTGACTCTGAATTTATGTCTTTTACTGAGCTATTTTATCGTATTCAATAAAGAAGAATAAAACAAACAAGAATAGAAAGAGTAAGATAAGGAAGGACAAAAAGGAGAGAGAGTTAAGAGTGTGGCAAGTTAGAAACAAGTTTCTCTGAAGATTTGCCTGAATATTAAATTATTTTTGCCAAAAAAAAATCATAGACAGTTTTTCTTTAGAAAATCCAAATATTTATCTAAGCAATTTTGAACAATTTTCATATAATTAAGTCACTTAAATTAGACACTTGTTAGAATACTAGACAGTATACATTGTAACTAATGTTCCACAGCTTTCAGTTTGGAGAAAGAGATCACAGGCATAATCATGACAGCTATGTTTTTGATAGAATATATTTGGGTTATGGACATTATGCAAAGTTCTGAAATATTTGTGAATCATTATTTAAAGATACAAATCAAATTATTTTAAAGGAGTTTCCAAATTAAAGGTTGAGAGAGAATGTTTCCAGAAAACACCTTTTGCTTGAGCTAGCCACCATATTTATCACACAGTGCTATATATTTTGGTATTCGTATGTAGAAAATGAGTGTGATGTGTGTGTGTGTGTGTGTGTGTGTGTGTGTGTGTGTGTGTATGTTTAAACAATTTGTATTCATAAGTATCCTTTCACTGTTCCCCATGCATTTTCTGTTATCTGCTAGTGTTCATAATCATGTGTTGGATCGTTTATCTCTATATTAAGGCTGAATACAAGAACAGTACCATGGTGATACTCACTCATCACAGATACATTCTAATTACAGATTAAATGTGAACAAGATTTTAAACTAAAAGTAAGTTTTGCCAATATATTTATTTTTTTCTAGGCATGATGGCACATGTCTTTAATGCCAGGATTAAGAAGGCATAAGTAGGTAGACTCTTGAGAATTCAAGTCCAACCTAGTCTACAAAGTAAGTTCCAGGCCAGATAGGAGTGCATAGTACGACCCTGACTAAAAAAGAATTGTAGTATATAAAATATAGAGAGAATAATTGTAACCATTCACATTTAAACTTTTTTTTTCAGATTTTCTGCATTTAATTTTTTAGCTGTTCTCAGGCATATAAAGTTATATGTCATCCTAGGGACTCACAACACTGAAAGAATTCAAAGAGAATTAGGCATTATGTTCTGTGAATGACCCTTATTATTTTCTAATTGCAAGAGCAGATATAAATTATGCAGATCTTTTCTTTTTCTTTTTTCTTTTTTTTTCCTTTCCTTTCTTTTCTTCTCTTCCTATCTTTCTTTTGGGGCGGGGAGGAGGTATGGGATATAGAACCCTCAAAGGGTGGATTGGGAAGGGAATAAAATCTGGAGTGTAAAAAAATAGATACATTTAAACTTTTTGCTAACTTAATTTTTAAAAACATATACCTAAAGAATATTTATGACAATAATTTGAAAGTAGTAGTGGTGATTAGAAATGGTTTTATAAATAAAAGGTACAGCTAAAATCATTAATGTTGGACACAAAAAAATTACATTCTGTATTAAAGATAATTATGTACTAAAAATATGGAATTCAAAGTTCCAGAACTTTTGGTGTTAAAGGTCAATTCTCATTTTATTGTGCAACATGATATAAAAACATGTTTGTTTTTTTAAAAAGGCATTCTAACAAATTAACCTGTCCCACTAATTGAAGTCATTATCTGACAATCTCTGCAATATCCCATCAGACTGGCTCTCAATTACACTGACCGCTTTATAGTTAGACTGAAGGATTTAAAACCAATCAATAGTAGTACTCGTTCTACTTTCTGTTAAATCTTTTTATCTTCTGTGACTAACAGGACCTCCTTAATAAGACATGGATAATCAGGGCATTTAGAACTGACACGGCTTCTAAGAGAGCAGCAGAAGAGGAGCTTCCACAAAAATGTTTAATTTTTAACAAAATGAAATACAAAGTCTTTTTCTTTTGCCTAAGCAGTGGATTATCCTACTAATATGAATAAACTCTGACTATGCAAAACAAAATTCAATAAAAGCCATTGCTCTAAGCAGGCATCCTCCCAACTTTATGTCATTGCAGATTCTTAAAGTCATTACTGAAGCCTAAATAACTTACCTACCTCTTCTCTTTGTTTGTAAGTTTATTCATAGCATCATTTTGGTTATGTTTCTTGGAAAAAATAGTTGGTTCATTAATTAACGTACAAGACTCTGAAGGTGAGAGCCTTTTCCTGCGTTCTTAGCACTTGTAGTCAATATGCAGACTCATTTCTGTTACAAATCTTCAGCTGTGGGTATGGTCTCCCTAATTAAATTAAGACTTAAACAAAATCTACTTTTAACTACTTCATTATTAGTGTGTTTTTTAAAATGTCAACCAGGTAGTTTTGAATAATATAAAGGAGTTTATAATAAGTAGTGTGGAAGCTTATTTGGCAACAATGGCTCACAAGATCTTTTCTAGATCTGTCAGTAATATGTTTGCTCAGATGAAAATTACATTTTATCAGAATACTAAAATTGTAGTTGTGTTACTTAGTTCTGTTGTACAATCGTAGAGTAGACCTTGCTTTTATGAAGATGTCAGTGTTCTGATTAGAGCTGTTTCTTAGCAATGTGACTTAAGCCCTATACTAATTATGCTCAGAGATAGGGTAGATGAGTCAAGGTAAGTGAGAAAGTAAGGGAGAGGGGGGATTGGATATTTCTGGTCAGCATTTACATTTAAGCTTTTGTATCAAAACTAGCAGTGATGCTCACCATCATGAAGATGCATAAGAAGACTGCTTGACAAACTCAAATACAAGGAGCAGATGTATGTTTTAGAATCTCCTCTCTCTCTCTCTCTCTCTCTCTCTCTCTCTCTCTCTGTCTCTGTCTGTCTGTGTCTGTCTCTCTCTCTCTCTCTCTCTCTCTCTCTCTCTCTCTCTCTCTCTCTCTCTCTCTCTCTCTCTCTCTGTCTTTCTTCATTTTAAACACCAGACTTTATTCCCCTCCTGATCCACCCTCTGACTGTTCTACATCCTATACCTCCTCCCCACACCCCTGTCTCCAAGAGGATGTCTCCAACCCCTATCCCAGACCTCAGCAGATCTGGAAACTCCCTGGGGCCTCCAGTCTCTTGAGGTTTAGGTGCATCTTCTCTGACTCAACCAGACCCGGAAGTCCTCTGCAGTATATGTGTTGGGGCCTCATATCAACTCACATATGCTGCCTGGTTGGTGATCCAGTGTCTGAGAGATCTTGGGGGTCCCAGTTAACTGAGACTGATGGCCCTATTAATTTAAAAGAAAGAGCCTGGGTTGGGTACAGCAAGTGCATTCATCCTGACAGCTGTGGAATGACTTCCTTACTATTACTTTGAGAGTTCACTTTTTTGCCCATCATTTTCTCCACAAAAATGCAGTATAAAAAACAAAAAATCATTCATATATGTTTATTCCTATAGTATTTTGAAGTCCAGGTGATGTAATTCCATGCTTTTTCTATATGAATAGTCACTGATTAATATGTCAGATTTTATGCCATGCTAGTTTGGTTAATACAGTCTGTGAAATATTTTGAGGTCAAGCATATGCTACTTCCATTTTTTTTGTTATTCCTGAAGATTATTTTTCTATGTAAATTTTAGGATGTTATTTTCTATTTTTATAAAAATATTCTTTATATTCTCATGAGGATTACATTGAATTGTTTCATTTTTTGGATAATATGGACTTTGCAAAAATATGAATTATTACAATATGTGATGTCTTTTTTATTGGTTATTTTGTTTATTTACATTTCAAATGTTATCCTCCTTACAGGTTTTCCCTTCAAAAACCCCCATTCCATCCCCCTCCCACTGCCTCCATGAGGGTGCTCCCCCTACCCACCCATACAACCCTGCCCCACCTCCCTATTATTCCCCTATGCTGATCCTCAAACCTTCACAGGACCCAAGGCTTCCCCTCCCATTGGTTTCAGACAAGGCCATCCTCTACTATATATGCAGCTGGAATAATGAGTCCCTCCATGTGTACTCTTTGGTTGGTGGTTTAGTCCCTGGGAGCTCTGGGGTGTCTGGTTGGTTCTTCCTATGGATGGCAAACCCCTTCAACTCTTTTATTTCTTCCCCTAACTCCTCCATTGGGGTTTCCGTGCTCAGTCTGATGTTTGCCTACAAGCATCCACATCTGTATCAGTAAGGCTCTGATAGAGCCTTTCAGGAGACATCCATATCAGGCTCCTGTCAGCAAGCACTTTTGGCATCAGCAATAGTGTCTGGGTTTGGTTTCTGCATGTGGAATGGATCCCCAGGTAGGGCAGTCTCTGGATGGCCTTTCCTTCAGTTTCTGTTCCACTCATTATTCCTCTATTTCCTTTAGATAGGAGCGATTCTGGGTTAAAATTCTGTGAAGGGTGGGTGGCTCCATTCTTCAACTATGGACCATGCTTAACATCTGGATACATTTTCTACTGGTTTTCTTTGCCCTTTGCTGTGTATTTCATCTAATGTCAGCCCTGTTGAGTCCTGGGAGCCTCTTGCTTTCTAGAATCTGGAACTTTCTGGTGACTGCACCCAGTTCCTCATCCCCCATTGTTACACACCTCTGTTCAGTTTTCTGACTCTCTGTATATTACTCCTGTATTCCCCCATATGTGATCCTGCCCCCTTTTCTTTTCCCCTGCTTTCTTCCTCCCAAGTTCCTCCCATGAGTTTTCTGTTCCCCCTTCTAAGGACTGAAACATCCACACTTTGCTCTTCCTTCTAGAGCTTCATATGGTCTGAGTTGTATCTTGGGTATTCTGAGCTTTTTTGACTAATATCCACTTATCATTGAGTACATATCGTGTCTGTTCTTTTGTGACTATGTTACTTCACTCAGGATATTTTCTAGTCCCATCTAATTGCCTGCAAATTTCATGAATTCAGTGTTTTTAATGTCTGAGTAGTACTCCATTGTGTAAATGGGCCACATTTTCTGTATCCATTCTTCTGTTGATGTATGTCTTTTTAACTGGTCATTGCTAACAAGTGTCTCTATAACTATTTTAAAGTATAAATAATTTGCTTCCTTCATTAACTATGTGTCTTAGACTTTTAAAAAATTGCAAATGTATTCTTCTCTCTTGATATTTTAATAAACTTATTTCTTCCAATTTTTGTTCATAACTTTCTTTTACACTGATAGATAAACTTCATGAGGAGCATGGTACCAAAATCAGCTACTTAAGATGACTGACTTCTACTATTCTCTGGCAGAGCATAATAATTATCTTTTATAGCATAAAAGTTTATGATACATCCATAAAACACTGAAAACTTGGTTAACAGAACAGAAAATGCTAGGAGAGGATACATATTATCTTTAATGGTAACTCATTGTTTGTAGTATTTCCTGTTTCGAATCCAAATAGTCATGCTGATACTTCACTTTGTGCTGGTGCACTTGACTAACATATTTGTGTCTAAAGAGAAGAAGTAGAGTAAGTTATAAACACCAATATAAACACCATATGAAGCAATATGATTTTGATAAGTGTGTCCCTACATGGGTCAACATTATTTTAATAATATAACTTCATGACAACAGATGAAAGTGAGAGATGTTTTCCTGTACCACAAACTATTTTTATCTGTTGGAAAGGGTTTTACCTTAGATAATTTAGACATGTTTTGGCCCATGTTGGATGGTTTGTATTACCATAGTGTCTCAATATTAAAATATTTCCTAATATTTATAAATATTGTGATTTTTAGTAATG
Organism: Arvicanthis niloticus; assembly: GCF_011762505.2. NCBI lineage: Eukaryota > Metazoa > Chordata > Mammalia > Rodentia > Muridae > Arvicanthis > Arvicanthis niloticus. The sequence continues at coordinate 30,826,529 of NC_047667.1, forward strand.
AAAGCTTAAATTCTGTTTTATTAAATGCCTTCAAAAGTCATATTTATAAGAGAAAAATATGTGTTGGGAAGCAGATGTTTGTTTCCTAAAAGTTTCAAACTATTTTTTTGCTCATGTAAAATGCTATAATCCTCAGATTACAAGTTTTTTTTTATTTTGTGCATGTAAAACTTTAGTTGAAAAGTGGAAATTACTTTGTGAATCTGTGATTTTCTTCTGTTCTCACACTTTCTAAATACTTACAACTCTCTAGAATGTGGCAAATACCTAACATTTCCCTAAGTATCAAAATACCAATGAAAGTTTTGAGCCTTGTCCTTTCCCATGTTTCTCTTTCATGATATAATACCATATATCTTTACTTTTTATTTATAATTGATTTACATCCCTGCCACATTTAGTTAACTTTATTTCTATTAATGAAACATATGCCTGTTAATATACTTTGTTATGTTTGAATATAGCTGTGATGGTCCGTTTTGATTGTCAGCTTCATTAGATAAAAAATGTGTAGGGTATTGAGATATATTTTTGGTTGTGTCTTTGAAGACTTCTCACAGATAGGGTTTGGTAAAATAGAAAAGGACATCCATGAGTGAGAAACTGACATCCTGAGTACAAGTGTCCCAGACTGAATGTAGTGGGGAATGGTAAAATACTACTAAATGCTATTATTGGCTTTCTCTGCTTCCTGGTCTACTTCTATGAGATCTATGACTTTCATGTTCCTGACCCTAGAAAGTCTCCTGCTGGCATGCATTTCCCGCCATAACTGACTACTACCCATTAATCTGTGAATCAAAGTCATTCCTTCCTTTCCTGAGATGCTTTTGTCAGGTATTTCATAATGGCATAGAGGAGGCCAACACATACAGCATATATGTAATGCTTCTGCTTTTAAACATTTCTTTTGGTTTGAGACTAAAATTGCACATTCCTATTTTCTATTTCATATATATATATATATCCTAATAGACCAGATTAAGCATATCTAATTATTTTCTGAACTATTATCTCTTTGTTGCAAAAATTTCAAAACTTCTAACTTTTCCAAATGTATGTTTACTGCTGCCATGTGGAGTTACCTTGCCATGTGACTGCACACAAAACCATCTTGCTCCCTTTTAAAAACATTTTCCTCCTACTAATCAACTCAGTTAACTCAATTGCCCCAAACGCATGGGCCTACTTTTCAGTTTGGCTAATATTACTCGGCTCTGAAGGCTAACAGAAGCATAGTTCCATCCCACACATAAGTGAGATAAGGTAGTGCATGTTGGTTTTGTGCATTGATACTTTATTTGAAAAAAAAAAAACAAATCACATTCCCATGTGTGATGATTAAAATGACAAACATTCACCCATTTGAATGAACCACCTAAGCCAAAAAAACATCCACCATTAAACTTTTAATTTTGTAGTCAACTCTTTTTACTTCACAAAGTACAGTACGATATTTTTATATCACAATTCTGCATCATATTTTATGTTTTCATTTACATTAAGTATAAATATCTAGTATAAATTAATCAAAATGTTCTGAATGGTATATGTTAGATCATAGAGTGACTATTCAGTCCTAAGTATTTGATATTATTTCACGTGACTCATTTTATTTTTGCTTCTGTTGTACTATATTTATTATGCTTAACATCCAAAGTGAACCCTACTCTACTTTCACTCAATTTTGAGAAGCAGTTATGCATCCACAGTTAAGTAGTAAGCAATGGTCACTTGCTCATCTGCATGCAGAAAGTTCTTAAGTATAAAGATACTGCCCAGGTCATTCTTCTTTCTTCTGAGATAATTTTTCTGATTCTTTAAGCAGACAGACAGACACACACACACACACACACACACACACACACACACCACACATTCACTCAGAGGCATATGTAGTCTAACTGATTTTGGTCACTAAGTGTCCTCTTGTAGTATGGAAATTCCATAGATTATAATGAACCTGAAATTGTTCTGGCTTCTTCCTTCATAGCCATCCAGTTTTCATATTTGTGTGGATCTTACTTTTCTTTCTTATTAATGTATGAGGATTTTATACCATTCTTCCATTCTTCTACCACTATTTTCTCCCAACTTCATATTAGTGTGTGTGTGTGTGTGTGTGTTTTGTTAGGTTGACTGGTTAACACCCATTGAATCTACTTAGGGATTCCAGTTTGTGAATGTGTTTTAGGCTATATACTGTATGTGTATGTGTATGTGTATGTGTATGTGTATGTGTATGTGTATGTGTATGTGTATGTGTAGCTTTTCAAGGGTGGGCATCTTTGGGGAGGGTGACTTTCCTTTACCTAGAAGCAGTGAAGCAGTCAATGTCAATAACTCCTAAGCTAGAGGTAAGAAAATGTGACTACACACTCTTCCATGCTGGATTTTTTCTGCTTGACCTTGTATGGGTTTTGTGCATTATGCCACAACTGCTGTGAACGCATTTGTGCAATTTGCCTGTTGTTTCCAAAATTGCTATTATTGTAGTTACCTACTTCCTTTATCTCTTAGAATTTGTCAGCAACCTTTTGCATAATGATCTCATTTTCATGACCCAGTCATTTCCCATATTTAGAGTGCTGGTTCAAACAGAGATAGATGTATTACCTGTCACATGACCATATAACAGATGTTATAATGGGTAGGACATAATTATTATAATTAATAAAATAATTTATTAAGGCATGATAATTAAAGACTTCTGTTTTTATCACATTTAATCATTATTATGGATTCTATTTCTTTTACTTATTTACAAAAAGTTCAGTGCAGAAGAGTCTGAGCTTCATCGTCACTGCATGTTAGACAACAGAAATGGTTCCTGGACTAGTCATTGTGGATTGTACTTAAGAGAGAAACTATTATCTAATGAATAATTGGAAAAATATTTTGTTTCACTATTTATGCTTACTGAATAGACTAAAGGAATTTACATCTAAGTGCCTCTTATGAATTTTTAGAAAATTAATACATTTGCTATCTATGATCTGAAAATTGTTTATATTTTGTCTTATGTATTTGTCCCTAAAATCAAATTGAAGCATTGTCTTACATGGCTCTAATCAAATCCTCAGTGTCTATTTACTAAAGAAAAAAATCAGTGTGTCCATCATTGTAACTGCCATTAAGGACTACTTTCTGGGATTAGGAATACATTTTCAGAACATGATACATGTTGACGTGTATTTAAATTTTAAAATCCTTTCTTTCTATGTTTATCAATAAATTGACACAATTCAAGGCCAGTAAAGCATTGCTCAGAAGGGATTTTGCAGCTGAAACCACTTCATCTTACCAGGATGAATGGCAATGCTCACTAGACTTTTCTATTCATAATTAGTGTGCACTCATCAGGCCCTTCGAAGCCAAAAGGCAACGGAGTCCTCTCCTGAGGAGCCATCAAAACAAAAAGTTACTAGAATTAAAAATGCTCCAGCTATTCCCAAGGAATCTCCACACCTGCTTTCTGTGTCTGGGTAAGTGTGACTCTGCTATATCAAGAAATTTCAAGAGAAAACAATTAGTTCAAATGGTGCTTTCAATAAAACCCAAACACCTGGCAGTGGTAAAACTGGAGATTTTTACCTCAGGAGGAGTAGAAAATTAACACTGTCATTGAGGAGCAGGAGGAATGACTCTAATTCATTTCAAATCTCTCTACTTTCTCTCCTTTATATTTGAGAATTAAAGGATAATGCTAGAAGAACACACTTGGTTTGGGGTTAAGAGACAAAGAAATATTAAACAAGATTTGCAATTTGAATAGGTGAACTTTATTATTGCTAGGGGCGTGGATCTCCCTCCAAAATCTCCCTCCTTGGTTCAATATATCTCTTCCCTCTTCCCTAGTGTCTCTCTCTCTCTCTTTCTCTCTCTCTCTCTCTCTCTCTCTCTCTCTCTCTCTCTCTCTCTCTCTTCCTGTTTTCAAGTGGATGCTACATCATACATTGTTGCAGAAGTACTGGTTCAGTAGGGTTTCTTAGTATTTAAAAGCTCTATGAAGTTGCTACATTGAAATACTTTATTGAAGATAATATTTAAAGTACATGTAGTTTATTTATTCTGAAAATTATAACTCAATAAAGAAATTATCAACTATGGGAGACATTTTTCCTATTCTCTAATATGTGAGTATTTGTACAACAGATTACTTCAAACATGAGTTACTTGACTAACAAATAATTGTGTTATGATTCTGTATGTAGTAACTCCAATAGGGTAATTTCTAGGACTTAGGGGAAATTTTTGCCTGGAAGGACTTATGTGACTATAACATTCTGGGAAAGATGCTTTGCTGCTCTGTCTTTTAGTTTAAGATAGTAATTTGCTTGTTCTTTCTAAGTTTGGGCTTTAAAGCTATATAGCACCTTGTAAGGCCTAAGAAACTGTATATACCTAACTTGTTTTCAAACTTTGTTTGCATTTTTTTCTGATAATGTTACAATAATGGTATTCAGTCACAGACAGAATGTAGAAATTATAAGGAATATTGATTTCTTTGGGAATGCCATTTTTTAACTTAAAAAAAATTATTACACAATGGTTGCCACATAATTGGATACTTCTCTACTTTGTACACAATCATTCCCACCCTTGACAGAAAGGCTGCTTCTGAACTTCCCATGTGGTGACACAGTGCTACAGTCCTGATGCTAACAAAAGAGTAGAGATGTCTCAGTGATTTAAGTTGAAAGCAGGAAACTGGTATACAGCTCTTGCACCCAGCATCAGGAATGTACAAATGTCTTTATTCAAAAATACAAAATAAGTTATCTGTAGGTATGGACAATAACAGCTGTAAACCATTATGTATTGTCAAAGGAAACCAGAAACTGATGGTTACAGGGATCAGCCAGTCTTCTCTTCAGTCATTTTCTTCAGGTGACTTTTCTGAAGTTATTGGTGTGGCACCTGCCTTGAGCTTCCTGTCACAGTTCATTGATAAGGGCAAAACACTATTTAGGAGTTAGAACTTGCCACCTCCCATACCCCCTCCCATTCCACCCATTGCATCCATTCCAGGGTCCTTCTCTTCTTTAGGAATTTCTGTCACTACAGCTTCGGCTGTAGTTAGCAAGGAGGCCACCCCAACAGCATCATGTAAAGCAGTTCTTACAACCTTTGTTGGATCAATGATTCCCTTTTCCACGATGTTCACAAAATCTCCAAGCATGGCGTCATAACCGGCTTCTGAAGAACTTTGCAGAATATTTGCAACTACTAAAGATCCTTCAACACCTGCATTCTTAGCAATAGTCATTGCAGGAATTTTAAGTGCTCTTTTAATAATTTCTATACCTATTTTCTGATCTTCATTAGCGGGCTTTAATGAATCTAAGGCTGGGGTGTACCGTAGTAGAGAGCAACCCCCCCACCCCCAGAACAATGCCTTCTTCAACAGCTGCTCTTGTAGCATTGAAACACTCTGTAACTCTGTCTTTCTTCTCATTCACTTCAACATCACTTGTCCCTCCAACATTCAACACAGCTACTGCATCTGAAAGTTCAGCAAGTCCTTCATTCAACTTTTCCTTTTCATATTCACTAGTTGTGATGTCTAGCTGTTCAGTGATTTCTTGAATACGGTTTTCAATGTGAGCTTTCTCACCTTTTTCTTTCAAAAGCATGGCATCATCTTTGGTGACAATGACCTCTCCAACTTTTCCTAAGTCATGAAATTGAACATCTTCAAGATTTAGACTCAACCCTTCTTCTCCAAACACCACACCCCCAGTAGCAATAGCCATATCTTCAAGCTGGTTCTTCTGATTGTCCCCAAACCCTGGAGCTTTGACTGCTACAACCTGAAGACCAACTTTTAGCCTGTTCAAAACCAGTGTGCTTACAGCTTCTCTGTCAACATCTTCAGCAATTATGACCAAAGGCTTCCGGTGAGCGTTAGCAATCTCAAGAGCAGGTACAATGGACTGAACACTAGAAATTTTCTTTTTACTCAACAAAACATAGGCATCGTGGAATTCACATTTTTGACCTTTTGATGTGTTAATAAAATACAGGGAAGTATATTCTCTATCAAACTTCATGCCTTCAATAATTTCTAGCTCATCATTCAGAGTTTTTCCATCCTTCATTGTGATGACACCCTTTCTTCCAACTTTTTTCATTGCCATCAGAAATGATGTTCCCAGTGTCTTTGTCTTCATTTGCAGAAATTGTAGCAACCTGAGCAATTTCTTCAGGGGTTGTCACAGGTTTAGATTGTTTCTTAAATTCAGCAATTACAACACCGACAGCCAACATCATACCTCTCCGAATTTCCACTGGATTAGCCTCCTTGCTGATCTTCTCAAAGCCCTCCTTGGCAATAGACCTTGCCAGAACATCCTGAACAAGTTTAGCTCCAATATTTTTGTATTTATCCTTTAAATCACTTTACGACAGTGACCCCATATTTTGTTACTTTGGGACTTCCTCAATTCTCTTCAATAATCACTGTTCCTCTCTTTGGCCCCATTGTAACAGCTTCAGCATCGGCCAAAAGGTCTACACCTTGAAGCAGTAAGACTCTCGCATCTGCACCAAATTTTACATCTTTGGCATAGGCCCAAGTGAGATGAGAAGCCAGTGCCTGGGACACTGGTCTCATCTGGTGAAGGACTGTGGGTAGTCAAAGCATTTCTGTGGGGCTGCCTCAAGAGAGCTCAAGGCGAGGCAGGCCATCTATGGCCAGTGACAGGGGATTGCCAGTTTTAATTCAAATCTTGTATAACTCCTAACAATTATTCCAGCATGTTTAGAATTTTATGATCTTAATGGGATGCCTTAAGGACAGCAGGGCTTGGTCAAACTAGAATTAAATGTATCATTAAATTTCTATAATAAATTTTAATAACATGATTCCTTTTATGATTGCATGGATAATATGTGGAAAATTAAATATTTATTTTACTCTCCATTAGCTCTGAGTCTGAGCAGTTCAGGTCTATTCCATTTGACATTTGAAACTACAAATATATCAACTCACCTGCAGTCCTGACTGCTCTTTAGAGCTTCAAAATATTTTTTTAAAAATCACATAAAGTTGCAAATATCAATATTCATAAAATATGACATAATGATATGGCAGAATATTAACTATCTGAAAATGAATCCCAGTCATAGTAATAGTGAAATGAGCATGTTTTAAAAACAAGATAATCAATTTTTATAGATCATACAGTAAAGTACATATATGGTATGATTCTATTAATATGAAAGGTTCATAAATAAATCCAAACATAGATTGGTAGTAGTTAATCCTCATGGAAAGGTGAACCAGGAGCGCAATTAATGTTAGGATTTATTTGGGTAGAATGAGCACCTTGAAGAACTAACAGAATTAATGGACTTAAAAGTCATATATCAGTTCATTTATTTTCATGTTTGAGATGAGAAGCAATGCATTTATACATTTGTCCCTAATTCTTGCCATTAAATTACTTTTTGTTGTATTATAATCAAAAAAATTAATCTTTCCTGTTTTTTCAGGAATATATTCCATTTTATTTCTTTCATATTCATGAGCAATTTGAGTAAATCTTTTTAAACCTGAAATTAAATTTTATTTTCAACTTACCAAAAGGACATTTTTATAGAAACTGTAAAATAAATTTCTGTATATTAATCATGTTACATACCTTAATAAAATAATAGAAAAGTAACTTTTTAAACAAAGTTTTGTTTCTTATTATCATTGTATAAATTAATTATATAATTAGTCCTTTAGAATATTAGGCATTATTGATGCATAATCAGGCTTTGCAACTTTATTCAAATTTATATATTTTAAGACTGCTATGTAAAGATATATTTATTATGATTCCTTAGAAAATTTCTTTGTATTATTTCTTTTGAGTTAAAGTGAGCTATAAGGCATAGTTTATAAATATTACAATATTTCATATAAATGCATTAAAGTCAATTTTGTGTCTCACTTCTTTGAATATTCACCATGAATAGGTTAGTTATATTTGCTGAATATTTATTTTAATTATTTTACAGGAATTATGGAAACCTTTCTTTTTTGTTTTTAGTGAAAACATATAAACCTTTCTTATGTGACACATAAGATTAATATCTGCCTCTATATAGAACAAACAGAGGGAGAAAGAGAATATGAGAAAGAAAAAATTAAATCAGAATATAAATGACTAGGGAATTTTTTTTGTTTTGTTTTTTGTTTTGTTTTTGTTTTTTTTCGAGACAGGGTTTCTCTGTGTGGCCCTGGCTGTCCTGGAACTCACTCTGTAGACCAGGCTGGCCTCGAACTCAGAAATCTGCCTGCCTCTGTCTCCCAAGTGCTGGGATTAAAGGCATGTGCCACCATTGCCCGGCAACTAGGGAATTTTTAAAAAAATAAAATATTTGGAAATACCTATAATTGAAAACTTAATTAGGCTTTTAATTTATTCTCTCTTATGCTAGTGCAGGATTCTGGAATATAGTTCATGGATTATAGATGGGTGTGCTGGAGAACTATTTATAACAGGAATGGCAAACACGTGATGGAGTAAATTAATTCACCCAGATATTTAATTTTATGGTATTTTACATGGATAAAATTGATTTTATGTGTTTACTAGATGTTTCATATGTGCTTTCATTAGTAGATATTTTTTCACTGTTGATTCCTCAATATACAATGTATATATTTCGTCTATTAATATTTTTGAGTAGATAACATAATAAACAACCAATTTTAAATTATGATGTGAATAAAATTGTAAATTTAAGCAGAGTTGTTTTAGGAAAATGAAATAAATCTGTGTAATGAAATTGTGGGTGACAGTCTTTGTCTTATGAAAATGCATGCTTAAATATGAAAATTAATTAAAAATAGGAAAACAAATATTTTGGTGAGAATTTTATTAATATATGACAACAATATTTGTAAAGAATGAAGATAATCTACAATTAAAAGTTAATACCAGATTTACTACTGATCTCCTATTTCAAAGAAATAATAATTACATGTTTTAAGACACTAAAGGTCTAGAAGAATTTGTAGTTCAGTAAAGAACTTGCCCAACAAGCATTGAAGAATTAAGATAGTAAATAAACATTTTTAAAAAGCCAGACACGTCAACCTCTGGCACACACACACTTGCACCAAGTGTATGCATCCTCTCACCAACTACATTTCACAATAAATACATAAACAGAAATGTAAGAAATAATTTTCAAAATGTGAAAGAAGTGTCATTATCCTGAAAGGAAAAATTTCAATGGATATATTTTTACTATTTGCATATATCAAAAAATTTAAAAACCTGCAAGCCTTTACTATAGGTTTATTTAGTAGTAAATGCTCACAAAATCACATAACATGGCCTGAAGCAAAGCAATGAAGGTGAAATACATGGTTGCGTTTTGAGGCTTTAATAAAAAAGAAAGTTCTGGCAAGTGAGAGATGTTATCACCGTATTCTAAAGTTCCATTTAAATAACTACAGAAATATGCTGAGTAAAAGAAGTCTGATCATTGTACGTCACTTCCTAAAGAGCATTATTACTTAAATCATATGAGCTCACTCTTCTGGTAAATACAAGGGATGACATAGATACCTGGTGCTATTCACTGACAGAATTTTAAATGTGCTGAGCTTAATGGTCTATATCATCATAAAAACTCACAACTTTTGAATAGTTCATTCATTTTCTATTGCTTTAAACCATGCTTTAGATTATGATTAAAACTTACAAATAATAAAACAAAATTTAAGATGTTTCTAACTCGGATTTTTAAAAATATTTTTTTAAATATTAGACTAAATATTCTTTAGGGGAAGCATTATTTGAATTTGGTAATGTTATAATTACCTAATAACCAAAACATCATTCTCTTTAGATAAAGGAATATATATGAATCATCAACAAGAATGGTACTCCTGATCGATGGCGTCCTAATGATTGAAAGTCTGTTTCAACTGTAGCCAGGATTTAACTCATAGTTTTCACGTGTCTATGTGAAAAAAAAAATCCCACAATGTAATAAATCCTCTACTGAATGTCATATCATTGTTGTGAGAATGTCATTCACTCCAGACACACTAGGTTCATAACGAAAAATGTTTGTACTGTATAACAAAGAACAATTATTTTGTCATCTTTTGGTTATCATTAAGAATATTATAAAACCTAGATCTCATTTGGAATCCCTCTCAGTTTAGGAGAAAATACAGCCATGTCATTTGATGAAAATCGATGCCAAATGTTCTTTGAAATGTGGTGTTATTATCAGTTCGTAGGCATAGAAATACTGTCATTATCTAATAGTATGATGGTTTGCAGATCCTAAAGTGCCTGAAAAAAAAAATGTTTTATTACAAGGAACAGATAGGCCAACTTTAAAGAAAAATCATCTCTATATTATAAAACCATTTTTCCTAACATTCAACTGGGAAAGAAGACCTAAAAACCTTTCAGTTCAAGGTCATCAGAGTCAAAAAGCCAGAGTTGCAAAAAATCGAATCAAAGATAAGTGCTTGAAAGAAGCAAGGTGAATATTGTCTTGAGGAACTGACTCAAATAGAAAACTGCTATTTGTAGTTTACTTTCATGTGGTGAGCAGATGGTAAAGTATTTGGGGCAATGTTGCTGGCAAAAGTTACAAAGAATATGGGCTTCTCTTAGGCTACTGTTTTGTACTCAGAGTTCCCCAATCTCCCCTGGTGACTTTGAAAGGGATTACGTATTCTGTAGACATTTTTCCTCTTCTCATTTTCTGTTTAGCACAGTTAGCCTTGTCTTGATATACTGTCATGTCTCTGCCTTATTAGCTGCAGTTTGCAATATCTCAGTGACAAAAGAGGCTGTATGATGATAAAGGATATCAGGACAGTGGAAATAATCATCAGAAATCTATATATTTGGTGATTTATTTTATACAGTTTCAGCAGACAAATTAGATTTGATTTCAAAAGAAAACAACAATGACTTTCAAACTTTTCAATTTTAATACATAGATAATAACTAGACAGAGGTAAAACATAATGACTGGATACAGCTATAGGAATAACTGGATGTAGCTTTTGTATGGAGATAATCCATTATCATAAATTGTGATAATTATTTGTTCTAATCAGAGAATTAGAATTTTTTCAGGAAATATACCATATCACACACAAAGAGAGGCCATAGTTAAGAACAATTTACTGAAAGAAAATCTGCATTCTTCTGTCAAGTCATGTTTGGAATTCTAACACTAATATGAACACTAATGCTCTTTCAACATGTCTATGAAGAACTAAGGAGTCAGAGGGTGAGGAAAAGAACTATCTCAGTGAGAGATTCTTCTGAGCCTCTTGGATATTTATTCTAAATAAACCTTTGCTTACTAGTAGTACCCAAAGAGTAAGAGTAATGGGCTTCAGAGGATGTCTGCTCACATGCATAGATCCTATGCAGGTATAAAACTCACTTTCTCTGCTCTTTGTATTCTCCTATTTTCAGTACAGTTTTCTATTCACAAAAATATTGAGCAGATATACATAAAGATCCTTATAAACATCCCACTTCCTTCATCTCCCAGAAAGTTCCTTCACTACTACAGCATGATTTATATAACAATGGTGTGGTACCATTGTTATATAAAAAGAAATAGTGTTGATATTGTTAAAGTCAAGAGTTTAAGTATAACTATTTGCATTGCACATGTTGGTAGATTATTACAAATATGCAATGACACATATCCACCAAACAGTCCTCTTCTTGGATTTGTGTTCCTTTTCACTTTCCCAGATTCTACAAATGACAGAAACACAATTCTTGTGTCTGTAGAACTGGCTTATTTTGCATTACCAGATAATCTGTAATTATATTAAATTTCTTACAAAAATACAATGTTTCTTTCTTCCTTATGACCAAGTAATATAAACATGTCTATATATCTCACATTTTATTGATTAATCATTGATAGATAACAAGTGCACTCTTGGAGATAATTTCGGGATTATCATATTTTTCTGTACAGAACTCAAGTAAATGGTGACTCTGATTCATAAAGTGTACATGCATCAATCTTTGTAGCTAGATCACATGCTATTCTCATGTTTAGTCTTTTGATAGAACTCTACATTTTTTCTTAGTGGGTGCACTAATTTATATATCTATGAGCCATTTCTACCAATGAAGACTAATTTTCTCTATGAAATGATCCACATGAGAATGTTATTGACATTGTTAAGTTAATTAAATTTTTCAAGATTTTTAATTGATGGCCAGATCAAGAGTGGACATCTGTCTCATGGAGCCAATGCTTATGGATACATTGTTTGGAAAGGCAAAACTCTCAAAGCCATGATTTACATCTCTATTAGATGAGGGTTAGAGTAGCTTTAAAACTTTCAAACCTAGCAGTACATAGTAATTATTTTAAGTTTAACATGTTGATTGTTTTTTTTATTTACATATTTTACTATTTTAGTTCAATTTAAGTATTTTGGTTAATTAATCAGGATCATGGTGAAGGCCATTGGAATCTAAAAATATGCTGCCAAGGCAGATGTGACCATTAAGGTGAGGTAATAGAAGGCTGAGAACTGTTAGCTGACACAAAGTGGAGTCATAGCAGGATGCTGTTATATTAGTCATTTTACTTCTTGTTTATGTTTTCATACTTTTAACATCTATTGTTATGTTCTTGCTCCTGTGGTAAGATATAAACTCTGGATTTTGGTTCATAATTCTGTGATGATAAAATACATTGAAATCTTTCATTAGTTTATTGGCCATTTGTACTTACTCATTTGAACATGCCTGTTGTCCATTTAGTGATCTGGGTCTTTGCTTTTTGTTTGTTTAAATTTTCAAGTGTTTTATATATTTAAGACGTCAGTCCTTCAGTAAATTGTTAAAAAGTAGTTTTTTACACAGTTGGTAGGTTATTTCCATGTGATACTTTATATTATTTTCTTGCATTTTAATTAAATATTTTATATGATATAGTTGGCTACATTTTCTATCCCCATAACTCCCCTAAGATCCCCCGTTCCCTACCCACTCAACTTCCTTCTCTCTGTTTATCTCTTGGTCTCTGTCTGTCTCTCTGTCTGTCTCTCAGTCTCTCTTTGTCTCTCTCTCTTGTCTCTATTTCTGTCTCTAAGTGTGTCTGTCTCTATCTCTCTGTCTCTCTGTGTCTCTCTATCTCACTCTCTTTCTCCACCAAAAAATAAAATTCAATGCAAACAAAACTCAGTAAGATGGAGAGTACCAAAACAAAATACTATATTGCCACATACACATACATAACAAGCAATACTTTTGTTTTGCTCAATTATTCCTGGGCATGGAGCCTGCTTTGGAGAAATTTAGATATGCCTTGTGAGATTCCATTGTAGACAATTCATAATCCTATTCCCAGAAGGTATCCATTGAAAATAGCTTCTTAGCTAAAGTAGGAATTTGTGTCTACTCTCAGTGTTAGATTTTTGTCAGGTCTTGTATGTGTTGTGAAAGTTTCTGTGATTTCTTATGTGTATCAGCACTGATATATATGGGAAACACTTTCCTTGGAGTCATTCATCACTAGGGTCCTTAGTCTTTCCACCTTTTCTTCGTCATAGATCCCTGAACCATGAGGGAAAGGGTTTCATGGAGATCTATTATTTATGACTAAGTTCTCTAAAGTCTCTCACTCTCTTACATTTTTCAGTTGTGAAGCTCTGTGTTAGCTATCGGATAATGCAAGAAGAATCTTCTCTTATGTGGGCTGAGTGAGTGATGTACTGATTTATTGATATATGAGTATGTCATTTGAAGTCATTGTATTGCTATGTTCCCTCATCAGAAATACACTTGTAGGTTTTCTTCTAGGTCCATGAGCTGTTTGGTCTCATATTCTTGGTCACTTGTCTTTGTCAGGTATTGTTTTCATCTCATGAAGCTGTCCTTAAATCCAATTAAAGAGTAGTTGGTTACTCATATAGCATTTGTGAAACAGTTGTACCATTACATCGGTACAGGTAAATCACTGTTGTTGGTCACAGGCTTTGTAAGTAGGTGAGAGAGATTCATTATTACTTTTGTCCTCTGGAAATGTGCAAAGTATCTTTCTAAAATATAAAAACTAGTTAGCAGAAGTGAAACACCTAACTGTAAAACAGTTTGGTTTCTCCATATTTGAAACTACAATAAAGTAGTGTCTTCAACAATAGAGCCTTACTACCAGGTTATGGGAGTAACCAATATTCTTAGCAATAGCCTGTTGAGCTTAGAGAAAGTTCTCAAGGGACCTATTCATTGTCTACCAACTCTAAAAAAATAGGACGTATTCTAGGTACTGAGAGTTTTACTTCACAGAATAAAACTTATAGACAGGACCCATGTTATGGTGACTTCATTCAAATTCCATATATATATATATATATATATATATATATATATATATATATATGTGTGTGTGTGTGTGTGTGTGTGTGTGTGTGTGTGTATGGAAGCCTCTATAACAGTAAGTTTGTCTTATTTTTTTTTCTTGAAAAGGCCTGTCATGGTTTTTGTACATCTTCAAATTCCCACAATTAATCTGATTTTACATATTCCTTTTCAACTTAATCTTTCTATTGTATTCCCTTCTTTTCATCCATAAAATTATTCTTTTTTTTCCTTATACATCAGTAGCTTTTCTATATATAAATAGAAAATAAGGGGGAAGAGAAATAAGGGAAATAATATATTATAAATTAGAGTAAATAAATAAATAAATAAACTGACCAGACAGGTATAAGACTTCTACAATAAAATTTTTAAGATGTTGAAGAAAAAGTTAAAGAAGACAATAGAAATTGAAAAGATCTTTTATGCTCATAGATAAATAGGATTGGTTTTGTGCAAATGGTAGCCTGATAGCCTGAATCTCTAGAGAGAAAAATCAGGATATAGTAAATCATTGACATAAAAAAAAGACTTTCTAAATAGAGTACCAGTAGAAAAAATTAATAAATAAAATGTCAGGAAGATAAAATGCTTCTGTACAGCGAGTGACATGGTAATTTGAGCTAAGCAGAAGCTTATATAATGAGAAAGAATTCTAAAAAATTTTGTATCTGATAGAGCTTTAATATTTTCAATAAATAACTAAAAAAATCAGAACATCAAAAAAAAACAAATAACACTTTTAAATGGTTTATAAGATTAAACAAAGTTCTCAAAAAAACCACAGATGGTTGAGAAACACTATAAAATAATTCAACATTCTTAGTGATCAGGGAATGAGAAATAGAACTATATTGCAAGTTCATCTTGGGCCAGTCAAAATGACTGAGATCAATAAATAAAAACCCATGCTGACAAGTTTATAGGGAAAGGGGAATACTTATTCATTTCTGGCAGGAATGAAACTTGCACAGTCACTATGAAAATAAGTTAGAGTTTACTTTAAAAAATATGAAAATCAATCTACCTCAAGATACAATTACCACTCTTGGGTTCATACCAAATGGACTTTACCTCTTATGATAGAGCTACTTGCTCATCCATGTCCATTGCTTATGTATTCATAATAGCCAGAATTTAGAAACAATCTAGATATATATCTACTATGAATGGGTAATAAAAATATAGGACATATACACAATGGAAAAGAATCTGCTATCAGAAAGATGATATTATGAAGTTTATAGGTAAATGAACAGGCTAGAAACAATCTTCCTGAGTAAAAATACCCAGACACCCAAAGACCAATATCACATGCTTTCTCTTTTGTGTTAATTTCAGCTTTTGGACTTTCAATATGTGTGCTTCAATATGATTATTTCTTTTGCTATATGGATTATGTTGTCCTAATTTTACAAGGTATAAAAATGATTTTGTTGCAAGAAATCAGTATTTTTGAATCTTAATCATGATTTTTCTAAATCAAACCAAGTAATTTTTCACAAACTTTCAAATAACTCACTAATGTTGAGATTGTAAGATTTTAAAAGTAATGAATTTTCAAAATAAAACCAAATTAATTTGAAAACATAAAATACAGATACTTTATTAGTCCCATCACAGGAGTAGAATTTGGTATTTCTTAGCAACCAGTTGATAATAGTGTTATCGATGAATGAGTAATGGGAAGGAAGATCTCATTTTCATCACATCCTTTGTTGATTAGCTTTCAAATACTGGCAATTATCATACATGCTTTCTGATTTACTTCATCTATGGTAAAGAACACCTTACCTTACCTGGAAAAAAATGGAATCAGGGTCAATTTCTGAGTTTTAATGCTATCATAAGGAAACTGAGATTCACTTAATAAATTAATTCATTATCTATAGTTTATTGCAATAATAAAATAGTACTTATAATTTTTACATGACACATATGATCTCTTCTGATGGGAAGATGTTAACACATGTGACTTGTCAATACCACCTATATTTGGCCTTATTATTGCAAAGAAACTATTCTGGTTTCTCTAACTCACTTGAGAGTTCTAGTGTAGGTTTCACCACATAAAATTACTCAGACTTACATTTTTCTAAAATCATCCTATTTACTCTCATGTATTAAATTACATGTTTGCTTGATTTAGAATTCTAGAAAACATGTTTTTTCTTTATTTTTCTTTTTACCATTTCAGCATCTTATACATGTTTTCAGTTGTTTCCTAAACTTTTCCATGGCTGTTGGAAAGTCACCATCAATATCATACTCTCAAATATAACATACATTATCATCTGGCTGTTGTTATGTTCTTATAAATTTATTTCAATGTGCCATAGTATAACTTTCTAAATTTATATCTGCTCTTTTTCTCTGGTTATATTATATGTACTGTTTGAAATTTTTGAATCTTCTCTAATTATAAGACTACATGTTAGCAATTACTTTCTGTTTCATATGCTCTAAACAATTTTGAATTCTTGCTTTCATAATTCTATATATAATTCAGATATTGCATATTGACTACTTAAGTAAATCTTTTGGCCATTTTCTGGCATGCTTTTAACCATTAATGTAAGGTGTTAAATATTTTTTCAGTCTCAGAATACTAATTTTGTTCTATGTGGGGATTACTTTTCATACTTTTATATATCTTTTCATATTATAGTATTTCTTATCAATATATAGGTAATAGGTGAATTTCAATTTGTATATCCTTTATTTTTAGCTTGTTCTAATTTATAATGATAAGATAGCATGTAATATCCAACAGGCTAGACACTTCCTCTTCCACTGAGGCCAGACAAGACACCCCAGCTAGCAGAACTTATCCAACATACAGGCAACAGCTTTTGTAACAGCCCCTGTTCCAGTTATTTGGGATCCTCATGAAGGCCAAGCTACATGTCTACTGCATATGTGCAGGGAATCCTAGGTACAACAATGTTATAGTCATTGTTTGGTGGTTTGGACTCTGAGAACCCCAAGGGTCTAAGTTAGTTGAATCTGTTGTTCTTCCTATGGAGTCCTTATCCCCTTCAGGGCCTTCATACTTCAGTATGAAGTGCAGTGTAGATTCATAAAGCGTATTCCATAAAATTCTTGCTTTGTTAAGTAAATTTCAACGATGGATTGCTCATTACTTTGTTCCCAATGGTCATTTTTTACATTATTATGACTAGCAATAAGCACTGGCATATACAATCTGAAAAGGTCAAGAAAAGAATTAGGATTAATAAATTTATAGAAATTATAGCATTGAAACATCCCTTTTTACTGTTACCTTGATTCATTTGACAAATTGAATATGATAAACTTAATAAGAGATTTTTTCAATAATCTACATTTCCATTTATCTACTATACGTCATTTCTTCCTCTCCTTTGCCTCTGAGAGGGTGTTCCCCCACCCATCCACACTCACCCACCCTTACCCACCTACCAACCACCACCTCAACCCCAAGGAATTGCTACATATGTACCTGGGTATCCATGGATCAGGACATTTATGCTCTTTGGTTAGTGACTTAGTCTCTAGGAGCTCCCATAGGCCTGAGTTAACTGATACTGTTGTTTTTCCTATGGGGTTGTCATCTCCTTTGATTCCTTTATTCCTTCCCCCAATTCTTCCATAGGGGTCCTTGGCCTCAGTGTAATGGTTGGCTATAAGTATGTACATCTGTCTTAGTCAATTGCTGATAGAGTTTCTCAGAGGACAGCCATGCTAGGCTCCTACCTGAAAGCATAATATAGCATCAGTAGTAGTGTAAAAGTTTGGTGCCTGCACATAGGATGAATCCCAAGTTGGGACAGTCACTTAATGGCCTTTCTTTCAGTCTTTGTTCCATTTGTTGTCCCTATATTTCTTTTATACAGTGAAAAATCTGGGTCAAATATTTTGATGATGGGTTGCTGACCCCATCCCTCCACCGGTGTTGCTGTCTATTACTGAAGTTTGTCTCTTCAGATTTCATTTCCACTGTTGAGCATTTGAGCTAACTAAGGTCATCTCCATTGATTCCTGGTAATCTCCCACATACCGGGTCTCTGGAACTTTCTAGAGGTTTCCCTTACTCCCACCCCCAGGTGCTGCATATTTCCATTCATTCAAGTGAAACTTTCCACCCCTATACTCATGCAACTGTTGTAATCTTATCGTTTTCATACCATGTTATGGTTGTGGTTCAGAATCTTGATAGGAATGTTGTCTCCCTCTTTAGAAACTTGTTTGGTGCCATCAATCTAGTCCTCTGGGCAAAGCATCCATGTCACTTCAATCTTTGGGGTCTCTATGCCCCATGTCTAAAGTGCGTAGTTCCTTCAGCAACAGAACACTATATTTGACCTCTATGTGCAATCATTGGACATATTAGAAATAAGTATAGATTTTGGAAGTCAGGACAATACTGACCCACTATTCAAAATGAGGTTTATCATGTCTGGTGTTAGGATTTTTATGAGGTGGATTTTGGTTCTGAGAAGGAACATTGTCAACCTAGGTAAGAAATTTTTATTTAAATTATACTTGTATACAGACTCTTACGATTTATACATTCCTGAGTAAATATTTAATAGTGTGGTACCTTAAGAGGTTTTGAGATACCCTTACTATTATTTTACTCTATTCTCTCCTTCTATGTTTATATAATTCCACTATAACTAATTATAATCTATCTCCTGTCCCTTTTTCCCAGTCAGGTCACTTGTACCATTATAGTCTCCTCTCTATGCATCCACAAAATGCTATCTCAGAATTGCTCCTGTTTTACTTAATGGATTCTTAAAGTTACTCTATGATATGAAGTCACAATTGAAGATTTGAATCTAGACAGCCCCAATGAAAGAGGACATTCAAGATTTGTCTCCTGAAACAACCACAAGAATAACCATAATATATGCAAAATACATAAGTTAAAGGAAAATGATGGGAAAATATAAAACGTTAAACAACAACAAAACAGCCTAAGCATTATGAGATAAAATAACCATAACTCCAAAAATACCATTGAGTTTGTGTTAGTCTCCAACTGCTGAGCATCCTGCCTACCCTTAAGAGTGGTTTTTATGCCCAACAAGACTCTGCTGAAGAAAACTAATTTTTCATCTTTTCATTAGTTATCAATTGGAGAATGCTTCTGGATAATAGGGGTTTTTATCTATTTCTCCTTGGCATACTGGGACCCTATCTGGAACATAATGTTTAATGTAATAGAATTGAAAGCCCAGACACAAGTCACCATATCTAGATTTCTGATAGAGAGGTCAGAAACACACACTGGAAAAAAAAAAAGCAGCATCTTCAACAAATGTTACTGCTCAAATGGGATGGCTGCATGTAGAAGAATCAAAATTGATCCATAGTTACCAAATTGCACAAACCTGAACTCCAAATCAGAGACCTCAACAGATAAACAAATACACTGATACAGGAGAAAGTGAGAAATAATCAGGACATCACTGGTACAGGAAACTACTTTTAAATATACATTGATAACATTAAAAATAATTAATTAGTGTGACTACATGTAATGATTTTGAGACATTTCTTAGGTATATTTTCCTTCTTTGAGAACTTCACTTTTAGGCCACAGAGAATTTTGAATGACCATGCTGGCCTTGAACTCAGAAATCCGCCTGCCTCTGCCTCCCCAGTACTGGGATTAAAGACGTGTGCCACCACCGCCCGGCTTGTCCTTGGTTTTTAAGTCACCTATATATTTTAAATATCAATATTCTGTAAGATGTATAGCTGGCAAAGATTATCTGCCATTCTGAAGACCTTTTCTACATTTGTTTGATGTTTGCTTCAGTTGTGGAGAAGCCTTGTAATGTGTAGAGTCCTCCTCATGATTAATTCTTGGGAAAATAAAATTTTATTCATAAAGGATTCTCCTATACCTATATTATATCTATATTATATTATAGATATTTAATCTATATTACATTATGTTATATTAAACATCTTCAGATGTTTAACATTTTTCATTATAGAGGTTCTTCATTTATTTGGTTGGGTTTATACCTAATTATTTTTATGCTGTTGTCAACATGACTGTATCCAGTTTGTGCATATCTGTATATTTTTGCTGGTTTATTATACAAAGCTATTTACCATTCTTCTTGATCCTATACCCTACCACATTGCTAAATTTGTTTATCATTTATAGAATTGAGGATTGCTAATATATAGCATCATGCCATCTACAAGTAGGGAGAGTCTGAGTTCTTTCCCTATAGATATCACATTTTATTTTCCTTCTCTTGCCTTATTGAATTAGCACAATATTAAAATAAATTAAGAATTCTCCATAATCTGGTCATATTCCTGACTTCAGGCAGATTGATTCAAGCTTTGTTCAATTTAGGATGATGCTTGATATTTCTTTTATTTTTAATGTATAGCTTTTATTACCTTGGGGTATGTTTCCTCTAGTATTATATTTTTGGAGTGTTTTTTTTTGTTTTGTTTTGTTTTGTTTGTTTGTTTGTTTTTTGCTTAGGACTTTTTTCTTATTTTTTATTTGATATTTTATTTAGTTACATTTTAAATGTTATCCCATTTCCTATTTCTGTCCACCTGAAACCCCCTATCCCATACCCCTCCCTTGCTTCTATAAAGGTGTTACCCCACCCACACACTCCCACCTCCCTGCCCTCGAATTCCCCTATACTTGGGAATCGAGCCTTCACAGGACCAAGGGCCTCTCCTCCCATTAATGCCTGATAAGGCCATCCTCTGCTACATATGCAGCTGGAGCCACGGGGCCCTCCATGTGTACTCCATGGCAGGTAGTTTACTCCTTGGGAGCTCTGGGATGTCTGGTTGGTTGATATTGTTGTTCTTCCTATGGGGTTGCGAATGTCTTCTGCTCCTTCAGTCCTTTCTTTCACTCCTCCATTGCGGACCTCATTGGGGACTCCATGCTTAGTCCAATGGTTGGCTGTGAGTATATGCCTCTGTATTTGTCAGGCTCTGGCAGAGTCTCTCAGGAGACAGCTATATCAGGCTCTTGTCAGCACACACTTCTTGGCATCCACAATAATGTCTGGGTTTGCTGACTGCATATGGAATGGATCCCCAGATGGGGCACTATTTGGATGACCTTTGCTTCATCGCCGTTCCATTTGTCTACTTATTTTCTCCCATGAGTATTATGTTCCACTTTTTAAGAAGAACAGAAGCACCCACACTTTAGCCTTCCTTTTTCTTGAGGTTCATGTGGTCTGTGAATTATATCTTGAATATTCTGAGCATTTGAGCTGCATTTATCAGTGAGTAAATACCATGTAAGTTCTTTTGCGATTGGATTACCTCACTCAGAATGATATTTTCTAATTCCATCCATTTGTCTAAAAATTTCATGAATTCATTGTTTTTAATTGCTCCATTGTGTAAATGTACCACAGTTGTTGTATCCATTCCTCTGTTAAAGGACATCTGGGTTCTTTCCAATTTCTGGCTATTATAAATAAGGTCGTTAGGAACATAGTGGAGCATCTGTCCTTCTTACATGTTGGAGCATCATTTGAGTATATGACCAGGAGTGATATAACTAGGTCCTCAGATAATACTATTTCCAATTTTCTGAGGAACTACCAGACTGATCTCCAGAGTGGTCGAACCATCTTACAATCCCACCAGCAATGGAGGAGTGTTTTTCTTTCTCCATATTCTCGACACCACCATCCACTGTCACCTGAGTTTTTGATCTTAGCCATTCTGACTGGAGTGAGATGGAATCTCAGGGTTGTTTTGATTTGTATTTCCCTGATGAATAAGAATGTTGCACATTTCTTTAGGTGCTTCTTTGCCATTTAGTATTCCTCAGTTGGGAATTCTTTATTTAGCTCTGTATCCCATTTTAAATAGGGTTATTTGATTGTCTGGAGTTTAACTTCTTGAGTTCTTTGTATATACTGGATATTAGCCCTCTATTGGAAGTAGTATTAGTAAAGATCTTTTACCAAGCTGTTGGTTACCATTTTGTTTTCTGTGTTTATTTGAAAGCTCGTGAGATATTTAAAACTCAATTTGTGAGGATTATTTCATTTATTAACTTGTGTGCTTTGAACCATGTATTCCATGATGGAGGTCTACTTGGTTATGGTCAATATGCTTTTTGATATATGCCTGTATTTGGTTTGCAAGTTATTTATTGAGAACTTTTGAGTCAATGCTTATTATAGATAGTCCCCTATAGTTTTTATTTACCTATTTATTTATTTATTGCTTTATCTTTACTGTTTTTTATTAGAGTGTTCTTGGTTTCATAGAAGTAATTTAGAAATACTCTTTCACTTTTTAACAGTTTAGGAGAAATTTTCTATAAGGCCCCATGCTGTGGCCAACACAAAACTAAGTCAATAACATTTGTTGGAATCTCATAATGTTTTGTTGGGTATTTTTGGGTTTTGTTCATTTTAAATTTGTTTTTCTTTATTTTATTTGTTTTCATTATATGTCATTTATATGTGTATTAGGAAATTCGATGAATTTTCAATCTTTCTTGCTGCATTTCTTCATTGACTCCTTTTTCATTCAGAAATGACTTTTATAATCTCCATGAATTTGTGTTTTATTTGAAATTTATCTACTATTAATTTTAAGTTTTACTGAATTTTGGTAGAATATCAAGTAAGGAGTTATTTCAATAACTTTGAATGTTTAATGATTTGTACCCAACAAAGCATTATGTATTTTAAAACATTTCATATTCTTGGCTTCTTTGGTCTAGATTCTTTATCTTCAAGCTCGTATGTTTGTCTTCCATTTGTCCTATTCTACCTGTGAGAATTTCTTTTGTGATATCTCATTGAATTATTGTATTTTTCAATTCTATCTTTATATCTTTACCATGAATCCTCTTAAATGTTGTATTTCCTTAATGAATTCCATTCTCAATTTTTAAATTGTCGTTGTCATTTCCAACAACATTCTGTTTGTGTTTTCTTGACATTACTCAGGCATTTGTTCTCCTTAAGTTGTTTTCCCTTAATTTCATTGAGCTGTTTGTGTCTTATTTAAAATCCTGAATTCTTTGATGGACTTTATGATTGTTGTTTTAGATTCCATGTCCTGGGTTAATCTGCATAAGTCACATAGGCAAACATGTCTACAGATCTGGTACATTTAAGAAAGAAGATAATGGCTTGTTCTTCCATATTTTTCTTATTTTTTTCTTGATTTTTTAAATGGGCCTGTCCTATATGTATTCAATAGATTGAGGCAGAAAAGGGAACGTATGGATAGGCTAAGTCTAAATCTTGAGTGGGAGTGGAATGAACTCGGGTGGTCAGAGAGAACATTGCTGATGTACAGGATGTATGAGTTTCAGTTTAAGCCTGAAGATTGGGGATAAATCTAAATGGCTGGGATTGCTGGGTATCCTGTGGTAAGGATCTGTGAGTTTGAAGGTAGATAGGGATGTTTTGGCTAAAAGCTTTTTTTTTTTTTTTTTTTTTTTTTTTTTTTTTTGAGGTACAAGAACAGTAGGCCAAACTAGGCCATACCATTTGATTAAAATCTGGTGGAAGAATGCATGTGTCTTAGGGTAGGGTTTTACTGCTCTGAAGAGAAAACATGACCAAAGCAATTCTTTTAAGGTAAACATTTAATTGGGGCTGGCTTACAGGTTCAGAGGTTCAATCCATTATCATTAAGACAGGAACATGACAGCACCCAGGCAGACATGAGGCTAGAGGATCTGAGAGTTCAACCTCTTGTTTCAAAGGCAGCTAGAAGAAGACTAGCTTCCAAGTAGGTAAAAGGAAGGTATTAAAGCTCATGCTCACAGTGACACACCTAATCTTAACAAATCTATGTCTACTCCACAAAGGTCATACCTTCTAATAGTTCAACTCTCTGGGCCAAGCCTATACAAACCATCACATTCCACTCCTGGGTCAAGCATATATAAACCATCACATTCCATTCCCTGTTGTTCCCACCCCCCCATAGGCTTGTACAAACATATGAGTCTATACCTAAACATAGCATAATGCAAAAATACATTTAGCATTTAGTCCAAATTCAAAAGTCCCCATAGACTAGAGCATTCTCAACAATGTTAAAAATCTTCTGAGATTCAAGCAGTCTCTTAACTGTATTCCTGTATAAAATAAAAAATACTGGACCAAAGCAAGACAGAAAACCAGTTGAGCAAACTCCAGACTCTGTGTCTCCATTAGCCAAGCATATACAAACCATCACAGCATGCCAGGGGAAGTCAGAGAAAATCACCCAGATGGACCCTGGAGAAGAAGTTTAGAGGTCTGGCTGTGTGGAGAGTTTGGATAATGTGCAGAAGGGACCTCCTAGTAGTAGCAAGTAGAGTGTGTCAGTTTGGATGTCTAAAGCTTATTTGCAGCACAGGAAAATTTGATAAAGTAATCTGTGGCCCAGAATATGAAGACAGTGTTGTATCTGGTGGGTTGTGGAGAAGGTATGACTAAGAAGGACAGGGAGACTAAACAGTGTAGATTCTGCAGGAGGAAGTCAAAGTTGGGATGGAATATATTGTATATTTTGGACAAGAAATTTTGTCATCTAGTAAAGGACCCTCGCAATCTCATCACAGTAGCTATAATATGTTTCCTTGCCACCCCACAGTAATTAGTAATAAGGATATGTAGGGGACCCTCTGGTTACATCCCTCCAACAAATTTCAGGCAGACATTTTTAAGAGCTTCATAACTGTAACAAACTTAAGGGAGAATTACAGAGATAAATAGGAAGGATTGAGTAAAATAATTTATATGAGTTGTATATTTTTATATTTTCTAGTCTTCTGATTCTAAAGCTGAAAGTGTGCTTTAATCAATAATGCAATAAGTAAAATACTTGTAGAGCTCTATAAATTTTCACAATATATCAACATCCTTCACATTAGGTAAAATAGGTATAGACAATATTCTATTAGGTGAACATCTGTTACTCAGTTTAGCGCAGTTTAATTACTTTGTTAATTCTGGATTGCAATGTAGTTAGAATGAAGCTGCCTTGTAGTTAAAAAATAATTTTAAATAAGTAATTTTCAATTTTTGGCAGCTAACAGGACAGACGAGAATACTTTCCTTGTTTTGTAATGTAGAAACTTAAAACACCAAATAAAAGAAAAAAAGAATAAAAGAAAGGCAGAAAGAAAGAGAGAATGACAGAGAGAAAAAGAATGAGAGAGGGGGAAAAGGAAGAAGAAGAAGAAAAAAAAGAAGAAGAAGAGAAAAAAAGGAAGAAAAAAAGAAAATTAAGTCACCCTACCCTCAGCTCTGGTGATTTCCTTAAACACTTGCTTACTTATGGAGAAATAATGCTATTCCTGCTGTAAAATTTTAGTTTTTGACATTTTAAAATTTTGTTTTTCAATTAAAACTTTATAAGTTTTTTAAGGAATGCAATTTTTTGAATGAATCATAATTTTAGTAATAAAGTGGGTGGGTGGGGGGAGCATCATCTTAGAGGCAAAGGGAAGGGGGTCATAGGGTACTCATAAAGGGAAGTCCAAGAAGTAGGAAATTTGAAATTTAAATAAACTTAATAGTTAATAAAAAATAAATATAGTTTTTTCTTATAACCTGTATACCCAGGACTAATTATTTGAAAATCAGAAGTTGCCATTCATCTTTCCCATTTTCATAATCATTTATATAACATTTTAAAGCTAGGGTCCTTTAAATTTATTTATTTATTTATTTATTTACTTATCTGTTTGTTTCTTTAATAAGTAAGGCATGAGCATGTGTATGCTTTTGTGTATGTGCATATGCTTGTACACAAATGTTTCTGTTTTGTTTTGTGTTGCTTTATGATAGTGGATATCACATAATTTATCAATCACTTTCCATCTTGTATGTTTTGAGATTGGTTGTCTCACTGAATCTGACCTCCATATATTCAGCTAGGCTTGAGGGTAAGCAAGCCTCTCCATTCCCTTCTCCATAAGTAGGTTATAAGCCTGTGGCGACCATATTTTCTGTTAGAGCTTGAGAACTCATTTCAAGTCTTCAAACTTCCACAGAAAGACTGTAAGTACCAAATCATCTCCCTAAACCATTTTTCTTAATGTAATAATAAAATGTTATCATATATAGTTGACTTACCTGAAATGTATAATCTATGGGTAAAGCAAAAGCAGAGAAGCCAATGATAGGTGGCTAGAGGTGAGAGTAGAGAGGATGGAGATGGTAGGGTTGAGATTGGAGAGAATGGAGATGGTAGGGTGAGAGTGGGAAGGATGGAGATGGGAGGATTGAGAGTGAGGAGGATAGAGACAGGAGGGTGAGAGTGGAGAGAATGCACATGGGAAGAGCTGGAGATGAGTATAATCAAAATACATCCTTAAACATTAATAAAATATTATTATAAATAAATATAAGGAAAAGCCTGAAATTTTGGCATACAAGTTCACCTATGAGACATTATGCTAAAGAAAATTAACTTATCACATGACAGACATCACAATCACTCTCCTCTCCATTGACTCAAATACAGTTGAAACTGGAGAAATAATTCTAATAAATCTAAAATAAGATTGTCAAAGGCTGGATGAGAGCTGAAAGTAGAAGGGAAATGGGTTAAAAGTTTCAAGTAGACAAGTAGGTAAGGTTTTTTGAGATATAGTGTAGAACAGAGTGACAGGGCCCAATAATAATGTGTTACATACTCAATAAAATTTGTGATACACTTCAAAAAATAAAATTCTAGAACAGGGTGTATGTTCTGACTGTTTTAGCAAAGTCATCCCCACCCTTTCAAATGAATATTTTGAAATGCCATTCTTAACACTTCCCTTTGTAAGTCTTAAAATTATAACTGGGCCCACACAAATAAGTAGGAAGTGTTAATGGGTGCTTTTCACTTTGTTCTATTGCAGAATATCTACTGGAAAGGAACCAGTGTGCAGATTCTCAATAGCAAAGTGGTTTCTGATTCTAGAGTTGTACATAAAGGTTCAAAACTATATCTCATATAATGTTCTGCAGAGTAAATGACCTTTATAATTTTTAAAACATAGATTTCATTACACATAGAAGAAAGAAACATTTGTCTAGATCGACTGTGAGAGGGTTTCTGACATGTCTAAACTTTTGAGGACATTAGATCCATCACACATTCATAACATTCAAAACTAGTCTGTGTACCTATTAACTTTCACTAAGGGTAACATAAAGATACAACATGAACAATAATAGCTTTAAATAGTTTTGTGATGAACTATACCATATGTTTCTTTTTGGACTTCTCAGAATTCCAATCATCTAAAAGCTTGAACAGCTGCTGCCATTTTGCAGATAATTGCTATAAGATGCATTTGTCCTTCCCTGTGTTGATTTCCCCTTCTGTGTCTCTAAGCCCAGGAAGATGCTCATCACATTCCTCCTCCTAAATATGTCTGCTGTACTCCCAAGTCCACTGCAAGCTAACTACTTTACCAAAGGAAAAAATACCTTCCAGGTGTGCATCTTTCCAAGACATGAAAACTGATTGTATAGATTTAGCCTTCTGCTTACTCTGTATTCTCAACAAACATTTAGATTAAATCTAACCTTTAAGAATGTAGCGTGCTTCTCTTCTCTGAATGATGGATTGTGATTTCTTTACAGACTTGCTTACATGAGACAAACTGATGAGAATGAATAAGTCAGAGCAAACCTTCACTTTGTTTCTTGATCTTGGACTAAAGAATTGAAAGAAAATCTTTAAATCTGATTTTTCCTGGTTCAATATTAACTTAAATATACAGATATGGTTTTAGAACTGTCATTAAAAATCTGCAAGCCAGCCGTTGTCACAAACTAGGCTTAGTGTCCTCTCCCCAGAATGTCAATCAAAGACATAAGTAGCAGTGCAAAGTAAAAAGATTTTTTTTTCAATATAGCCACATTATATAAAACAGTAGGATACTGACATAATGTTTCAGTTTACATAGAGGAAGAATATGGGCAGTTAGGAAAGAAGTATATATAATTATATCAACTTGGCAAAGGGGAGATCTGATTAATTATGTCCTTAGTAGTGGTCTGCATGGTGCACTGAGCTCTTATTGCTGGTATCATTTAAAGGATTAATCTCACCTTTAGGATATGCTTGCATCTATTTTTCACAATACAGATTCACAATTATGAATGTACAGTTATCATCTGGAGTGAAGAATGAGAGGTCATATAAGATAGGGCTGGTTTTGGAGTCCATCCCAATCTAACTGAGGCTTCTGACAAGGACTTATCTCTCTGTCCTTAGCACTGTAGAGGGATGAGATATAGAAGTGAGAAAATAACCCCAAATGATAGATTAGAGACACAGAATTGTAGAGGAATTTTATTCAGAGCATGGCTGCTGTGGCAAGAGATCATATCCAAAGGCCATCTAGGTCTGTATGATGTAGCTGGAGTATTGACATGCCTTTAATTCCAGGAGACAGAGGCAAGCAAATTCAAGGCCTTATATAAAGCAAGTTTCAGACAAAAAAAAAAAAAAAAAAAAAAAAAAAAAAAAACACTTAGGTCCAGGTGTGATGGATGGTACATGCCTTTAATTGTCCCAGCATTCAGGAGACAGAGGCATGCAGATCTCTTGAGTTCTAGTCAGTTAGTAGAATTAAGTTGCAGTTTTACCAAGAATATTGTATTGAGAAAGGTTGCATATAAGGTAAAACTAGACAAACATGAAGACAGAACAAGTTGAGCCAAAATAATGAGAAGGGACAAGAAGATTAAAACATATTGCCAAAGTTATTATGAGGCCAAGCAGAACAATTCTGTCAGATGCCATGAGAAGCCAAATTGTTTAAGTTCACTGGTAGAGGACTTTGAGCCAGGATAGCTGAGATAATACAACCAACAAGAGTTCAGAAAGAGTTCAAAATGGTGTGGTTATTCAGCAGTAAATTTCTGAGTCTACAAAAACATTCTATGACTAGATTAGATTGTATAAAAATGAGAAGCTTCCAGGAATAGAACTAGGCACTAAGCCTCAGAGACAATTATATCATGTGAATAACAGTTACATTTACACAGTATAGCAGGTTCCTCATTTTGGTTTTCCTGTTCATTCACATAAATGTTTTATAGTAAAAGTAACTTCAATGCTTATCTTTCCATTTCATTGTGATTAAATACAACACCAAGTAATCAAAAAAGCTGCTATACTTAAATATTACTCATAAGCAAGATGTTCTTTCTTGTAAATCTTTTATACATTTATATATTTCAGGTAAATGTATAAAATGTGATGAAATATTCATTATTGTTTGAGAAAAGACCTCACATAGCTTAGGTTGGCTTCCAACCTTTTAATTAGCTGAGAAAAATCTTGAATTCCTTTATCTTCCTGCTCTATTTCTGACTTACTGGCTTTATTATTCTGAGTGGTTACAATAAGTTTATCTCTAATCCTTACATTTAGAAAAGTTTTATTTCTAAACTCTATAGTTTTATAAAGACTGTCTGGAATACAAAATAATGTGAATAATAACATTCTCTTAGGAATACTATAAAATTCTTAAGTATATTGATTACTAAATATGTATATAAAAGAATGTTAATTTTCCTCTCTGGCAAAACCAGTCCAAAAGTAAATCTACTTTGTGTGACTATATAATTCCATACAATATATTGAACTATCAAATTAAAATTATAATATTGGAAACAAGAACATCTGCCCCTAACCCCATTTTAAAATAGACACATAACAGGAGCCACAGAGCATCTTCAGTTATTATACATTACTCAAAGTTCTGTTGAAAAACATCTATAATATTATTTCTGAAAAAAAAAACCCTGTGATTAATTTTGTTGTAAAGTGGAGCACTGCAAGAGAATTAAACTAAGTAGTATGAATTATAACCCATGAAAACATAAATAATTATCAATTTTTAACACTATCACTCTTTAAATTGGACAATCTTCTAAACATGTTCTCAGTTGTCTTACTTTTTTCTGTTTTCATTCATCAAACCATTGATACTTGAACATCACAGTCTGCAGCACTCACCCCCAGTAAGTAAATTACATTAATTAAATCAGTGTTGAAAAATAGATAAAGGAGTATCTTCAATGTAGAAACACTGGAAAGAGGAACAAAGGGATCCATTCAACCTTAATAGTCTGTCTCTAGGGTATTGAGGTAAGACATTATATTATTATGAAATATTGATTTCCAGTCACACTTAGGGAAACATATTTTAATGAAAACTGGAAGTCTTACAAATTTCTTTTCCTTATCTTTATTTGGTAAGCTTAGTTGACATCTTGAGATCACAAGTAACCTGGTAGACAAATCTCTGGGTATGTTTGATTAGATTAATTGAGTTATAATATTTCACCCATTATAGGTAACTGGGCTGGGCTACAATACTGAATATAAAAAGGTAAGTTGATCTGAGCACTAGCATTGATTTCACAGACAATAGATGCAAAATGACCACTATTTCAAGGTCCTGCACCTCCATGGCATCCTTCTCATGATGGACTTTACCCTTAAACTACAGACCAAAATTATCTTTTACTTCTAAAATTTCTTTTAGGTGAAATATTTACCAAGTAAACTCGAACAGTTAACTAAGACTGAAAATCTGTATTTAGAGGGAAATTGTTACTGAGATATATCAACCAACACACTGCTTAACCCACCTGCCCTGGCTGAGATTCTCTCCCTCCAATACAGCACATTATACAATTAGCCTGGGTACCCCAAGTGGAAAAAGTAAACACAGGGCAAAAGCCCAATGTAAATGCAACAATAATTTTATTTCCAGACAGATAGGTGAGGTTGTGCACATAGAAGATATCTGAGCTGAGTGATTGGAGCTATATAGCCCAGCTAATGTCATAATGAGTAGCAAATTATAGTCATACTGTTTGCCAAGATGAATTTAGGTCTTGGTTTGGCATTTCATTTTTTTATTTCTTTTTTTTACATATTTTATTTATTTACATTTCAGATGTCATCCTCTTTCCCTATTTACCTCCCTAGAAATCCCCTATTCAACCCTCCTCCTTTTTGCTTTTATACAATTTTAATTACATGCAAGTATTAAGGTAAGTTCTAGGTTGAGGAACTAACAATACAGTAGGTGCAAATAGTAAAGGAATAAGTAAGATAATAAACACCAATAGACAAAAAGCAAGCAAGGCAATAAACAAAATTTTGTAAACACTCCATGATCACTGTTTCTAAGGGTTTATCAGGATGAACAAAATATCTGAGCTAACTTCCCTGTCCTAGCCCAAAGTCATTTTCATGTCTGAAACCTACTTCCTTGTTCTAGTCTAAGATTTAGATTCCTTCCTGAAATTACTTTTGAGATACAGCTGATAAAATTACCTATGGCCTGAGGTTAGTATGTCTATTTTGGTCAAGCTTTCAGGAATGACATATATAGCTTGATCATATTAGCCCTTTTTGTCATGGAAATACTTTTAATCTTAGCCATCATGTTAAAGCTTGTCTTTAACAACATCAACAGGTTGGCAGACAAAGTACATGGCTTGAAACTTAAAATGCACCCCCAGACAGACTTATTAATTTAACAGGCTGGCAAGCCAAGAACAGATAAGATTCTGCACAGAGCCTTACCAACCTAATACAGAATTACATTGCTTTTGATAATGCATAGTCCATGATGGGTAAGGAAGGCATTCTTGGAACAATGACCTAAGACAAGCTTAGTCTTGTTTATTAAATGAAAAAGAGGAGAGGCAAAGAATATTTGGGGCTGCTTGGCAAGATTCTGACATGGGTCAAGGACAAGGAAATGGGCTGCTTGGCAGGAATATGACACTGGCCAAGGACAAGTAAGTGGGCTTCAGGCAGGAATCTGACTTTGGCTAGAACAAAGAAGTAATATCAGACAAGAATCTGATTTGACATTTAGAATTGTGCTCTTTGTATTCATTTTTGGAATGAGAGTACTCACTCTATGAGCTTGCTTCTTGCTTATTAGACGTATGTAGCTTTTTGTTTTGCTTATAAAGCTAGACATTGCCTTGATTCACAGATAAGATCTTGATTTTAAGATTTTGAAATTGTTTAGAATACTGGAACTTCCATAGTTGTGTGTCATATTTGTGTGTCAATAATAAAAGAGCTTTATATTTTATCAGAATACTATATTACTGATTATGTTATGTTTCCTCATCATAGAAGGCCTCACCTTTCTGTTAGCTTGGCTTGATTATGTAGACATTTACCCCTGAACTTAGGTTTCAACCGACCCTTTTTATTTGGGAAACCTTTCTGTTATACTTTCTTCGATCCTTTGAAAATAAGTCATCTTTTAAAACCTTGGAAGTTTTAGAAACCAGGGATGTGTTTCTCATCCCCTTAAAACTACTTTTCTGAAACAAAATTAGCCAAAAAATTAAAGGTATCTGTTGGGGGCCAACTTTTAGCAGAAAGCAGCTATCAGCTTTGAAGCCATCTTGAGCCATATACCCTGACATGTGACTTGGATTCCAATAGCCTTCAACAGCTGAGCACACTCTGATAATCTTGGTTTAGATACCTTGAGATTAAAGGTGCGTGAGATTAAAGGTGTGTGACTTAAGAGTGTAATTTAGAGATAAGATTTAGAGACAAGACCTAAGGGCATGATTAAAGGTGTGACCAAAAGACATGGCTTAGAAGTGAGACATATAAAAGGCAGAGACAGAACAGAACAGAGAACCAGACACAGCAGAGAGAAGACAGATAGCAGGCACTTGGAAGAGAACTTGGAAGAAGTAACTTGGAACTTGGAGGGACTAGGAGCTAGGGACTAGGCACTAGGAACTCAAGACTTAGGACTTAGACTGAAAAATAAATGGGATTGAATTACACTCTGTCTGGTCTGCATTCTTCCAGTCCATCCTCACTCTCGCTCTTGCTGAACCCTGACCCGAGGACCAGAGCGGCATCTTGGGAGTGGCCGCCCAAACATGGGTCGGCCCGGGCCTCAACATATTTCTTGGGCCACGACAGTTTTTGGCCGCCCCAACATGGGGCTAGTGTGGACCCCAACAGGTATCTACTAGACTCTGTGGAAGGTGATCAACTTTAGATAAGCCCCAATCAAAGAATATGACTCTTTGATGACTTAGCCAGACACAGCCTTATTAATCCCCAGATTTTTCTACAACCACCTCCCACACCTGGAATTTTCCCCAAATTTAGTCTCAATAAAAAATCCACAAAAGCAGGTCCACAATCAGCAAAATATCGAAGTGGAAAGAGAAATGGCCAATGTGGTGAAAATCTGATGAAAATTTAGCTGAAAAAAAACCCAACATAATGAGTACAGCTCATGTTATTACTCATGATTAAAGGAGGAAACTAGTAGTAACACATCAACTAGAAATAGTATGCTAAGGAATTGTTTATCCTTAAGTTAGAAGCTGAGCCTGCCAGTGCCTTACCTCATAGAAAAGAGAGAGAGCATAGAAGAGAGAGAGAGAGAGAGAGAGAGAGAGACCGAGAGAGAGAGAGAGAGCGCACATAACTGCAAACATAGTTCCATATGAAGGAATTGATTTGATTTCTTACTGTGTATTGTAGTGCTAAAAACTGACCCTGGTTGCCCTCAGAGACAAGGAGATACCCACTTAGACCCAAGTTTATGTAACTTTGCCCCCAAGTTATCACTGATTGGTGAATAAAGACATCCATAGTCTGTAGCTGGGCAGAAGTGAGATATGTGAGGTTTCTGGTTCCCAGGCTCAGGGTCTGAGATATGAGCAGAAGGAGAGAGAAGAGGGTGGAGTGAGGAGAAGATCTAATGGTGCAGGTAATCATAAGAACTGTCCATATGGCTGGCAGTCAGAGTAAGGGCACATGCAGAACATGGCAAGTCATATCTTGGTGTTATTGGAAGTGAGGGAGACATAATAATACAGAGAATACAGATCTGCCCAGTCCTAGAGCTTTAAAGGCTTATTATAAATTTAAAAGTCATGTGTCTTTTATCTGGAACTCAAGGATCAAAACAGGGTAGAAATCCATGCTTGAGATTAAATATTACAACAACATCCAGGTACAGAGAAAAAAAAATGTATATACAAAAATAGTGAGGAAAAGAAAAAGATAAAAGTAAAATCACAAAAGTTCAAAAACATATATCTCCTTGATGGCAGTGACAGATTTTGTTTTTAGAGTCTTGATTCTCTTCAAATGTTTGTGGTTAATACAGTCTGTATGTAGCCATGTGTTGGTGGTTCACTCTTTCAATTCCATCACTCAGGAGGCAGTGGCAGTGGGAAGTCTTCGAAATCAAGGCCTGCTTGGTCTACACAATGAGTTCCAGGAAAGACAGGATTATTCAGAGAATCACTGTCTCAAAAAAATAGAAAAATCAATAAAAAATAATGTGTGTGTGCATACTCATACACATGTGTGCAAAGTGTATTATATATAGATTTTTTTAAAACCTGGAAATGGGGCTGGGCAGTGGTGGTGCATGCCTTTAATCCCAGCACTTGGGAGGCAAAGGAAGGTGGGTTTCTGAGTTCCAGGACAGCCTGGTCTACAGAGTGAGTTCCAGGACAGCCAGGACTACACAGAGAAACACTGTTTTGAAACACACACACACACACACACACACACACACACACACACACACGCAAAAGAAACCTGGAAAGGGAGACATTCACAATCTGTCTTTATCTCGAGCTTACAAGTGTGACAGTTTCTAACAGTTGTTGGAAAAAATAAAGAAAACTTGCATATATAGATTTGGCTATGAACCATCTTGGTCAACATTGTACAAAATTACTTCTTCTTGCACCAGGAATCAGGGTATAGAAACAGAGCATTTGAATATATAGTATTTCCTACCTGGATTCTAATTCCCAGGACCATAAGCAAATACAGCTTTTCTTCTCCTATCATATATTCTAAAGTATTTCTTCAGAATCTTTATACCTTCAGTTGTATTTGTCTCTTAGTGGTCCTCATTTGCTGTAATTAAATATATTTTAGTGATTTGATTTGTATAGAATAGTTGTGTTTGCAGTATTTTAAAGCATATCTCTTTGTGTTGGGAATTGAACTTTATTTTCTATTTCAATATCTATCTCTATTTCTAATGATATTTTTTGATATTAATAAATCAGAAAGAGTTTTATACCAGTAATACCAGAGGCAGCTCACCTACACAAAAAAACATTAAAATTATGATCTTCTACATATATCCCATACTTTAACTAAATATTTTCTTAAATAAAAACAGTCAAAGTTATTACAATGACACTTAGTATAACTATCTTTGTCAACAAAGTCCAGACTACTGTGTGCTTATGTGAGCCTGCACTCAACATTTTACATGTCTGATTTCTTTGCTAAGTAACACCTTTATGGTTTTTTTATTATTATTATCAGCATTCTCTGCTTTGAAAAGGTATCTTTATACACCTAGTCTTTCCTCTTAGTAACTAAGTAAGAACTACTCTGTATTATCCTAAGTACTCACTGATTTTAATTTCATAAGAGACACTTGATCAGCAAAGTTGAGCTCTGAATTGTTTTCATTAATCTAAAGCATCTTTTTTGTACCTGAAATATTAAAAACTAATTATAGTGTAAGCATTGTTATTCACCATGTACAAAATAAATTTAAATTGTTCAAGTTTAGTCAATTTAGAAATATATATCAAAATATGAACAGAATATGTGAAGTGTTCATAAATTCCAAATTAATATCAGTTATCCAAGGAATATGACTAAGACCTACTTTAGTGCAAAACATTAAAATATCCTCAATACTTTATTTTTTATTTTTTTATATTGTATTTACATTTCAGATGCCATCCCTTTTCCCCATTTCCCCTCCCTAGAAAACCCCTATCCCATGCCCCCTTTTCCTTTTTGCTTTTATACATTTTTTAAAATGTTAATCAAAGGCTTTATAAGTTTGGTAATGCTCAATCAGAAGTGTAACCCAATACCCAACCTAGATATATAAACTATCTTTGACTGGTGGAGACATGTGAACATCTGACTCCATGCCCCCCCCCTTCCTCTCTCTTTCTCTCTCTTATCACCTAGCTTATTTTTTCATACTATAAAAAAATTTTTATGATTTTAAGAATGAATCTATTGAATTGACATAAAATGAATAAAACTTTGATCGTGACATAATAATGTTTCAATGGCCTGTTATAAAGTTGAATGTTTTTAACTTTTATCACAATTTAGGAAACTTAAATACTTCACAGCTTCTTCCCACAATCTTCATAAATATTTT
Source organism: Arvicanthis niloticus (assembly GCF_011762505.2). Taxonomy (NCBI): domain Eukaryota; kingdom Metazoa; phylum Chordata; class Mammalia; order Rodentia; family Muridae; genus Arvicanthis; species Arvicanthis niloticus. The sequence continues at coordinate 30,863,117 of NC_047667.1, forward strand.
TCGTGAGATTGTCTGAAACATGAGTACCGTATTTTTGTAAAGAATACTGTTTAAATAGACATCATACATTATATATATTAAGAATGTCAGTTGTATCTGAAACATATTTATTCCGTAAAACAAATTAGTTTATTTTTTCATGTTTATTATACACTTAATACTTTTTTGACATTTGCCAGTCAATAAATTTCAAACTCCAATTTCATGTCAATGGCATTTGTTGCTATCAAATAACTTCAAGTTAGTGTTTTTAACATATTTGTTTTCATAATAAATATGCTTTATCTAAATTGTTTTTACTCATACAATTGGTGCATTAGCAATATTTGGCACTTTTAAGAGAAAAATATTGCATGGAAAAATACAATGGGGAGAACATAGTTACAGTTAGCATCAAGATATTCTGTTGCACACTGATATTTTAATAAGATATAATTGAAATAATGAAAGTTACCATTGAAGATTATTGCTATCTTTAATCAGGTTAGTACAAATTATTTAGTCTTCTACCTCAGGTGCTTTGTGGCTTCAATTAATTGACAGAAAATAACAATGTCAATTAAAAATAGAATGAAAAGTAGGTCATGGCTGAAAACAGTTTCTTTAGAATCAAAGGAATAGGGCTAATAAATTGAGGCCTAATTGAAAAATGTGAAAACATGGGTGATGTGCCTATCTTGTACATCTATAATTGAGCATGAAGCATCTGAGTAGTGGAATAAATAAAATAAATAGATGAAATTATGTTGTGATTAGTAAAAGTATAATTTCAACTTCTTTAACTATTTTTGTCAATACAAGTACCAAGCTTTCTAGATTTAAATATGACGGGATGAGAGTAAATAAGTTCTTAGTACATTTCTACAGATGGGGAGGCAGAAAATAAGCATCACTATTTCTAAAAAGGATATGCATGGCTAGTATAGCCTATCAGAAAAGCACTCTGACCTGGATTTAGGAACATTATGTACCACCTCAAGCAAGGCAACTAAAAGCTCAAATTACCCTTGAGAATACAGCTTGCATAATTGTAATTCCATGGAGGGATCTGTACCTTGAATCTATCCTTGTCTCTTATACTTTATTAATTTAAAACTTTTAAAAAGAAGAACATAATATTTAAATCATCAAATACTTCAGGATACTGAGACACTAACAATTGGTAATAAATAGTTCTCTGATAAGAAAGGTTTGATTTCAAAGCTATAAAGAAGATGTTTCTAAGTGGTAGTACAGTGAACTAGATGTGACAAGTTATCCTTGTACTGAAACAACCCAAAGTAATTGAAAGTACAGAGGGTGTTAGTATGTGTATAGGAAAGAAAGAAAAATAAGAGCTATTTAGTGAAAAAAAATGGTTAGAATGTATTACATTTGACATTTCTAAATATTACATAAAATGTATAGAATGTTAGCATTATCTTTTTAGAAGAGGTAATTTTCTTATACAGTTGTCATATATACTTCCTCTAAAGGAAATAAGTACAGCAACTTTCTAAGCCTGCCGCTGTCAGTGATAAATCTTGGATGTCAGTCACCAGAAGCTGATCATTTTGATTTTTATTAAGATGGGTTCTCTGATTTTTAGAAGCCTGATTAACCAGTAAACCCAGAATATGCCCTTGTAACAACTTTCCCAGCACTGATATTACCAGTGAAGTTTACCAAACTTCAAATTGCAGCAAAAATCTGGACAATCAATCCATTTCCAATAACAGAGATATAGACAGTTTTTAACTGCTGGAGAGGAAGAAGTGGTTATTGGTACCGAATGACTTTATTTGTTATTGTCATAGGGTTAAAGAGAGTGAAAGTTGGATGAATTCAGGAAGACTTGGAATAGCATGAATATGATCAGAACACATTGTTTGAAACTGTGAAGTAAGATCTTTTAGTACCATCAGTCCAATACAGAGACCAGTGGACCTCTAAGATTTGGAGGTTAAACTTGTATACAAACTGTGTTTCAGGACAGCCAGTACTACACAAACATGTAGTACTCAAAAATCAAAGTGAAACAGAAAAAAACAAAAATAATTAAGAAAAGTAAAGTTGAGAAATACATCAAAAATGACTCTATGAAACCAGTATTATGATAACAAAAGCAGGTTGATAGAATTATATTTTTAAGTACATAAACATTTCCTTAGTGAACATGAGAAAATTCTAAATTAAACATTTATAAACCAGAATTCAACATACTGAAAAGTCACATAATTTGATCAAAATTGTTTTATCCCAATGATTATTATTCAACATATTCAGAAACCGATTATTTAACATATTCAATATTAATTACTGTATCATGACATATAACACAGTTTCTTATCACAAGGTCATATCTATAAATTCATAAAAGTCATTCAACAATGGTCCATACTTTTTCATTAAAAAGGTCTTGGGGAATTGTGAATATCAGAAATACACTTTTGTATAATAAAACCTGTACATGACAGACCTAGAGCCAATATTATTCTAACAAGGGGTAAAATGAAACAATTTTTTTCAAAAAGAGCACCCCAAGATTGTATATACGCCTATTTTTACTCAAGATAAAAAGAATATAGAAATTTATTGAACTAAAAAAGGAATGTGACAAGTTATTCCTATCAGTAGAAGATATGATCCATGCATCAAAGACCCATAAGCCTCTCATAGACAGCTATAAGACTTGATAAATACTTTCAGGAAAGTAACAGAATATAAAATCACCATGTAACAATTAGTAGCTTTACTATTTACAATACTGTACATACCCAGAATCCAAACAGGCAAACATTCCAATACATGATTCAAGATAGAATCATCTGAGTTCAGTAGGCTTTGGAAGTCCCCAAGATATGACTTTAACATTTTAAAATAATAAAGCATCTTTCTCATGTCATGTATCTTTTTTCATGAGGTATTTTCTTTTCCTAGTTTCTATAGATTCCTGGACCCTTTACTTTGGTTTAGGTTTTACATTCTGTCTTTCATGCATGCTACACATTATCTTGTTGCACAGACTTTTCTCTGATATCTTGATCAAAGCCCCTATGATACTAACACAAAGTCTAATCTCCATTCCACCTTCACCCTTCCAGTTCTGTACACAGGTGGAGGCCATGAACAGGCCCTAGAGAGATTTACATATGAATGAGGTACCTGAAGGCCAGAAGTGGAGCCTATTAAACATTCCTCCCTAGCCCCTCCCCCCTCCTACCCTCCCTATTCAACTCAGGTCCACCCTGGGTTTTAGGGGATATGCATCAGTTCCATCCACTGTCCCCCATGTGAATAAACTGGTTTTGGAAACCCAAGGACCTCCTTGTGTGTTGGGGCCGCGCTGCCATGAGGAACCGTGAGGAGCCGGGAAGAGACTTTTAGTTAATGAGCAGCAGGGCCCAACTTCCAGCTGGAGGAACCCAGAGCATTCCCAGCCGACTACCCACAGCATGGCGGGAGGAACCCTGGGATCCCCAGCCTTATTTTTTCCCTACAGCTGGCGCCCTCAAATGTCGGGCCTTGGAAGCCATGCAGCCACAGTAACTGATACCGCGGGAAGGTAAGCCCCCCAACTCTTGAAACAAGCAATCTGTTTTTTCCTCCTGTGTTTCAGTCGGAAGCCATCGCGGATTTAAGTAAGCCAAAAGAGCTTTTGCTACCTCCTGGCCAGGGCCACTCTCTGTTGTTGGTTCAAGGCTTCCCTGGCCTCTGCTTAAATCCTGACAGCCTGCAATGGCCATTGGCAAAGACTCTCTATCTAGACTCTCTTTAAAACAAAAAGAAAAGAAAACTGATAAGGAAAGTTATGGATGCTAAGTACTGATGACAAATAGTGCAAGGAGTAGCTGGTGTTTGACAGCTAGGCAGCTTAGAATTAGACACAGTTCCCTGTATATATGTATGTGTGTACAGGTATATGTATGACTATGTGTTTACATACATATTCATACATACATACCACACACACAAATATATATATGCATATATATATATATATATATATATATATATATATATATATATATTCTCATCTTCTCTATGTATGTCCAACCACTACCCTGTAGCCTTTAGAATACTTGCATTTGAAGATGCAGCTTAATCATGTGTAGAGAACTGTATACTGTTGCAGTGTTAGGGCAGAGGCAGTTTTGTATCCAAAGTGGGAATAGAGTTCTTGCTCCCACCTAAAACCTAATTTACCTATCCAATATTCTGGATTTTGGAACTTCTACCAGAATTTGTCATAAAACTAGCTTTATGATATTGTAGAGCTTCTCTAAGCTTATATCTCCAATCTTTTTCAAATTCTCCTTATAAATCACTTCCAAAGACCTAAGATCATGATAGTGTGGTGTGTTTATACCAGTGTTGCTACTTTCTGGTGTTACTCTTAATTTTATGTATTAGTAACTTGTGTTGCTGTAAAAATAACTGATCATAGCAACTTAAGAAATTATATACTTGTATGCATATAATTTTTATATATGTGTGTGAGTGAAGGGGGACAATCTGTACATTGTATATCTCTCCATGCATGGCAGATGCATTGATAATTCTGGATGTGAAATTAACAATAGTTTTGGCATCCAAACATGAGTTTTGGGAACTAAATTTAGGTCTGTTACCAGAGAAATATGTATTCTTAACTGTTGAGTAACTTCTCTATTCCCAATACTAATATATCTTGAACCATGGTCAAAAAGGACTTATAAATTCATAGCACAGAAAAAGTAAAAGGCTACCTTAGTACACTGCAGTGACAGCATGTTGTTGAAGCCTTTTACATTATTAGTGTCCAGAAAAAGGGTTCAAGAGCAAAAGAATAGTATAACTTCCAAGTGCCAATTTCTACTAATGCAACTCTAACCTGCACATTCCTAAAATGTCTTATAGTCTTCCAAAGAGAACAAATGGTGTTCTAAATGAAAGCCTGTAGGGTACATTTCATATTTAAATGATAATATAATCCAATTGGCAAAAATGATCAATAAGACATAATTTGTAAAAAGATGAGATATAATTAGCTAAGAAATATATGAATAAAATCTACCATTACTATTCATAAGAAAACCAAAAATGGTAATTACTATTTATCTATATTATCTATATTATCACTGTGGTCTTACTGTATCTAATGAGATAATCATGTGATTTTGCTATTTTAGTCACTTTATATGGTGGATTAATTTATTGATTACCATATGTTGAGCTATGCCTGCACCTCTGCGATGAAGACAACATGATAGTGGAGGCTATACTTTTTATGTTTTAATGTATTTTGGGAGTATTTAATTGAGAATTTTTGTGTTCATGTTTATCTGAGATTTTGGGACACAAATTTTTATGTGAAGCGGGTCTTTAGGTCTAATATCAGAAAATACTGGCTTCAAAAAAGAATGTGGAAATTTTCCTTCACTTTCTATTTTATATTATATTTTGAGGAGTATTTTTGTTCTCCTTTAGAAGTGTGATTTAATTCTCCAATACATACATTTAGTCTTTTTTTATGGATTTCTAATGAATGGTAAGTGTTTTTAAGTTTTTTATTTCATTTTGATTTGTATTTTTTGTGACCAATGAGGTAGTATTATATACTTCTAAATGTTACAGTCTATTGCCTATGCTTTTGGTTACCTTTCAGAATGCAGAACAAGATAATAAGAAATTATTGTCTAAGATACCACATGAATACTAAGATACCACATGAATGAAAAATTATCTAAAAACTTTATACTACAAACTAACTTGAATTATGCAGAAGGTCTTATGCTTTGCTGCAGAGGAGAACAGTCATCAGGAGATATGCTCACTGATCAATAGTGACATAAATATCATGAGAACAAGCAACCACTTTCTGATTGGACTTAAATCTCATTCCATTGGTATAAAAACATACTTGGCAGCATTGTTGGACCAAGAACCTGTTTATAGCCTAATAATAGTAGCTACGGAGAACATTCTACTTTTATTTGGCTAAATTGAAAAAGTTTTATGACTCCTAATGATTTATTTTTATACCTATAGATTCATGTCTCTCACACAAATCAATTCACAGCAAGTATTATGGCATGCAGAAGATGTATGCAAATTCAAGACAGACAAAATTGCACTATGGATTGGGAGTAGGATATGAATTCCTATCCATAGTCAAAGACTTAATGAGAGTTGGTAGCTGCTTGGAGAGGGTAAGTCAGTTCTTTTAAATGTGTAACCATAGATAGGTTGAGCACATTCCAGAAAAAAAAAAAAGCCACATATATGAGAATATATGGACAGACCAAATAAGAATGAATAGTTTTACAATAAAAATGACACAAAGTTGTGAGAGTAGGGAAGACTAGTGTATATCAAATTAGCTGGATAAGAGTGTGAAAATGGCCCAATTATATGGTAAATCTATTTTCTATCAATAATAATTTTATATAATAAAAAGAAAGTGAAATCCTAAGCAATGATATTGGATATTATAAAAAGGAAAAATAATGAAAAGAACACATATTGGGAAGGATTTATACATTGTTGATCAACATATAAGTAGTGTTGATACTTTGGAAATGTGATGATATAATGAATTAAATAAAATTGATAAAATAAATTAACAAAACCTTACCATCTACTGTGATATAGGCAGTAATTAGAAATCTTCTACCTAAAAAATAAGATTAGGACCAATTGCATTCATTGAAAAATTAAATCACACATCATAAAAACAACATGGAAATTTGTAGAAAATTAAAAGCATACAAATAATATTTATTGCATCTTCTTTCATACATATCTAAAGAAAAAGATGTCAGAAAATCCATGTCTGATAATTATATAATCATATTTACTGTAGCACTATTTTCAGTATGTAAGATAAAGAATTAGTCTTGATAACATGTACAAGAAAATAAAAAATATAAGAAAATTATGTAACAATGTATTTATAAAGCATATATATGTACATACATGCATATATAATACTGTATAAACATATACACATTATATATAGATATATTGAGGTAGAGATAAAATGGTGCTGACAAATAGTATGTAATGTGAGGTAAAATTGATAGAACTGCAGCATGCTATGTTAAGAAAAATAGGGGCAACAAATAAAGACAATTATTGAATATTCTCACCTAAACAGAAAGTCAGGGAAAAATGGTCTGAAGGTCAAGGGGATGTTAGTAGGAAGAAATTGAGGACCAGAAAGTTATGAGGAAGGAAAGAATTAGGGGGTGAGCATATATACTCATTGTGCTGTCTATTTGTGTATGAGAACAGTAGATTCAATTCATTTATACAGTTAGTCAAAGTACTTAAAGAAAGAAAGGATATCAAACAATAATTAAGACAGTTATCAAATTTCAAGCTATCATTCTTGGATCTATCTTCGACGATTAATGGTGATGTAAGACATAAATCTAAATTTCTCTCTGTAAGTCTAGCCTCAGTATGTTTCTGTCTTGTCTTATTGCATCTAGTTTTGTCTACTTTGGCTGTCATCTCTTGGAGATGATAATCTCTCAGCCTATTCTTCTCTGAAGAGGAAATGAAGGGAAAGAAAATACCTCACAGAAAGATTAGTTGGACAAGAGCTGGGAAGAGTAGAGACGGAATCTGTGTTTGGGATGTATTGTATGAAAGAAGAATATAGTTTTTTAAAAAATGTCAAAGATTAGTGACAATTTTGTAAATCATCCTCTGTGTAAGATTAGTGGAAGTCCTAATTCAATTAACTTCTTACACTTACATTGACCTGAATTTTTTATTTCACTAAATCTGAGAAATATAGTAATTATATTTCAGAATACAGGAGAGGTGGGGGAAAATACCCTTTGAAGAAACTGAGTACATTAAATATAGGCTTCTGCTTTGGGTGTGATAAATATTACATATACTTACAGAAAACCAATGTATATTAATCTCTCTCACATATATATGTACATGTAGAATTATTTGCCAAATATATCCCTATGCTTCATTCATGTTATATTTAAGTACACGAAATTAGTTTTACCACTGATCATAATTCATTTTTTATCAATTATATAGCTGACATATTCTGATTTTCTGCATTTCAAATCATGCAATAGTGAGTGTGGTTTACTTTAGAGTGTCATTTGTAGGAGTACTGTTTGAATTTCTTCAACATGTAGACTGAATACTAGAATGCATCCTTGATAGTATAATTTGACTTATTACTGTCAGATTCCATTCTGAGTTGGTTACTCTGATCTATGTTTTCATCAATAGAATATAATGATATCTAGGTACCTAATTCATGTTTTTAATATTATTTATCAAGTAAGTATAATGTAATGTATATGTTATGACTTTTTATTGCTAGGATTATTGTTCTGAGCGCCTCCCGTGTCCCCTTTCGCCTGTGGAAGAGAGACACGAGAGGCAGAATTCGGGTGGTTACCACAGCAAGACTTTATTCGTATAAGTAGAAGGGAAGACCGCGGAAGGGCCAAAGACAGGAAGAGGCACAGCTTAAATACACCCTAGAGTGACGTGTTCACTTCTGATTGGCTGTTCACTCATCACCCAATATTACCCCTCAGGATTGGCCAATGACTTTGGCAGGCTTTTTTGCCTTTGCACCTGCGCAGTTAATAGTTTACTAGTGGGGAGGACACGATGTCCGCGCCATCTTGGAATGGCGGATATATCACCGCTAACCACTGCTGACCGTGGCTTCCTACAGATTATACTTTTTCATTCTTCATATGATTGTAGTTTTTCAGACTTGTATCCCATCTCTTTATTATCATTGCTTGTTTATTGGTGGTTTAGTCCTTTTCTTGGTGATATTTGGAAGTTTCTTGTTTATATCAGTTATTCTGGAGTTTTTGATAGTAAGAATATTTTCCCATAAAATGTTACATATGTGTCCATGGTATGTTTTGTTTGCTTGAATGGAAAAATATAAATTTGGATACACTCTAATTTATCTATTTAAAATATTTTCTGCACTGTGCTTTGAGGTATAAAGAATTTCCCCACCTCTCTAATATAATATTCCCAGAATATCATTTTTTCAGATTTTCAGATTATAATTAGCTCTTATTTCCACTGGAGTTTATGTTTTAATAAGGGCTCATTAGAAATTTAATCTTATTTTCTCCAATTTTATTTTTCCAGGTTCTCATCATATTAAATTATATTTATATTTTTGATGCTATTGTTGGTCTATTGAGCACTATACCTGGCCTAGAGCTGATAGCATTGTCAGTTAAAATACAGTTTTCCAAAGCCCTTATCATTACCATTATATGAAATCTCAAGGCATGACATGAAGAACAACAAATGATGTGGGAAGTTAAGGTAGACCATGTAGAAAGCATAGTACATAATGATCCGCAGAACACTGAGAACCACAACTCTATCTCCAAAGCAGAAAATGACTGTTTGAGCATCATAAACACTGGAAAATCACATCCTCATAGAAACACAAGGAGGGGGGATGGGATAAGGGGCTCCTGGGTGGTGAGGGGAATGGGATAAGGGGATAGAATTTGAAACATAAATATTATAACCAATTTAAAAAAGGGAAAAAAAGAAAAGTTGTTAGAACCAACATCTTTTTAAAAAAAATGTCAGCCCTCTAGGAAAAAATGGTTTTTTCTTAATACTAAAATTTGTTCTGAGAATTGTATATTACAGAATACACAGCCTTACAGACCTTACAGGGTATATCAGACTTTGTTCTGACATAGGTCCCTCTTACCAACAGGGCTTAGCTATGGCGGCTGCTATGCAAGGAAAATCAGTAAGAGATTTTTTGGCAAATAAAGACAGAAAGGCATGTTTTAAATGTGGTGAGCCTGGACCCTTTGAAAGAGCTTACAAGGTAGAAAATGAGTTAAGCCAGAGACAGCCCAGAAAACAGCCTGGGCTCTGCCCACGTTGCAAACATGGAAGATATTGGGCTAGTGATTGTAGGTCTAAACAAGACACACAAGGTAACACCCTTTCCCATAATCAGGGGCCAGCTCCAGGCCCCAAACCGTCCCAAGCCAAAACAGGCTTATGGAGCAGTCAGTTTTACACCAGCGAACACCAATCCCTTTCTGAACTTAGTCGAGCAACACCAGGAAGCGCAGGACTAGACCTCAGTTCTGCCACCCACACAGTATTAACCCCAGAAATGGGACCTCAGGCCTTACCCACTGGAGTGTTTGTACTGCTCTATCCAAATGTGTTTGGCCTGATAGTGGGAAGAAGCAGTGCTACTATGCAGGGACTACAAATTTTTCCTGGAGTTATAGATAATGATTATCAGGGTGAGATTAAGGTAATGGCACAGGCAATTCAGAACATAGTCACCATTCCAAAAGGAAAGAGGATAGCTCAACTATTGTTATTTCCATTGTACCCTACTAATCACAAATATAAGAATCCTAAAAGAGGGGTTCAAGGTTTTGGTTCCTCTGATGCATACTGGGTACAGCCTATAGTTAAACAAAAACCCATGATGACAATTTGGCTAGATGGAAAGGCATTTCAAGGCTTGGTTGACACAGGAGCTGATGTGACTATCCTAAAACAAAGTGATTGGCCTGCTACCTGGCCTCTGACCCCAACCTTAACCAATTTAAGGGGTATTGGCCAAAGTCAAAATCCACTACAAAGCTCTAAGGTGCTAACGTGGAAAGATAAAGGAAATACAGGAAATATACAACCCTATGTCATCTCAGGCCTTCCTATTAATCTCTGGGGCCGAGATCTGTTATCCCAGTTGGGATTGATTATGTGCAGCCCTAATGAAGTAATCATGGCTCAAATGGTAAACTCTGATCTTTCCACAGGCAAAGGATTAGGAAACAGTGAAGATGAAATTATTCATCCTACTGAAGTTTATGGTAACAATGAAAGAAGAGGCTTGGGGTATTTTTGATGGGTGCTACTGATTCAGCTGCACCCTAGGGCGTTGTGCGGATCCCATCACCTGGAAAGGGGACTTGCCCGTCTGGGTGGATCAGCGGTCCCTAACCACTGAAAAATTACAAGCTACCCAGTTGCTAGTGCAGGAGCAATTACAGGCAGGACATTTAGAAGAGAGTAACTCTCCCTGGAACACCCCAATATTTGTCATTAGGAAAAAGTCAGGAAAGTGGAGATTGTTGCAAGACTTGAGGGCTGTTAACGCAACCATGATTTAAAATGGGAGCCTTACAACCGGGGCTGCCCACACCGGTGGCCATACCTTTAGGTTATTATAAAATAGTTATAGATTTAAAAGACTTTTTTTTTTTTTTTTTTTTTTTTTTTTTTTTTTTTTTTTTCTACTCCCTTGCATCCTAATGATAGAAAACGTTTTGCTTTCAGTGTTCCCTCTATAAAATTTAGGGAACCTATGAAAAGATATCAATGGAAGGTCTGACCTCAGGGTATGGCTAACAGTCCTACCTTGTGCCAAAAGTTTGTGGCTTCTGCCATAGAGGGTGTTAGAACTATGTGGAAGCAAATCTACATGATTCATTTCATGGATGATATTTTGATAGCTGGAAAAGATGGAAAACAGGTACTCCAGTGCTTTGATGATCTTAGAACAGCTTTACAGACTGCAGGATTACAAATAGCACCAGAAAAGGTGCAATTACAAGACCCATATACCTATTTAGAATTTCAGATTAATGGTCCACATATTATTAATAGTAAAGCCACACTGAGGACTGATTCCCTTAAGACACTTAATGATTTTCAAAAACTATTGGGAGATATTAATTGGCTACGACCATATTTGAAACTTACAACAGGAGAACTGAAGCCTCTGTTTGATATTCTCAAGGGAGATCCTGACCATAGGTCTGACAGGGCTCTAACAAAGGAGGGTAGAAAAGCCTTACAGAAGGTAGAGGATGCTATTTCATCTCAATTTGTAACTCATTAATTATTCTAAGCCTTTATATTTTCTTATTTTTAACACTAAACTGACTCCTACTGCAGTTTTTTGGCAAACTGCACCCATATTATGGGTTCATCTTCCCTCATCCCCCAAGAAGGTTCTTAATCCATACTATGCAGCTGTAGCAGATATGATTATGTTAGGTAGAGATAACAGTCAAAAATATTTTGGAAAAGATCCTGATATCATAGTACAATCCTATACAAGGCATCAGGTTGATTGGCTTATTCAGAATTCTGAAGTCTGGCCTATTGCATGTGCTTCATTTGCTGGTCAGATAGATAATCATTATCCACCAGATAAATTGGTTCAGTTTTGTAATCATCATGAATTTGTTTTTTCATCTCGTACTGCACATGAACCTATCAAGGAAGCATTGCTAGTTTTCACTGATGGTTCCTCATCAGGAACAGCTGCTTATGCCTTTAAGAATCAAGTAATCTCTTTTGCTACATCATCTGTATCAGCTCAATTGGTTGAATTACATGCTGTTATTGCGGTGTTTCAAGCATTTCCAAATCAAATTATTAATATTTATACAGATATCTCATATATGGCTCAGTCTATCCCTCTGCTAGAAACTGCTGCACAAATAAAGCATTCCTCAGAAGCAGCTGATTGGTTTTAAAGTGCCAACAATTAATTTTGAGGAGAAAGTGTAAATTCTTTATAGGACACCTGAGAGCCCACACTGGGCTACCAGGTCCTCTATCTGAAGAAAATACCAAGGCAGACCTAGCTACTCATATAGCTGCAGTGACTTTAATCTAATTTGGATCAGGCCATAAAGGCTCATGAGTTACATCACCTTAATTCTAAAACTTTAAAAGGGATGTTTAAAATAACCAGAGAACAAGCTAGACAAATTGTCAAACAATGTCAATCATTTGTTAAACTTTTACCAGTTCCTCATTTGGGTGTAAATCCAAAGGGACTGATACCAAACAGTATCTGGCAAATGGATGTTACTCATTATAATGAATTTGGCAAGCAAAAATATATACATGTATGTGTAGACACATACAGTGGTTTCATTTATGCAACATTACAAACTGGAGAAGCAAGCAAGCATGTGATCACTCATATGCTTGCTACAATCGCTGTATTGGGTGTGCCTAAACAGATAAAAACTGACAATGACCCAGGTTATACAAGCTCCAGTTTCCACCAATTTTGTGAAAGATTGGGAATACTACATAAAATGGGTATTCCATATAATCCACAGGGCCAAGGTATAGTAGGAAGGGCACATCAAACCATTAAATGTCAATTTGAAAAAATTTTAAAAATTAAAATTAAAAATTAAATTAAAATTAAAATTAAATTTAAATTAAATAAAAAATAAAAATTAAATAAAATTAAAAAATTAAAAAAATTTAAAATTAAAACATTTGTTGGCCTCCCACAACTTCTCTCCTCCAGATCTAATCCCTGTCTGCTTCCTATTTTGAAAATAGCAGACCTCTGAGAGGTGAAAGTTAAACATGATGAAAAAAAGATAACAAGGCAAGGCAAAAGTATTCACAGGGTAGCTCAATAGTAGAAAAGAAGTCTCAAATGCAAACAAACCAGAAACTTGTCTGCTTTCACTATTAGGACTCCCAGAAAACCCCTATCCAACTTGGAACTGTAATATGTATTAAGAGAACCTGGTACAGACCTGTGCAAGATCTGGGCTTGCTGCTTCATTTTCTGTGAGACCATGTGAACTCTGCTAGTATATTTTGGTGGGCCAAATTCTTCTGGTATCCTCCAACACCTCTTACTCATACATTCTTTTACTCATACATTCTTTCCTCTCCCTTTTTGATAGGGTTCTCAGATGTTCAAAAGGATAGTTCCAAAAAAGCTCTCTATTTTAGACTCTCTCCACATAATATCTGGCTGAGGGTCTCTGCTCTACTACCATCAGCTGCCAGAGGAAGCCTCTCTGATGGTAACTGGACAAGGCAACAATCTATGAGTATAGTAGAATGTTATTATAAACCATTTCTTTAATTTTGGCACCCTCCTCTCTCTGTCTCTCTCTGTCTCTCTCTGTCTCTCTCTGCTCTCTCTCTCTCTCCACTTGTTAAAGATGCTATCTCTTTTTCAGTGTGTGATTCTTAGCTATTTGTCTATCAAAATAAATTATCAATAGGTCAATAGGTGTGTGGATTTATATTGTGGTCTTCAATTTGATTCCATTGATAAACATGGAGGACTTTTTATTTTTTATTCCTTCATTCCCAATACCATTCAGTTTTATTACTCTAGCTTTGTACTTGAACAAGAAGATGGTCATACTTTCTGTAGTTCTTTTATTATTTAGGATTGTTTTATGTATCCTCTATTGTTTTGGGGGGTGTGTGTGTGTGATAAACATGGAGGATTTTTTTATTATTTATTCCTTCATTTCCAATACCATTCAGTTTTATTACTCTAGCTTTGTACTTGAACAAGAAGATGGTCATACTTCCTGCAGTTCTTTTATTATTTAGGATTGTTTTATGTATCCTCTATTGTTTTGGGGGGTGTGTGTGTGTGTTTCCATATGGAATGGAAAACTATCTTTTCAAGATCTGGGAAGAATTATTGTGGAATTTTGATGGCAATTTCATTAAACCTAAACATTGCTTTTGGTGAAATGGTCATTTTATTGTATTAATCCAACTTATCCATGAATATGAGAAATCTATCCAACTTCTGCTCTCTTCATCAATGTTTTTTCTTTAATAACATCAAGCTTCTATCATAAAAGTCTTTTACTAGTTTGGTTAAAATTTGTCCAAGATATCTTATGTTATTTGATAATATTCTAAAAGATATTGCTTTTTTTCTCAGTCTGTTTGTTGTTTGAATGTAGGAGTGCTACTGATTTGATTTTGTATGTTGATTTTGTATCTAACTACATTGATTAAAATGTTTATTAACTATAAAAGACTCATGGTGAAATTTTTAGGTTAAGAAATTTTAGAAAAACTTTATTCTCCCTTGATTTGTTTGCCTTGTCCAACTTTGATATGATAGTTTTTGTTTTATCTTATTGTAATTTTGTTTTTAAAACTTGAATGCCTGTTTTGTTTAAATGAGAAATGAAAATGATATATATACATGGATAAGAGGGGATATAGGAGAAACTGTAGGGAGTAGAGGGAGGGAAAATCATAATCAGGGTATATTATGGTAGAAAAATATGAAACATATTACATTATGTTACTATCATACCATCTGAAAACAAAGATACTTTGACCTCTCCTTTCCAGTTGGTATCCTCTTTATCATATTCTGATTTTTATTACTCTAGTTAAAAATATCATGAAGTATATTGAATAGGTCTGCAAAGAGTTGATAACCTTTGCTTTTCCTTGATTTTAGTAAAATAGTTTTTAGTTTTTTCTCTACTTATTGGTGTTGGCTATGGGTGTGCTTAAATCACAAGTAATAAAAATGCAGGGTTGTGGATTATAGATTAATAGATATATCTATGAAATACTCTTGTACATAGGCTCAGGTGACATTTCGGATCAAGAGGATGGAAGATTATAAGAGCCATAGGATTAGGGCACCTGTTCTGGAAATGTATCTCTTCGTATTAGCAGAAGTTACATCCACAAGATCTTACCAGAAGGGATAGAGAATACTTAAAAATCAATATGAACTTATCAAGACTGAAACAGTATGCAAAAGACCTGCATGGGTCTGTGCCATGTCCTCCAGGCACATTATGTTAAGTTTCATTATTAATCACTAGAAGCCTTTTTGTTTATTAATGAGAGACCAGAAGGAGATGTGTCTGGATGGAAGAAAACATGGGAAAAACTTTAGATGGTAGAGTGAGTGAAAATAATAATCAGGATATATTTTGTGAATAAAGGCTATTATCAATACAAAGATAAGACAAGAAAATTAATATGAGTGGATAAAAGTACTGGAAGATTTTCTATCAGAGAAAAATTCATTTAAAACAACCACATAGCAGCTTCAACCATCTTTAACTCCATTTCTAGGGTATATGGTGCCTTCTTTTGACCCTCATATACACAAGACATATGTGTCATTCACAAATACACATTTACACAAAAGGACAATACATATGAACATAATTTTATAGATTACATGAAAGAGGTTTAGCATGAAGAACAGTTGCTATTTTGATATCTTGCATTTCTATTCCAATTCCAGTTATAACTACATCATTTGAAAATTGTGAAAAGCATTTTTCTAATTTTTATAGGAACATCTATGAATAATTATGCATTTTTAAGATTGTGGCCTTTGGTATTAAAGAGCTAGTGCAACTTTTCATAAGTCAAATAGAATTTTCTATGGTGAGAGGAAGCAATTGTTAGAAAAATAACTGAAGTAGCAGTAAAATATATTATAGAGCTGGGTATGGAAAAACAGTAAGTACAAGAATTCTTCACTAATAATACATATATCATACATAGATCCTTAACTTGGAGATCTAAAATCACTAAGCACCCCCTGATAATTTATTCCAGTGGAACAACTAAAGTAAGATGATATAAGATAGTACGGGATTCAAAACTAATATTAACTACCAAACATCCTAGAAGAAGATGCTACTTCTCATAAAATAAGAAGTCATATTACTTCACAAAAAAATCATTTGGAATTACAGTCTTCCTAGGAAATGATTTACAAACATACCAATTTTCTTCTACAGATTTCTCAAAACAGCTATATATAAGCACTAATTCTCTCTTCCTAATATGAAGGGGGAAATGGTAAAGCCTGCTGTAATCTTCTGACATCTGTTTCCTCATCTCAGCAATGATAACTTCCCTGCTCAGTTGCTATCCCTCTGGGTAACAGTTTGCTCAGAGATAGTGAGCTGGGGCACCAGGGAATTGATTTCAAAGGTTCTCTTTTCTGAGGGCCCAATAGGCACTTCTCTTAGTGATTATACTTTTGCTCTTTCCTTAGTAAAAATTCTCACATAATTTCTGTCATTTTCCAGAACGCAATTCAAAATAGTGGAAGGCAGATTTCTACTCAATTACTCTTAAAGTAGGATCACCTACCTCAAAATTTTAAAAAATTAGTCTGAATGTCTATGGTAGAGACACATTTAAAACTCTTATGTTGAAGCAAAAATCACGGATTTTCCTTGGAGTGACATCATTTATCAGGTTTCTTTTACCCCTGGTTTTTATACTATTTTGTCTTTAATGCATTAGAGTTTCCATTCACCATAGACTCCTTGGCATAATAAACTATTTAGCCTTGTTTCTGTCCAGTGTATAAGTAAATAAAACTGTGTTGTTTGGCATGTTTAAAAAATGTTTTGTGTTTAATGTTTTGTAGGTCATATGATTGAACTGTCATACTTTTCTGATTACATCATATTACTCTCCTGTTAATAAATGAGTGGACATAAAACATTGTTGAATTTTTTCTGATTCTATAATATTCCTAAAATATGTGAAGTATTTTCTTTAATACTTCCTTACCAAAAATAATGTTATAATAGGAAGTACTCATTCTGGAAAAATGTGAAGGTATATTATATTTAAAGAGAAATTGCCCTAAGCTTTTCTTGCTCAACACTGTTTGGGTAAAGATATAATTAGATTAACATCTGTCCACTTTATCTTGCCTCAAGATCACCACTACATGTGGTAGAGGGTGACCTAAAATGTATGCTCTACCGGTGACAAACATCAAGTTCAAAAGCTTACCTAATAATTGATAAGACAAAAATTTCATAAAGTAACTATTATGTAGTACTTTCCTTGCTTAATTGAGGTATCCAAAACTCTTCTAATATCATTTTGAAGTTAAGTTGCATATCTCTGAGGACAGAAAAGCAGTAATTTTTTCCTGCACTTAAATTCAGCTCTCACATAGGAAGGAAAAATAAAAGGTATGTATAAGTTTCAAGATAAAAAGAATATGCCACATTTGAGCTTTGAATTATTTTCAGAATGAACCTGATTTGCCATGTGCTTTATTGATCAAAATGAGATGTGGATAGTGAGTTGTAGAAAATGTTTAAGAATTGGTGTGGTATGAGTAAAGCCTATTTTAGACTATTTTCTTTGTATTAACAGTATATTTGTATCTCTCTCTCATATATATATGATACATATCTTACATATATATAACATATATGAGAGAAATATATATATTTCAATATATCTTTATGAAGTATTTTTATCAAAGCCACATTTATTCTTCCCCTTCTCCCTACTCTTTCAATTCTATGTACTCCTTTTGAAACCCACTAAATCCATTACTTCTGCTAATTTGCACATGGATATAGGGCTATGCATTGGATCATGTATATTTATCTATAAATATATATGTGTGTATGCATGCATGTGTGTGTATACATACATATATATATATATATATATATATATATATATATATATATATATACCAAATATTCAAATATTCTGATTTATTAATTGAGAAATATTTTTTAATTTGAAAATATCAAATTAAACATTCTCTTTTAAAAAAACTTTCTGTCTTTTATTTGTTTTGATTACAGTATCCGCAGACTGAATACCTAAGTAATTTTTATTAAATTATTTTAAATAAAAGTCCAGAGCTTTTTGATGATAGCAATGTAAACCTGTGGGAAAACAATGTTTATCCAGCTATCACAGATGTCAACACCACAAAGGTGCTACCATCTGTGCTTCATGTCTTCTGACATTCAGCATTTTGACAAGTGGGACCAATCACTGCCTTGTCATCTCCTTAATATCCAAGATATTTAACTTGTTTTTACAGTCTTTTATAACTTGAATTTTTTATTGTATGAGAATCTCAAGTTGTTTGTAAAGTGTTTTGATCAAAACAACTCTAACCACCACTGATAGTTTTCTCTTCAATTTTATGTTTTCTTTGAAACCTACTAATTCCATTTACTTCTGCTAGTATGTACATGAAGCAAAGCCATGCATTGGAGCATAATCACACCACCGGGGATCATATCCTTGGAAACATCTTATATTTGACCAGAAGTAGGGCTTCATGACACTCTCTTACACCAATGTTGGTATTTTGTGTAGTTTGACCTTCTCCTGGGTTTTTGCATTCAGCCATGGCTACTGTTGCGTTCATATGCACAATGGGTCTGTAATGCTCAAAAAACTTTATTTTACTGTAGCTGTAAATAATTTCTGGTTCTTAAAATATTTTTACCCCTTACAAGGAAATGATTTCTGAGCTTTGTGGGAATATGATTATGATATAGATATCCCATTTCAGGCCAACCACACTCTTCACCCTCTTATTCTTTGCACTATGATCAACTGTTTACATTTTTGTATAAATTGTTAACTGTGGCAAAGAGTAGCTTCTCTAATGAGGAGAGCTTCATGGATCTCATGGAAGGTAAGGGGAAGAAGTCTAATAGTATGTCTGTTTAACAACAACAACAAAAAATAGAAGTAGGTTCTTCATTAGGGCCTATGATTTATTTAGCCATAGGTTGGACAGTGGGTGATTGTACCTAGAATACACAAAAAAACTAAACATTTTCTTATATATGTAAGAAAATAAACAACTCAAAAGATGGAGCATGGTATTAAATGTAGAAATAATACAAATGACAAAATTGTGTGTATGCATATGTGTTTGAGAGAAATTTTTAAACATAGGAGGAGTACAAATTAATTTGATATTTTATCTGATGGATACCCCATTCAGAATGACCAATTATCAAGAGAACAAATGGCAACAAATATTGGCATGCGGGTGGGTAAAGGGAAGCCCTTTTTCACTGTTGGTGGGGTGTAAAAATTAGTATAGCCACTATGGAAGTAACTGCAGAGATCTAGAGAGATGCAGATTTAGAAATTACCATATGGACCAACTGATCCAGTCTTGGGCATATACCCAGATATCTCTAAATCTTATTAAGAAGATACTTATTCATTTATGTTCATTACTTCTGACTTGACAATAAGCAGTAAAAGTTAATAGCCTAGATATTCATCAACTAAAAAATGGACAAGGAAACATAATATATTTATACAATATAATCTAATAATAAATTAGTAAATAAAAAATAAAAATGTAAAATTTGCAAGTAAATAAATGGAGCTGAAAATTATTGTTCTTAGTGATATATTCCAGATCCAGAGAGATAAGACCTCATATTGTTTTTCCATATGTTGATCATAATTTGAATGATATGTGTGTACTTATCTAAATCAGGAAAAGAGAAAGGACTCATAGGGGTAAGATATCAAAAGAGGGGTGTTTTATGAAGTGAGAAAGCATAATAATGGGATAGGGAAGAGTAAGTATGGTGAGAGTGGAAGTACTAGGTAAAGGTGTGAGTGTAGAGAAGGCTATCTAGCTACTAAAAACTTTTGAAAAAGTCACAGTATGTTATGCTAACTTACTGTTTTATATGCTTTCTAAAAATATGTATACATGCATCTATAGAAAGATAAAATAGATTTATAAACAGACTGTATCTCACAGACACCAAAGCCCAGTGTTAAGTGTTGGTTACCTTCTTTCAGATTTTTCTCAGTATAGTGCATAAATTCCCTTGTCCTGAAAAAATTACAGGATATTGCCATGACTCTTTGTTACCCACAACAACTTGATGGTAAAACCATGTTACTGAAGATAGTGCAGGTATTAATCATAAAACATAGAATAATCAAACTGGTACTGACATAGAATATTCATTGCTACTGACTAGCTTCCATAGTACAGAAAGGTCTTATAGATACTACTAGAGAAAGGAAGTAATAGTGTTACCCAGATGCTAAGCATATATGCTATAATAAAAACTAACATGACATGACTGACTTCTTGCTGCAATACTGGCACAAATACCATAATACTATAGCCAACTACTTTCTTACTGGATTTAAGGCCAACTTTATAAGATGCAAATTATGAATGGTATCGTTTCCAAAATTGCATTAATTATAAGAATTATTTATATTTCATGAAAAAAATCACTAATAATGTAACATCCTAAATCTAATGAAAGAGACTTGGCAAATAGAAGCTCCAAATTAGTCCTTCTGGTCTACACTAGAGCCCTGAGCAAACCTTGGTTGCCAGATCTGCACCCAATCCCACAACACCCAGAGGAAGCTGGACTCTAACACGCCCAGGAATATAGGATATAAGTAGCTTAGTGGAACAAGGGTTTCAGGATCCCAGAGGCAGCCTGCCTCCCAGGAGCTCTTAGACCCAGGATCTCAGGATCACAGGATCACAGAGAAAGTTGGACTCTAAGGAGTTCTGACACAACCAAAATAACAGGAGAGACAGGCACCAGTAAGAGACAGTGAGTGCAGGTAGCACTACAGACAACCAGATGGTGACAGGCAAGCACAAGAACATAAGCAATAGAAACCAAGGTTACTTGTTATCATCAAAACTCAGGTCTCCCACCAAAGTAAGTCATGGATACCAAATCACACCAGAAAAGCAAGATTCAATTTAACAGTACTTCTCATGATGATGATAGAATACTTTAAGGAGGATATAAATAATTCACTAGAAGAAATACAGGAGAACACAGGTAAACAGGTAGAAACTCTTAAAGGAGAAACACAAAAAATGCCTTAAAGAATTATAAAAAAAAAAAAAGAAAGAAAGAAAAGAAAAGAAAAACTGGTAAAGGAATTGAACAGAAGCATCCAGGACCTAAAAATGAAAGTAGAAACAATAAAGAAATCTCAAAGTGAGACTACCCTGGAGTAGAAAACCTAGGAAAGAGATTAGAGGTCATAGATGCAAGCATAAGCAATAGAATATAAGAAATAAAAGAGAGAATCTCAGGTGCAGAAGATACCATCAAAACTATTGACATAACTGTCAAAGAAAATGCAAAAAGCTCCTAATACAAAACATCAAAGAAATCCAGGACATAATGAGAATACCAAACCTAAGGATAATAGGTGTAGAAGAGAGCAAAGACTCCCAACTTAAAGGGACAGAAAATATCTTCAACAAAATTATAGAAAAAAACTTCCATAACCCAAAGAAAGAGATGCCTATGAGGATACAAGAAGCCTACAGAATTGCAAGTAGACTAGACCAGAAAAGAGATTCCTCCTGTCACATAATAATCAAAACACCAAACACATAAAACAAAGAATATTAAAAGCAGTAAGGGGAAAAGGTCAATATCTTATAAAGACAGACCTATCAGGATTACACCAGACTTCTCACCAAAGACTATAAAAGCCAGAAGATGCTGGACAGATATCATGCAAACCCTAAGAGAACAAAAATCCCAGCCCAGGCTACTATACCCAGCAAAATTCTCAATTACTATAGATAGAGAAACAAAGATATTACACAACAAAACCAAATTTTCACAATATCTTTCTACAAATACAGCCCTAGAAAGGATTATAAAGGTAAAACTCCAACACAAAGAGGAAAAATACACCTTAAAAAAGGCAAGAAAATAATTTTCTTCCAACAAAACCAAAAGAAGATAGCCACACAAACATAATTCCAACTCTAATAAAAAAAAAAAATAACAAGAAGCACCAATCACTTCTCCTTAATATATTTTAACATCAATGGACTCAATTATCCAATAAACAAACATAGAGTAACAGACTGGATAAGTAAACAGGACGCAGCATTTTGCTGCATATAGGAAATGCACCTCAGTGACAAAGACAGAGAATACTTCAGAGTAAAAGACAGGAAAAATGTCTTCTAAGCAAATGGTCCCATTAAACCAGCTAGGGTAGCCATTCTATTATTGAATAAAAATAATTTTTACCAAAAGTTATCAAAAAGATACAGAAGGACACTTCATAATCATCAAAGAAAAAAAAAAACTACCAAGATGAACTCTCAATTCTGAATGTCTATGCTCCAAATTCAAGGACAACCACATTCATAAAAGAAACTTTTCTAAAGCTCAAACATACATTGAACCTCACACAATAAGCCACTCTCAATAATCAACAGATAATGAAAACAGAAACTAAATAGAGCATAGAGAAACTAAGAGAAGTTGTAAACTAAATGCATTCAACAGATATTTATAGAACATTTCTCCCCAAAACAAAAGAATATACCCTCTTTTCAGCACCTCGTGATACCCTCTACAAAATAGACCATATAATTGGTAACAAAACAGGGCTGAACAAATATAAGAAAATTGAAATAATCCCATGCATCCTATCAGATTGCTATGGAATAAAACTGGTCTTCAAAACAACAAAAACAATGGAAAGCCACACACACATGGAAACTTAACAATACTCTACTCAATGATAACTTGGTCAAGGAAGAAATAAAGAATTGAAAGACTTTTTAGAATTTAATGAACATAAAGGCACATCATACCAAAATTATGGGACCCAATGAAAGCAGTGCTAAGAAGAAAACTCACAGCTCTAAGTGAGCCTATAAAAAGAAACTGGAGAGAGCATACACTAGCAGTTTGACAGCACACATGAAAACTCTAGAACAAAAAGGAGCAAATACTCCCAATAGGCATAGATGGCAGGAAATAATCAAACTCAGGGCTAAAATCAACCAAGTAGGAAAAAAAAAAAAAAAAGACTATACAAAGAATCAACAAAACTAGGAGCTGGTTCTTTGAGACAATTAACAAGATAGATAAACCATTAGCCAAACTAACCAGAGGGGACAGAGGCAGTATCCAAATTAACAAAATTAGAACTGAAAAGGGAAACATAACAATAGAAACCAAGGAAACTCAAAAACTCATCAGATCTTACTATAAAAGCCTACATTCAACAAAACTGAAAAAACTGGATAAATTACACAATTTTCTAGACAGATATCAGGTACCAAAGTTAAAGCAGGAGCAGATAAACCATCTAAACAGTCCCCTAAAATAATCCCTAAATAAATAACCTCTAAAAAATAGCACCAATCATTAAAAGTCTCCCCAACTAAAAAAAGGCTAGTACCAGACTGGTTTTTGCAAGATTCAATCAGACCTTCAAAGAAGACCTAATACCAATTATTTTTAAATTATTCCACAAAATAGAAACAGAAGAAACACTACCCAATTATTTCTATGAAGCACAATTATGCTCATTCCGGGTTTTTTTTTTTTTTTTTTTTTTTTTTGGTTTTTTTTCAAGACAGGGTTTCTCTGTATAGCCCTGGCCGTCCTGGAACTCACTCTGTAGACCAGGCTGGCCTCGAACTCAGAAATCTGCCTGCCTCTGCCTCCCAAGTGCTGGGATTAAAGGCATGAGCCACCACTGCCTGGCCAATTATGTTCATTCCTAAACCACAAAGGAACCAACAAAAAAAGAGAACTTCAGATCCATCGTCCTTATAAATATCCATGCAAAAATATTCAATAAAATTCTCACAAACCAAATCCAAGAACACATCAGAACAATCATCCATCATGATCAAGTAGGTTTTATCCCAGGAATGCAGGGATGTTTTGATATATGGAAATCCATTAACGTAATCCACCATATAAATAAATTCAAAGAAAAAAAACACATGATCATCTCACTAGATACTGAGAAAGTATTTGACAAAATTCAACACCCCCTTCATGGTTAAAGTCTTGGAAAGAACAGGTATCCAAGGCCCATAACTAAACATACTAAAAGCAATATACAACAAGCCAGTAGCCAGCATCAAACTAAATGGAGAGAAACTTGAAGCAATCCCACTAAAATCAGGGACTAGACAAGGCTGCCCACTCTCACCCTACCAATTCAATATAGTCCTGGAAGTCGTAGTCAGTGCAATTAGGCAACAAAAGGAGGTCAAAGGGATATAAATTTGAAAGAAAGAAGTCAAAATTTTACTATTTGCAGATGATATGATAGTATACTTAAGTGACCCTAAAACTTCCACCAGAGAACTCCTAAACCTGATTAACAACTTCAGTAAAGTGGCTAAATATAAAATCAACTCAAACAAATCAGTGGCCTTCCACTACTCAAAGGATAAACAAGCTGAGAAAGACAGTAGGGAAAGGCACCCTTCACAATAGTCACAAATAATGTAAAATATCTTGGAGTGAATCTAACCAAGCAAGTGAAAGATCTGTATGACAAGAACTTCAAGTCCCTTAAGAAAGAAATAGAAGAAGATTGCAGAAGATGGAAAGATCTCCCACGCTCCTGGATTGGCAGGATTAATTTAGTAAAAATGGACATCATGCCAAAAGCAATCTACAGATTCAATGCAATCCCCATCAAAATTCCAACCCAATACTTCATAGAGATACAAAAAGCAATTTGCAATAACATTTGTTCATTTGAATAATAATATTATTCATTTAAAATAACAAAAACAAACAAACAAAAAAACAAAAAACAAAAACCCAGGATAGTGAAACCTATTCTCAACAATAAAAGAACTTCTGGGGGAATCACCATCCCTGACCTCAAACTTTACTACAGAGCAATAGTGAAAAACAAAAAAA
Organism: Arvicanthis niloticus; assembly: GCF_011762505.2. Taxonomy (NCBI): domain Eukaryota; kingdom Metazoa; phylum Chordata; class Mammalia; order Rodentia; family Muridae; genus Arvicanthis; species Arvicanthis niloticus. The sequence continues at coordinate 30,888,394 of NC_047667.1, forward strand.
CAAACAAAAAAGCCACTGCATGTTATTGGTTAAAGAGACAGGCCAGAAGATCAATGGAATAGAATTGAAGACCCAGAAATGAACCCACACACCTATGGTCACTTTACCTTTGACAAAGGAGCTAAAACCATCCAGTGGAAAAATGAGAGCATTTTCAACAAATAGTGCTGGTTCAAGTGGAGGTCAGCATGTAGAAGAATGCAAATCAATCCATTCTTATCTCCTTGGACAAAGCTCAAGTCCAAGAGGATCAAGGACCTTCACATAAAACCATATACACTGAAACTAATACAAGAGAAAGTAGGGAAGAGCCTTTAACACATGGGCACAGGAGAAAAGTTCTTGAACAGAACACCAATGGCTTATGGTTCTTAAGGTCAACAATAGACAAATGAGACCTCATAAAATTGCAAAGTTTCTGTAAGGCAAAGAACACTGTCAATAGGTCAAAACAGCAACCAACAGATTGGGAAAAGATCTTTACCAATCCTACATTCAATAAAGAGCTAATATCCAATATAAACAATAAACTCAAGAAATTAGACTCCAATCAAATAACACTATTAAAATTGAATACAGGGCTAAATGAGGAATTCTCAATTGAAGAAACTCAAATGGTCAAAAAGTACCTAAAGGAATATTCAACATACCTAGTCATCAGAGAAATGCAAGTCAAAACAACTCTGAGATTCCACCTCACACCAGTCAGTATGGCTAAGGTCAAAAGCTCATGTGATAGCAAATACTGGTGAGAATGTGGAGAAAGAGGAACATTCCTCCATTGTTGGTGGGATTGTAAGCTGGTACAACCACTCTGCAAATCAATGTAGTGTTTCCTCAGAAAATTGGACAAAGTTTTAGCTGAGGAGTCAGCTATACCACTCCTGGTTATATACCCAGAAGATGCTCCAACACATAACAAGGACACATGTTTCACTATGTTCATAGCAGCCTTATTTATAATAGCCAGAAACTAGAAAGAACCTAGATGTTCTTCAACAGAGGGATGGATATAGAAAATGTGGTACATTTTCACAATGATGTACTTCTCAGTTATTAAAAACAATGAATTCATGAAATTCTTAGGCAAATGGATAGAACTAGAAAATACCATCCTGAGTGAGGTAACCCAATCACAAAAGAATACTCATGGTAGGCACTCACTGATAAGTGGATATTAGCCCAAAAGCTCAAAATACCCAAGATACAACTCATAAGACTACATGAAGCTCAAGAAGGAAGACCAAAGTGAGATGCTTTGTTCCTTCTTAGAAGGAGTAATAAAATACTCATGGGAGGAAATATAAAGACAAAGTATGGAACAGAGACTGAAGGAGAGGCTATCTGGAGACTTCCCCACTTGGAGATACATTCCATGTGCAGTCACCAAATGCAGACACTGTTGTGGTTGCCAGGAAGTGCATGATGACAGGAGTCTGAAATACCTGTCTCCTCAGTGGCTGTGCCAGTGTCTCTCATATACAGAGGTAGATGCTCACAGCCAACCATTGAACGGATTACCAGACCCCCAATGAAGAACTTAGAGTGAGCACTGAAGGAGCTGAGGGGATTTGTGGGCCCATGGGGAGAGTGACAATTCCAACCAACTAGAGCTCCTAGGATCTAAACAGTCAGTCTAGGGTCTAAACAGTCAGCCTAGATTTGGATGGCCTTTCAGGTATTGGTGGGAGTGGAGGCCTTTGGTCCTGTGAAGGTTGGATGCTCCAGTGTGTGGCAGGCAGGGGTGGGAGGGTCAGTGGGGGCACACTCTCATAATAGTAGTAGGAGGGGGGATGGGATGGGGTAAGGGGGAGAAATGGGGAAAGGGGATAACATCTGAAATGTAATAAATAAAATATCCAATTAAAAAAGAAATTGTATTATTCTAAAAGTCACACAGTATTGTATTTAAATACCATATCTCATTGTAGATAATCATAAAAAGTGTTTTTCATTAGTGCTATACAACACTGCAATGCTCAAAACTGGGACATCCAATCCATTTGTGCCACTTGTGATTCTGTATATTCCCTCTAATTACATCCTAAATCAGACCTTGAGTAGACCCAAAGAGCATGTTTTTATTTCCATTGTGAAGGTGCATGTATGGAGGGATGCAGAGAGTTAAGCTCAAATATTATGACTGTTCTAATCAACCCAGGGGTGAAAAGAGATAACTAAATACCACCATGAATCCTTCAACCTAAGACAAAACATACTTACTTTTGAAATAACATTGATGACACATAAACAACAGAAGAACATAGTCAAATATTGAGAAATAATTTACTTGTCCTATAAGTCCATAAATTTAGGGAACCCTTAAAGTATAGCATATGAAGAAGATGTGATGTTAGTGGTGATGATGTTGTTGTTGTTTTGGGTGGTTGTGGTGGTGGTGATGGTGGTGGTGGTGGTGAAGACAATGCAATGAAGACAATGTTTAGAAACTTAAAACTTCAAGTAAATTGATGACTTGGCAGTGGTAGGTACTGATACATATGGCAAGGATGCTGCTGCCGGAGGCCAGAAGACCATAAGAAATCATTGGATGCTGGAGAAAGGCAATCTGTGTTATACAGTGGCTGAAAAATTGACCAAGACAGCCTGTGGTAATTTGGAAGCTGGACGCTAAAAAGAACTATTTGATCTGTCAGCTAAGGCTTTCAGAAAGAGTATTGAAAATTCCAGCTGGCTTCTTATTTGCTGAAATGGGAGAAGAATAAAATGATCTAACAATAATGCCATATTGCTTACAAAAAAATTGGAATAATAACAAAAACTAGTATTTGGAGAGGTAAAAGTATATTCTACTTAACCAGTATAATTTGATCAAAATAATTAAAACCTAAATTTTATAATATCCTTTTTAAATGTTTTTTGTTTGTTTGGTTGGTTGGTTTTGGTTTTGGTTTTGTTTTTCAAGACAGGGTTTCTCTGTATAACCTTAGGTGTCCTGGAACTCACTCTGTAGACCAGGCTGGCCTCGAACTCAGAAATCCGCCTGCCTCTGTCTCCCAAGAGCTGGGATTAAAGGCCTGTTCCATCACTGCCCAGCTATAATACCCTTTCTTAAAATGTCTGATATGTGTAAACTAATTTTAATTAAATACTCATATGTATCAATTTATGAAAGCTCCCTCACATGCCCCAAAATATAAAGAACATTTATTTCCCTTAAGTCTGGTTAAGGATGCAATTCCAATGATAAACAGCATCTCAAAGGTACCAGTTTCAAATGTCACCCATTTGCGTACTTTCAATGTAGTACTAGAATACAGAAGTAAGATGCTCTTCATAATTATCTACAGCTGGAAGGTAAATTTAAACCTGGTCTGTGTATTTTTCTTAAAAAATAGTAGTCTTAAATATAAGACTGTATTTTATGGTTAGAACAAACCACACTATGATTTATAACTTTAAGTCTCCCTTATATGATTGTGGTGTTCAAAAGGCTTATGACTTCATTTTCCTTCACTATAGTGTAGAATGAAGCTTATTAGGAGATTTATCATCAGTACCAGAAACCAGGGATTAGGACTATGTTAGAATTTGACTGATGCAGCAATGTCACTGAGAATCTGAATTCCAAAAAACGCTTGTTTCTGGTAGATAAACCAAAGAATAGCATTAGAATATTCAAATATTCTAGATCTACTCTCAAATACAGCCATTGTTTATAAAGCAGAACTAATGTAATAAACTACTTAAGTCTAGAGTTTTAAGAAGCCCCAGCAGGATGCCTGTTTCTTCACTGGTACCTCACTGCCTGGTGCTGAGCAAGGATAGGTTCTACCTACTATGTGGAAATCTTGTTAAAGGGCTTAAGGATTTAGTTTTAATGCTAAACATAGGCTGTGACACTTTTTTAAAACATATGTGTGTGTGTGTGTGTGTGTATAATGTTGAATATATATATATATATATATATATATATATAATTATATATAATGTTAAAATTTAATGAAGTAAAAGCAGTCCCTTGTTTTCCTCAAGTAGAATAAGTATCTCTGTTGGCATTTGTTCTTCCTAGAAAACAGTAGAATTCAAGTTTGAAATCAAAATAAAACCAATGTCACTGTGAAGGAAATGAAAAGTGGTGCAAATTATTTCTAGTAAATGGACTGTCAGAATCAAGATTGATTCGCTATTTGGAAGACATGGAGAGCTCATCAAGTCCCACTTAAGTGTTTTATGTTCTATATAAGCTTAAGATGTTCTATCTATGTCCAAAGCACAAGGGAATGTGATTCTTAAAGGCTATTTTGGAGAAGAAAAAAAAAGCTGTAAGGATTTCCTGTCATAAAAACCAGAAAGGACTGCTGTGCTCTGACCTGTCACTCCAACACCTTCTCAAACATTTTGGCAGCCATTTTCTTCAGAGCTGTCAAAATGTGTCACTGATAATACGTCTGCATCATGAAGGCAAAAGGGGATATTAAGAACTTAATTCTCAGTACTTGTCAGTTAGGGTGTCATGGACAGTTGAAATCAAGAACTCATTCAGTTTATCTTCATGTTTAACCAATATCTTGTGAAGTGTTGACTTGTGAAGTAGGGATTGGAAGTTTATTAAAGGTCTCTACAGTGCTTCATGTTTTCATATTGCAAATTTTTTGCAACCTTACTAGGCCAAATTTCATTATTGTTTAGTTCCTTAATACAGAGCTGGTACCCATACAGTTCATCTGTATTTTCAGAGTTCCCACTTGACAGGGCTTCTAAGCATTGGTACTCAGATTGACAGGTTTCTAAAGCTGCATTCTTCTCAGTCACTCATGATGCTTAGTTCATGTTTGATGTCATATGAACACTCAAGAGACCTAAAAAACTAGTCTCTTTCATAACACTGTAGGCAAATAACATGACCATCAGTATTTGCTAAGGGAAAAAAAAAAAAGTAGTTTCATCCAGCATCCCTAGAAGGTTATGCTGTTAAAAACCTTTCAGTAGTATTATGGTGTGGTCTGTTATGAGTAGGAATTCTGCTGCTAGTAAACTGTAATTCCATCTTCAACAGAAATATATATGTATATATATATATATATATATATATATATTCTTTTAAAAAAATGTTATGTATGTATTCTAAAGCCCTTGGGCATATGTACAAGAACACAAACAGCATTTACATATCTATTATCTATTAACTGACACTGCATTTGCCAGGCATTTGACACAATTAAGCTAAGCAAATGCTTGACTGAACAGATGGGTCTTATACAGATCCCTAAGGGCATGTCTACATTAACAGTGCCAAGGGGGGGTTAATACACCCATTTGACATCTGTGTGTCTTTTTTCAGCAGCATATATACACTACTCCTTGGTATGGTTGCAAACGGATTCATTTTTTTTGTCCCAGAGGACTGAATGTGAAAAGATTGTATTTATTTCCAGTTTGTTTCTATTTTCTGTCAAATGTTTCTCCAATCTTGGGAGTTTCTAGTATAAATTTTTAGTGCAAATTTGGTTTATTTGTGGTATCAAAGTAATAGGACATGTTTTTTCAGCTAAATGCATACCTTTTAATTTTATGTGTCCAATTTATAGTTTCCAATACTGAGATTCAAGAGACAGAAGAAAATAAAGGCATCTTATATCTTAATAATTATATCAACATCCTTGAGAAAGGAAGTATGTGTTCTTCAACAGAGTCTTCCATGATGTTGAAGGAAAAAAACAATTCCAGACCAGACACCAACATTTAATTTGAGAGTGTAGTCTTCCTTTGCTATCTGTTCAATGTGCTAGTTTGAAAAATAACACCAAACATGCCTATACATTTTTTTCCATGACTATATCTTCAGATTTCCTTTAAAACTTCTCTCAACATGAACATAACTCCAGATCTAGTCTGGGAGAATGCATGCTTTGATAGAGTACATTCCACAGTTTAAAAAGCTATATAGTGAAATAAAATATGGATGATGAAACCCCTGGGAATTAATATTATGTGATGCAGCATGAACTTTACCATTTGGATGCTATATAGCTCTATAGATTTGATAAACATGGGCCTCTTGGGTTTCAAATAATTGCAACATGAAAATACATTATATAAGAATATATACTATCAAAAAAGAATAGCTCAATAGCATGCCAGTCATGTAAGGCAAGGAAGTATATTCAAGAAATGCAACTTTTCAAGGTCTTGTTAAATCAAGCAAGAGAAATAAAAATTAGCTGACCCTGTTTCCTCCTATAAAAGATGTATTCAATATATATTTTAAAAGCTATTTTTGGCATATTAATTGGAAAATTTTTACAATAAATAAATTTTTAAACCTCCTTTCACAACCTGTATATTTTTTATTCACTAAAAAAACATGAATACAAAGAAAGATGATTCCTTTTAAAGCATCCATGAATAAATAAGCCACTACAGAATCACTTGATTGCATTGTCAATGATCTTGTCAGTATATGACAATGTAGTGAGGTAAGATGTACTTTTTTAAAAAAGTATATTAGAATGTCTTAGCTTATTATCAATGTTATGTACAGTGTTAATCCATGTTTACCTTTATGGCTTCTGCTTATTGTTCATACAGATTACCGAAAAAGAGTATTTAAAATGTGAAATTGTTTGGATTAGTTTGTGGTTGCCCACTGCAGGGGTTCCTATGTGTGTGTGTGTTTATCTCTGTGTGTGTTTGTGTGTGTGTGTGTGTGTGTGTGTGTGTGTGTGTGTGTGTGTGTGTTTATCTCTCTCTCTCTCTCTCTGTGTTTATCTCTGTGTGTGTTTGTGTTTCTCTCTCTCTCTCTCTCTCTCTCTCTCTCTCTCTCTCTCTCTCTCTCTGTGTGTGTGTGTGTGTGTGTGTGTGTGTGTGTGTGTGTGTGTGTATTGGTGGCTAATTGATTTAGTAAGACTCAGTTTACTGTCAGTGACAGTATTCCCTGGGCAGTGTTTCCCAACTACATAGGAAAGGGGGAAGGTATCTAAAGCCAAACCAGGCAGACTGGATATATTCATTTCTCTGTGTCATTGACTGTAGATTTGATGTCATTGGCTGCTTTAGATCCTGCTTTGACTTTTGTGATTTCAGTGATTAAATTCAGCCTCTAATTGTAAAGTAAATAAACTCTTTCCTCTTACAAGTTGTTTTGGGTTAGGTTGTTTGCCACAGCTACAGAAACAAAAATAGAGCAGTTACCATATAATAAATACCATTTAGCATTTGGCTTTTCTAATTAACACTACGTAAACTTCTAATTTTGTGCCTTTATTTATGTAGTTTCCAATGCTGGACTGTAATATGTTGAGGAAGTGAATAAAAGTAGTTCACATCTTAATAAAAATAATAATGACTTAAACATTAGAATACCCAATAACAGAAATATGTGTTCTTCAGCAATCATCCATGATCTTTTGAGTAGGGACACAACTTCATACATGTTCCAAAATATGTGCAGGCTTCACACACACACACACAAACATATGCATACACACACACACACACTGCACTTGCACATGCATAAGCACGCACGCATACACATACACAACATACACAACAATTCTTGTCTATATGTCTTTGTTGACTAGGAATAAGTTCTTTCATGGAATAGTTCAAATGTTGCCATTAGTACATGAGACCTAGGATTGTATTTATTTAGTTAGATTGCAACAGACATATTAAAACCCATTAATGCTGTATGAAAATTACATGTGTTATTTACCTTAACAAAGTAATATGACTACAATTCTGTTAAGGTTCATTGTACAGTTCATGCTGTAATACTGCATATTGTTACTCATTTAGGAAAGCAGAAAATAGATGACTTAATAAAAAGGAGCAGAATCGTGGTCACTGGATATTGGCACAGGTAAGAAAGTGAGAAGATGGACCAAAGTTCAAGATCAAGTGTTGGGTCCAGCATGGCCTTGATAAGGAGGGACAGAATGACCTTGTTCCTGCCCATGGGACAGGGCCAGCAGGCAGAAGCATGGTTGTTGTAGGTGTAAGGCTTGTTTGTATAGTAATGTACATATTTTATGTTCCTACTTCAAGGAATATCCTCCCTGTTAACAATAATGACTCTGATAATCAGAGACATCACAGACAGTCTGGGAAACTAATGTCTCAGCAAAAATGGTAAATGCTGGAATTTTCAAAACAGCTCTTAAGGCTGTGGAAAAAACTCTTAAAAACATGGGTTCAAAAATATATAATTTCTCAAAAAATAAGTAGGCAATATGAATTTTATGGGGGACTTTACGAATCTAAAGGAACAAAAGCAGCTGAGTTGTAGGCCAACTTGTCAGAAAGATACTAAGAAAGGAGATAAAAAGATTTAGGGAGTGGTGACAACAGGAAATTTTACCCAGATCTGGTTTTTTGTTTGTTTGTTTGTTTGTTTGTTTGCTTATGTGTACAAAGGCAGACAGATTCCAGAGTTAAAGGTCAGCCTGGGAAAGAGCAAGGTTAGGCCTAAGTGTGATAGAAATAGTAATTTCAGCACTGGGTCCCACCCAGCTAGATTATCCTCTGTGCTTAACAGATACAGTGCTGGGGTCCTGGGATGTTGATAGAACAATCAAAAGGAAACCTGGAGTAAATGACTGGATAGACAATGTTTTTAAAAAGCTGGCAATCAAGAATTAATGCAATGGGTGAGCATGAATTAGTTCTAGGATTCTATAGTAGAGCAGGTAATTTACTTTAAAGAAAACTATAAACCATTTCAAAATACCTGGAAAGTCCATGGTTCCTGTCTTAGGGTTTTCATTGCTGTAGAGACACCATGACTGTGACCAAAGCAACTCTTATAAGTACAACATTTTTTTTTTTAGTTTAATTCATAGTTTTTTATTAACTAAGCATCTTTTTTTCTTTTGTTTTAAATTAATTTTATTGGATATTTTATTTACATTTCAAATGTTATCACCTTTCCCCATTTCCCCTACTCAGAAAACCCCTATCCCATCCTCCTTCCTTCTGCTTCTATGAGAATGTGCTCCCACCCACCTGCCACTCCCACCTCCCTGTCCTCCAATTCCCCCACCTGGGGCATCCAGCCTTCGAAGTACCAAGGACCTCCTCTCCCACCTGATGCCTGACAAGGCCATTCTCCACTACATATACATCTGGAGCCATGGGTCCTTCCCTATGTGCTCCAAGGCTGATGGTTTAGATCCTGATAAGTACAACATTTAATTGGGGCTGGCTTACAAATTCTGAGGTTCAGTCCATTACCATCATGGTGGGAAGCAGGTCAGTGTCCAGACAGAAATGGTGTTGGAAGAGCTGAGAGTTCTACTTGTTCTGAAGGCAGTCAGGAAAAGACTGACTTCCAGGCAGGTAGGAGGAAGGTCTCTCAAAACATACGCTGCTGACAGTGACACACTTCTTTCAACAAGTGCCACTCCCTGGGCCAAGCATATATAAACTACCATAGTTCCTATTCTGTGCAAGTAAAAAATTCTTAGTAGATAGAGATATTAATTAATTTTAACAAATATATGCATTTTTAATCATACCACCACCATAGATGCATAACATGTATTATGTAAAGGTGCAAATGTAAAAAATTAAACCCCATTTTCAAATGATTAAAAATCAAAATAACATATCTTTTAAAAGTCACTTGAGTTCTGGATGTTAAGGCCAAGTCTCATGAAAATGTTTCCCAAGAGCTTCAGTGTGCAGTCCAGGCAGAGCTGTCAGTGCAAAAACACAGCACAGACAGGCACAGTGGCCCAAACTACCCAGAGAGCAAAGGCATTCAGTTATCTGACCTTCTGCCTGCCCAGAAAATACATCAGTGTCAGTCAAGGCTGGGGAGGTAAAGACAGAGCTTCCCTGAACTCAGCTTCTCAAGTAGCTCCCCACAGATGCTAGCTGGCTTCTTGGGAATCCAGTGATTGACTCAGGCCACCTTCTGCTGTTCTCCCTGCTCTCTCATTTACATGGTCACATATTTTATACTTAATGAGGTCTTGGCAGGAATGAAACAATACATATGTGTTTTCTTTTAGTGCTTATCTAAGTTAATAGCATGATAGAATGTGTGGACTAAATATATTTTATTAATTTACTTCAATTAATTTACTTTGTTTTCCTATTGCAAAACAGTTCAAATGTGAACCAGAGATCAGGTTAACTACAGGATAATTATGCCTGTGCTTAATTTTACTGGAGGAATGCAATCTTAGTTTGCATTTTATTTGAATTATTGGAAAGAAACTGTTTCCCCCACTTTGCTCCAGAAAATGTCTCTTATGAACACCAAGATCTACTTCCTGATAGGAATATTCTAACAGCTAATTATTGATTGCTGTAGGTGGGTAGATATTGGTCATATGCAAATTTGGGGAGGAATTTGGCAGACTTAGAAGAATTTCTCAAAGAAATCCATAACAAAGCCTGTGAAGTGTAACTGAAAAAGGTGTCTCTGGTGGTCAGCAATATGACTGGCATTAATAAATCATTTTGCATCATTTACATAAACCTGGAATAGAGGTAGGGAGCAGTAGACACAGAGAAAGAAAAAGAGACAGAAAATAGTAGTCATTTAAGAGTTCAGGGACATAGTCTCACCTGACTTTTGTAGTAGTTATATGATGACCTCCTTAAAATTTCTTTCAAATTAACTTCATACATTCCCTAAGACTAAATTTGAGAAGAAAATCACCATATTGTAAAAATTGAAAGCTCCTTAACTTCTAGAGGAAATGAATATTCTGCTGGATAATCAGGATTATTAAATCTGTTCTATAATCAAGCAGATTAAACTTGCCCCAAAATGTTTTAGCTGATAGCAGGATACAATGAATCTTCACCCTTGGTCTTAGTTATTGCAGGAATTTTCAACTATTTACAGGATGAGTCAAGGCAACATTTTTTTCAAAATGATTGATTAGTTTGGAAACAGGTAAAAGGAATTTCTTCAAAATTCATTTTAGCAAAAGATCCAAGCAATGAGAAAATGTTGGGTCAGTGATACTCAAAGTTATGTGCAATCTTTGTTCTTCTAGGCAAACCACAGTGAGATATTTTATCCTAGGTTAAGTTATTTAAGAATTAAATAACTTAAATTATTAACTTATTAAGAGTTTTACCTTTATATATTCCACAAAGCCATCAAATGCTGACAAAAATAAAATTCTACAAAATATAATTTTTAAAATTAATTTTCTTAATATCCATAAAGCAAATTCTTCACATTTATTAATAAGTTTGCATTTGGTGTATCAAAAAATAAATACATAGTAGTCACATTATGTAGTAAATTCTAGTATTGTGCTTAGGAAGCTGATGTTTTGGTGGATCTTAGAATTTGATATATTGGACTTATCTTTAAATCATGTTCCTCCTTCATCTCTTTTGACATAATATCCTTAACACATTTTATTTCTGTCTAATCATTCTCCTACTGAACCACAGCTAAAAGTCTGGATTCCTAAAAGAACATTTGCTTGAGGTCTACAGGTTGGTACTCTTCCCTTCCTTTACTTTTTCTTCTGTTATGTCATTCTAATCCTTGAATTTCAATGATCTATACATCCACATACATGCACATACTTTCAAATTCTCTGGCTCAAGCACATACATCTTCACCAAAATGTTCTTTATTCTTTATTCTCAGAGTGTACCATGAAGAATACACCACCTTTCTTAATATGTTTTGTTATCTTGCAATTGTTTTTGAGACCATAGCTAATATCCACCTACTCTAGCTGTACTCTACTAATAGCTGACTTTTTTTACAGTCCACTTTTCAAGACCACCCATCCTTTTTATTGCACTGCTATAGTTCTTGCTTATGTAATCCACAATAATAAGCTGCTATATTCTGCTCTAGGCTTCTTACTTCCTTTGCATCTTCTGTAATTCCTCTACAGTGATCACGTTGAGTGGTAAACTTACCACTTAGCTGATGAAAATACCATCTTACTGCTACATTTTAAGTTCATAAACTTAGCTTTCCAATTTTCTCAGATTACCATAGTTTGATATTCTCTTAAATGTTATAGATCATGCTCTCTTAAATTTGTTAGTCTGTGATGTTACACAGTATTTATCCATATCAATAGTTTTATTCATTAGATAAACACACTTGTTTTCATTTTTTTTATAGTTCATTAAATGAAAGGCTTTTAAGACCTGTAGAACTTACACAAGGTCTTTGGAGATTATTAATCAAATAATTTTAAAAGTTTTCAAAATAGGAAAGAGACTATATGTAGAGTCAAATAAACACAAATGTTATAATTGATATACAGAATTCTACACTATTTCTAAAGGTGTTTAATGAAACATATGGATTAAAAGTACTTTCTCTGTGGAATTAAAATGCATTAAAACAATAAAGAAGGGTGAAGAACATATGAAGACTGAAGCAATATACTAAAAGTGGTGGGGGGAGGTGTTAAGAAGACACAGAGGTGGGAAATAATGACAGTGCCTCTATAGGAGTGCAAGCCAAGGTGAGCAGCGTAACTGGCTACTGTGCCATGAGTATTTAAGTTTCATCCTTCCTCTGATTTAAGGTACTTTATTACTCAAAACATAGCTAGAATCTTGCAATCACGCTTACAATCACTCCATTTAATTTTTATCTTTCCTGTGTGTTTTTAAATTATGTCATGAGAAGATATCATAATGAAATTTACCTCATATTGGTTGGAAACAGTCCTATCATTATCAAGGTTCAATCCAAACTCAGCACATTGTGTTGTATTGAGCAAATAAAGTCTGAGAATTGAGAGTGCTATGATGTAGAGACCATAGGCATTGGAGATATTATATCAGAAATTACTATACTGTAATTATAAAAATGTTCCTAATACTTCTGGTACATTTTATAATAAATGGTATAGTATGGTGCAAAATTAATGAGTATTAAAATTATGAGTACTAAATAGTTTAAATAATGCTCCAGCCTGTCACTATTGTCATATTTATAATGATTTCATCTCAATAGATGTGGAGAATTTCGTTTTGATTAAAAGGAAATAGTGTCATAATTTTCATTATTTGGCAGAACTTTATAGAAACTAGAGAAGCTCTGCTGTAAAGATCTGCAGAAATTGCATAATTGCAAGTCCAGTTTTAATCAGTTCCTTGGAGACCAACTATTGAGAATGAAAGTATCATTTTCTTTTTTCTTTTTTGAGATTATAATATAATTATGCCATTTTTATTTTATTGAAATAGAACCTCTTATAATATATGCTGATTATGTTTTTTCTTCCTCTCATTTTTCTAAATCTTTTACATATACCCTTCTATCTTGGTCCACCAATTTACTGTTTGTCATTAGAGAATAAACAGGCTTCTAAGAAAAAACATGATATATAACATCATATGATAGAATATATTATAATAATATAATATAATATATAATGACATATAGTATGAGAGACAAAACAAGAACAAACACTGCAGAGTGGGACCATACAAATAGAGGGAGCAATGAAACAACCCAGATTGGAAAGTGTGCTTAAGAAGTCTGCAATGTAATAAACTTTGCTTTAACTTTCCAAGATAAACACACACGTATATGTATGAACACACACAGAGAAACACACACATTTCATTAAGAAATTATATTCTACAGCTCACCTTTTGAACTCTGTCAGTTCAGAAGTTTATTGGAATCTACAATAGTTCATTTCACATATTAGTACCTTCTAGTCATTTACAGGCATTCCTTATATAAATGTCTTCTACATGAATAGAATTTTCATTTAAATTCAGAACCACTGATCACATACTCTCTGTAAATTATTGTTCTTATTGATTTTATCAGTCATTCACAATCCCCAAAATAGTTTCCTTTATTATTTATTTATTAATCATTTTAATTGTTTACATTTCAAATATTAGTCCACTTCCAGGTTTTCCCTCCACAATCCCACCAACCCACTGCCCTCCCATGTGCCTCTGAGGGTTCTCCCCAACACACCCACCCAACCTGCCTCACCCCTCTGGCATCCCCCTTCTCTAGGGTATCAAGTCTGCAAATGACCAAGCACCTCTCCTCCCACTGATGCCAGATGAGGCAATAAACTGTTACATATGTAGCAGGAGCCATTAGACCTTCCTATGTATACTCTTTGGTTGGCGGGTTAGTCCCTGGGAGCTCTGAGGACTCTGGTTAATTGATACTGCTGTTCTTCCTATGGGATTGCAATCCCCTTCAGATCCTTCAGCCTTTTCACTAACTCTTCCATTGGGGTCCCTGGGTTCAGCCCAATGGTTGGTTGTATCTGTATCAGTCTTTGTCAGGTGCTTGTGGAGCCTCTCAGAGGCCAGCCATACATAAGCAAATCTTGGCATATGCAATAGTGTCAGGGTTTGGCATCTGCAGATGGAATGTATAATACAGTGGAGTGGTTTCTGGATGGCCTTTCTGTCACTTTCTGCTCCATTTTTGTCCCTGCTTTTCCTTTAGACAGGGACAAATTTCAAATTTTCTGAGGAACCACCAGATTGATTTACTGTATAACTTTTCTTCAAGTTTCAAGAATAGGACCCAAAGGAAAGGAGGGTGTACAGTCTGGTTTTGTGTCGACTTGACACAGCTGGAGTTATCACAGAGAAAAGAACTTCAGTTGAGAAAATGCATCTATGAGATCCAGCTGTAAGGCGTTTTCTCAATTAGTGATCAAGGGTGGGAGGGCCCATTGTGGGTGGTGCCATCCCTGAGCTGGTAGTCTTGGGTTCTATAAGAAAGCAAGCTGAGCAAGCCAGGGGAAGCAAGCTAGTAAGTAACATCTCTTCATGGCCTCTGCATCAGCTCCTGCTTCCTGACCTGTTCCAGTCCTGACTTACTTTGGTGATGAACAGCAACTTGGAAGTTTAAGGTGAATAAACCCCTTCCTCCCCAACTTGCATCTTGATCATAAAGTTTGTGCAGGAATAGAAACCCTGACTAAGACAGAGGGCAACATAAAACATCCCAATGAAAACTATCTATTGTTATCTTTCCACATGAATTCTTTACAGTAATATATATATATGCATATATACGTAACATTTTATATTCTGTGAAATTTAAAGTGAAAATAGTAAAATGTAGCAGATTCCTCTTAAACTTAAAAATATTGAATTGTTTGCACCTCTAAATAGAAATGAGTCATAGCTTTTCGTAATTAGAGAGTATTTTTAAAACACATAAGTATTTTATTGGTGCAACTTTTATTGTCCTTTGCAGAAAATGCAATCACTGGAACAATCATGTGCTTTATAATTATTTAAAGTACTTAGAAATTAACTTTACTTAAACCATAATTGAATTTTAAATATATGTATACATAAATTCATTGTTTAGGCACACAAATTATATCTCGTAAGTAAAGTAAAATTGATAATTTTTGTTGATGAATGCACACAGGTCTACACACCTCTTAATCCAAATATTCCTTTTACTTCTCTTTCATGTTAATAGTAGAGAGCATTTACTGAATATCTAATTTGCTAAGGTATTGCTTTGTTATATTTGTAATAATAAATATACTAATTCATCTATTCTCACTTGCATACATAAGTGGAATAATTATAAGAATATTTTTAACTTTGGTCCTCATTTGACACTATAATGAGCCCAAAAGTGATTGCCAGAGGCATCAGTTATATATCAAATGCTCATATAATTCCATGAGGCTTACCAGTCCCAACCACCTTAAAAGCCTAAACTTCTAAAATTAATATTAGAAAATAAAGTACTAGGTATTATTATAAGAGATTGAATTATGAAATTCCTATACCCTAAAATTATCCCTAAAAGAGTAACTATACAGTAATGATTACATTACTCAAGATAGTAATAATTCTGGGCACATTCTTAAGAGAATTAACTGGGAATTTAAAGTATATTAACAAATCATTGAAAGTTGGGCAGGAATCTGGTATTAATCTAGAACAAAGAAGTAATTTCAAGCAAGAATCTAAATCTTACCCTAGAACAAAGAAGTAGGCTTCAGGCATAAAAATGACTTTGTGATAGAACAGGGAAGTAGGCTCAGATATTTTGGTCATCCTGATAAGCCCTTAGAAACAGTGACCATGGAAGTGATCACCGGACTTTGTTTATTGCCTTGTTTGTTCTTTGTCTATTTGTGCTTATGGTCTTGCTTGTTCCTTGACCATTTGCAATATATGCTTTGAGCTTTAGTGAAGTTTCATTTAGGTATGTGGGTGTCCTTGCATTTGGGGCATAGATGTTCAGAATTGAGACTTCATCTTGGTAGATTTTTCCTTTGTTGAGTATAAAGTGTCCCTCCTTATCTTTTTTATTACTTTTGGTTGAAAATCAATTTTATTTGATATTAGAATTGCTACTCCAGCTTGTTTCGTGGAGCCATTTACTTGGAAGATTTTATTCCATCCTTTTACTCTGAGGTAGTGTCTGTCTTTTTCACAGAGGTACATTTCCTGTATGCAGCAAAATTCTGAGTCCTGTTTATGTACCCAGTCTGATAGTCTATGTCTTTTTATTAGATAATTGAGTCCATTGATATTAAAAGATATTAAAGAAAAATGATTGTTGCTTCCTGTTATTTTTGTTATTAGAGGTAGAATTATCTTTGTGTGGCTATCTTCTTTTGGATTTGTTGGAAGAGGATTACTTTCTTGTTCTTTCTAGGGTATAATTTCCCTCCTTGTATTGGAGTTTTCCTGCTATTATCCTTTGTAATGCTGGGTTTGTGAAAAGATATTGTGTAAATTTGATTTTGTCATGGAATATCTTGATTTCTCCATCTATGGTAATTGAGAGTTTTGCTGGGCGTAGTAGCCTGGGCTGGCATTTGTGTTCTTTTCATGTTTGTATGACATCTGTCCAGCATCTTCTAGCTTTTATAGTATCTGGTGAGAGGTCTGGTGTAATTCTGATAGGTCTGCTTTTATATGTTACTTGGCCTTTTTCCCTTACTGCATTTAATATTCTTTCTTTGTTTTGTGCACTTGGTGTTTTGATTATTATGTGATAGGAGGTATTACTTTTCTGGTCCAGTCTATTTGGTGTTCTATAGGCTTGTTGCATGTTTATGGGCATCCCGTTCTTTAGATTAGGGAAGTTTTCTTTTATAATTTTGTTGAACATATTTATTGACCTTTTAAGTTGGGAATCTTCACTCTCATCTATACCTATTATCCTTAGGTTCAGTCTTCTCATTGTGTCCTGGATTTCCTTGATGTTTTGTGTTAATAAGTTTTTGCATTTTGCGTTTTCTTTGACAGTTATGTCAATATTTTTTATGGTATCTTTTGCACCTGAGATTCTCTTCTATCTCTTGTATTCTGTTGGTGATGCTTTCATCTATGACTCCTGATTTCTTTCCTAGGTTTTTTATCTCCAAGGTAGTCTCCCTTTGTGATTTCTTTATTGTTTCTACTTCCATTTTTATGTCCTGGATGATTTTGTTCAATTCCTTCACCAGTTTGGTTGTATTTTTTAAATAATTCTTTAAGGGATTTTTGTGTTTCTTCTTTAAGGGCTGCTACCTGTTTACATGTGTTCCCCTTAAATTCTTTGAGAGTGTTATTCATGTCCTTCTTAATATCCTCTATCATCATCATTAGAAGTGATTTCAAATCTGAATTTTGCTTTCATAATGATATGGAGAATTTAGTACTTTCTTATGTTGGAGAACTAAGCTCTAATGATGCCAAGTAACCTGGGTTGCTTATGCTTATGTTTTTGTGCTTGCCTTTCACCATCTCGATCTCCTTAGTGCTACCTGCCCTGTCTCTGACATGAACATGTGTTTCCTATTATCTTGGTTGTATCAGAACTGTGTGGTGTGTGTGTGTTACTACTGGTTTTAGAGCTGGGGCCCAAGATCTGCTCAGTGCTCAGGAGCAGACAGGAAGGAACCAGTGATCCAGGCCAGGAGTAACTTCCTGGGTCCTAGTGGGTCCCAGTTACTCCTGTTTTAGGTGAGTGTTGCTGTCTTCTTACTTAAGATACTGCCTGGGTTAGAGCTCCTGGGAGGCCTGTATGCTGTGGGTTCTGTGAGATTTGGGGCAGAGCTGCTGCTCGGGATCTGCTCAGTGCTCTTGCCCCAACAAAATACTTCTCTTCATAGTTCACATTCAACTAACTATCCTGGAGGCAGAGGCAGGCAGATTTCTGAGTTCGAGGCCAGCCTGGTCTACAGAGTGAGTTCCAGGACAGCCAGGACTACACAGAGAAACCCTGTCTCGAAAAACAAAACAAAACAAAACAAAACAAAAACAAAAACAAATAACTATCCTATACTTAAGACTCTGCTCTTGAAGATAGACTATTCACTGGATGACTGCTGAGTAGTTCCTCTACTTTTAGAACACAAGAGTTGTTAATGATAACATACTGAGATGACCATGCACATTCATGTTTTCCTGACTATGACCTATGAGAATATCAATCTGTTGCTGCATAATGTTTCAAGTTTTATTTAATTATGACCTTCAAATCCCATTAGAGACTAAGAGCTATGGGTCTGACTCTGTCTACAGCACAGAAATCCTTCTGTTGTGAAGCCAAAATAAATGTATTTCCTATAGACACAAGTCCACATTGCATTCACTGTGGTCCCACAGTGGACTTTAAAATCATTTTTATAGCCATAGTGTAAATAGGTAGTCAGAAGACAGGAGTATCAAATAATCACAGACCAAAAAATGCAGAATACTTATAATCCATACTTAAACATTAATTTTTGAACACTGTAGAATGGATAAAAATGACATTTTCATTTAAGAAATGTTACCCTGTCTAAAATATGGAAAACAAATCATATAAAAGTAAACTTAATGACTGAATGCATATGTAGAGGTTACTCTTTAGCCCAAAAGTCTAGAAGAAAAAGAATAATTCATCCCCTGAAGTGAAAATGGTACTGGTTCATGTGTACAAGAGAAAGAAGATTTAGGACTTCTTCAGAAAACAGACACATACATTGTAGGCAATTTGATGGGAGGTTTTCATACTGAAAATTGGCAATCACTGAAAGTGTGTGTGGTAAGACAATGGTATGAGAAAAGGAAGATTTGTAGCAGCTAAGGAAATGTTGACATCACATAATAAATTAAATATGGAACACTACAAACAGCAAGATCTGTAAAGGAAGACAACACATTTAATTTGAGTTTAAAATTACAATACAGTGTCTAATAAATGATCTTCAAGAATTACTTGATTTTTATAAGTATAATTTTACTATAAGCTTAATAAAGTAAGGACATGTGGCATATATGATCATTTGATATATAACTGATACCTCCTACTCTCTCCTGGGGTCTCATTACATGGTCAAATGAGAGAAAATTTAAAAACTATACCTAAAATTAGCTAAGTTTAAAAACATATTTATGGGGTAGATAAAGACAACCAAATTTTAAAAACACTAAAAAAATAAAATCCAGTGATGTATAAGAAGAATTGGGGAATTTGATATCCTGACATTTTAAGGAAGTGTGATTTGTTTAACTTGCTTGAACCTCATTTTAGTAAAAAAAATCATAAAAATAATAAACAGACAAACATTGCAGACAGTTTCAAATACTTCTACATCAGGACTGTAACAAGGATCATTTCCAGTGGAGTGTTGGGCTATGGGGCAGAGAAAACTGGCTAAGTAGATCCAAAGGGGAATGTAGTGAACAGAGTATTCCAGAAGGTCCTGACACTGAAGGAATTCAAGTGCATTGAGGTCTTATAAATAATTTGCTGTGGCATCCAGGAGCTCTTTCACATCTTTCAAAATTAAGTGTGCTTATTACATCACATGAAATATAATTATGCAGAGAGACATAATTAGTGCTTTGCTGCAAAGTCTATGGAACCTAAAATCTTAAAGCAGTGATTTTCAAGTTTCCTAATATTATAACCCTTTAATACAGTTCATCATCTTGTAGTGACCTCCAACCATAAGATTATATTTTTTTGCTCCTAACTATAATTTTGCTAGTTATGAATCATAATAAAAATATGTGATATACAGAATATCTAATATGTAACTCTAGTGAAAGGATCATTCAACCCTGAATGGGGTCACATCTACAGGTTAAAAATAGCTGTCTTAAAGGAAGCCATAGGATCTATGAAGGAATAAATGTCCTGTCTCAACCCTATGACAAATGTTCGTGAGGAAGCAACATCATGGAAACCTTCACACTGGTGAGGAAAGCTTAAATAATGTAGCCAGACTGGAAAATAGCTCAAAAATAAACAGGTTCCAATTCATCCAGTAGCTCCATTTCTAAATCCATATCCAAGGTCAGTAAAAACATATATCTGTACAGAAATCTCTATGTGAATATTAACAGCATAATTGACAGTAGTTCTAAAGAAGAAACAATACAATTGCTGGACTGGATAAACCAAATGTGTTTATCTATAGAATAGGATTCTTACCATTATTGCAGTTGCTCTCCTCCTGTAAAATGGTATGTCAGTGTTTTTGGTTTGTGGGTCTTTGAAAAACTAATTCTGAGAATATATTCATTTGCTTGTTAGCCATATTTTTATTTTTTCTTTAGGCAGATGTTTAATTTAGTACTTTGCTAAGTTTTAAAATGAAGGACTTTGGGGTTTATATTATTTAAAAAGATGAGTTGTTTGCTTGTATTTATTAACTTTCAGTGCAAAGCTATGTTCTTAGTGATATTGTATGTAAAGATTTCTCCCCCCCCCCTTGTATGCTGTAGACTTCCTTGTATTGTTGTTTTTCTTATTTTAAAAAGGTATCTGACTATGACAGGCAACCCAAGACTTATATAGGAGGCCTAAGCATGTCTAGTGCAGTGGTAAACAAGCTCATTTCTATTTATTGTAGTACTGCAATCATATGCATACAAATAAACCACATCAACAATTACATAAGCAGTGGTGAATTGCAGGAGTTTGTTCTTACTCAAGAGCTCTCACCTTGGCTCTCTGGCTTACCTAGGCATTGTACATGAGCTCCAAAGCAGGCAGTAAGTGCCTGTTCATGGCCCTCCTTGTAATTATGTAGTGTTCAAACTCCAGTGGAGGGGGATGGAATTTATCACTGTCAGTGTTGACAGTCTCCTCAATGAATAATAGCTTCTCTCCTTACAATGCTGCTTCCTAATTTTTGTTACTATTTAGTATAGTGCCCTGAATGCCCCAATATTTCAAAAACTTGGGGTAAGCTCAGTATCAACCATATGTCAAACTGGGTAATAGTAACTAACTTCAGCAAATTATTTAAGGTAATTAGAAAAAAATATTATAAATCAAGACAATGCCTGCTGTGCCTGACATGATGTCTAATCTCCATTTCACCTTCACCCTTCAGTCATGTACACAGGTGGGTGTGATAAACAGGACCCAGGCCCTAGAGAGATTTACATACTAATAAGGTACCTGAAGGCCAGAGGGTGGAGCCAATTAAGCATTCCTCCTCAGCCCCTCACCCCTCTTCCCCTTCCTATTTAACTCAGGTCTGCCCTGGGTTTTAGGGGGTGTGCATCCAGATCCATCCACCATCTGTCATGCCAATAAACTGGTTTTGGAAACCCAAGGACTTCCTCTTGTGTTAGGGCGTGCTGTGAGGAACCATGGAGAGGCCATTAGTGAGCAGCCAGGACAAACTTCCAGCTGGAGGAACCCTGGATTCCCCAGCCGTTTTTTTGTTTGTTTGTTTGTTTGTTTTTGTTTTTGTTTTTGTTTTTTTTTCCTACAAATGCCCTCTAAACAAAAATGGCAAAAGAAGTATTTGCATCCTCCATGAAGAGAAATGGAGCAGGTCCTACTTAAAATACCTTTATCATAGTTTGTGAGGTACAGACTTAAAAGTACATACTAGTGTGAATGTACTCATGACAGTCTCAGCCCTGAGTTTAATCAAAGGGCAATTTCATTCAGCTTGTCATTGACCTGTTTCAGGAAGTTATGCAAGTAGCTTACTTATGTGTCTCAGTCTATTCTCTCATTGGCCAATAACATTTATAGTCAGCAATGCTGTGGTTATAGCTAACTAAAAAGCCAGAGAAGTAGACAATGAACTCACTTGGTTCTGAAACTATAAGTAGCCTTCTCTATTTGTATTTGATTTCTATTTCTAGGCTCATCTTCTGACAGGGGATAAACTACATTCTCAGTGGACACTACTGATGCTACTACTATCTTGATACCATTTGACCTGTGATTTGCACATCTAAAATGGTGGACTACTTAAATTATTTTGTAGCAGGAGTTTCCTATACTGCTTTGCTTTGTGCACACCTGCCCAGGAGCTATCCCAGGTCATCTGATAAAAGACACATATGTATTAGCTGATTTTCAGCCTGCCCTACTGGCTCAATGTCTGGGCTTTTCTAAGGCTTCTGCGACTAGCACAACCTTACCTTTACTTCTAGCTCAATACTCCTAAATCTGCCCTCAGCTTAGTTGCTCAGTTACCTTCTTGAAGCCCATTGGTCTTGCTGCCCAAGATGCTTTTGGGCTGCCCTTCCCTGGGCCACTCTCTCTTTCCACCTACATTTTGGAAGATCTCCCATATAGCTCTGAGTTTGTTCTCTCTCCTCCAAGAATCTTGATTCTCATCTTCCTCTCTCCTAGCCTGCTGGAAGCTGAAAGTCCTGCCTTTTTCTTTCTACCCAACCATTGGCTGCTGGCATCTTTATTGATTGACCAAGAGTCAGTCATGGACAAGGACCTTCAGTAACATTAATAGCAGACTCCTCTTTGAATCAAAGCATTAGAATCACTCCTCTATATATTTTGAGTCCATCTCAAAATTAGTTAATATGAATCAGTTATATTCTACTTTTACTAACATGTAAAGATAGAAAAACTAGAATTATCAGTAGTGATCTATGATGTATCACCTGACTTTTAATATCTTACAGATTCTCTGATCTGAGCCCTGTGTTACCTCTCTAAACTAGAAATCTGGGCATGTCAAATTTATGTTCACATAATAATTTTCAGTGGGCCAGTGAATTAAGTTATCCTCCACAGCTCCTCAAACTTCAGCTCCTGAAATCTCTTTATCTACATACTTTCTACATTTTTTTCTGATACCTCTAGGCCACAAAGCTAGGCCATGTACTATAATAAACAGTTATTGAGGCAATTTGTAATATAATCTCTCTCTCTCTCTCTCTCTCTCTCTCTCTCTCTCTCTCTCTCTCTCTCTTTCTCTCTCTCTCTCTCTCCCTCTCTCCCTCTCTGTTTCTCTCCATCTGTTTCTCTCCATCTGTCTCTGTCTTCATCCCCCTGTATGTGTCCATGGAATGCCCTTTCTTTGTGCTTCATTGACTGCTTATATTTTAAGACTCAACCCAAAAGTTATTTCTTCCTGGGCCACTTCAGAGCAAAATGTGGTGAGTTTGACGGCCTGCTTTTGTGTCCTCATCATCCTCATATATACCGCTAACTTTCTGCTTACTCACAATTTTCTTAAACTTGTCTATCAATGCATCTAAGCTCTATCTCACTGCATTTTCAGATATAGACAGTCTTCAATGCTTTGATTTCTTAGCTTCAAACACTATGTAGTGATTCCACTATGCTAGGTTCCTTGTTTAGCAAATTATATATATGATGCTATTAAGTTTAGACACTATCTTAACAATGCTGATAGGGGTCTTTAATTTTATTTATTTATTTACTACTTTTTACAATCCAGATTATATTCCCTTCACAGTCTATCCTCTGACTGTTCCATATCCCATACCTCCTCCCTCTATCTCCACAAGGATGTCCTCACCTCCATACCCCAACCCTACTATATCTCCCCACTCCCTGGAGCCTCCATTCTCTTGAGGGTTAAGTGCATTTTCTTTGAGTCCAAACCCAGCAGTTCTCTGCTGTATGTGTGTTGGGGGCCTCATATCAGCATGGTTGGTAGTCCAGTATTTGAGAGATGTAGGAAGTCCAGATTAATTGACACTGCTGGTCCTCCTACAGGGTGGCCCTCCTCAGCTTGTTTCAGCTTTTTGTTAATTCAACCACAGGGGTCACCAGCTTCTGTTCATTGGTTGGGTGCAAATATCTCCATCTGACTTTTGGGTGCTTGTTGGGTCTTTCAGAGGGCAGTCATGATAGGCTGCTTTTTGTGAGAACTCAATAGCCTCAGTAATAGTGTCAGGCTTTGGGGACTCCCCTTGAGCTGGATCCCAATTTGGGCCTGTCACTGGATTTCCTTTGCTTCAGGCTCTTCTCCAATCTTGTCCCTGAAATTCTTTCAGACAGGAACCATTATTGGTCAGAGTTTTTGACTGTGGGATGGCAATCCCATTCCTCATTTGATGCCCCATCTTTCTACTAGAGGTGAGCTCTACAAGTTTCCTCTCTTTGCTGTAGGGCATTTTATCTAAGGCCCCTCCCTGAATAGGACAATAAGAGAATAATTATTTGTCTTTATCCTTGGCAGGACACCCTGCCAGAGACTGCTCTTCCCTGTCTCTTTTATGGTCCAAGATCTATCCATGTTTGTTGTTTGCATTTCTTATCATTTACATTAAGCAACCAAATAAACTATCATTGGTTGCATTAGTTCTACCTACATAGGTGTACATTTCCAATAACAAAATGTCACTTCTGAATGCTATTTTAACTTGAAACAGTTGAGAATTCTTACCTCTTTATTTTAATAAAAATCAGGGTTGCATCTCCCATTTGTTTTTTCCCTCTAATTAGTATAATTTAATTATAACCCACATTTTCAAATATAATATAGTTTTCCAGAACGAATGCATATTTTAGTGCTTCTCCTAGTAGTAGGTTCCTCTTTCTTTTCCTTTAAGATGAATTGTTACACAATTTAAGCATTGTCTGTTCCAAACAAATTTGCTGACACTTCAAGAGACTTTTCTGTAACTTACAGTGTTATACTGCATGGATTTAATTTGCCTATTTTGGCAAGATTTAAAGAGGAAAACACTGGATTCTGGATTTATTTTTTTCTTACTATGTCAAGATATATACAAAATAACAAGTATTTAATCTGTTGTGTAAAAATTATAACTGTAAATGTAATACTTGCTTTAGTGTGTCTAAACTATGAAAAGACAATGATAATATTTGTTCTGTATAATTTATGTAATAGTGATATAAATATACAATCTCTAATAAATATAGGAATTATCTATTTATTCAAATGTAAATAGTTTAAAGATAACTTATTCCTACAATGTTAAATTTGAGTTGAAAATCATCAAGGACAATGCATATGTTGTTTATATGTCCTAGTCAGATTTACAATGGTAATACTTTGAAATGTCATAGAACTTTTAGATGAGAAAAGAAAAGTTCTTGACATTTTAGTCTGTGTTTTCTTTGCAAAGTTTAGGCTGTATCTTCCAAGCAAAGCCCCAGAGTTTTCTTAAATATCAGAGCAGTTTAATTACATATTGTTTAGTTTCAAGTTGGATTGTGTAAATTAGATTACATTAAATTCATAAAAATTGGGAAAAATGATCACTGGAAAACTTTAAACAAGATCACTCAAAAAATACAGCTGTAAATGAATAGTTATCTGAAAGTGTTATCAATAATTGTGCAGAGACAGCTACATAATTTGGCAGCTTTTAAATGATGTACTTTGCCTATATTCACATAGCTATAACTTGCTAAGCTATTCTAGGTATGATTATGAAATTCTTAAATTCTACAGATATATAATCTAAGAGCTTTGTCTAAAATATATAGTTATATATATATATATCATTTAGGGATATTAATAGGAATATGATACAAGAAATACATCATAGATAATGTCTACATTCCCTATGCAAGCACCATTCATTTAATTTATATAAATTTATATGATATAGGCTACAACACTTTTAGACTACATGACATAAACATGAAGAAAATAAAAATTATATAGTTATGGAATACTGTAAACAAAATTGCATGCAGCAGCTGATAAATGGATCAAATATGCATAATATACTATGATGATATAAATTGAAATATAGTTTAAAATAAAATAAAAAGTATAAGAAATATTCATACCATCAACCTAGCTTTTAATGACTTATCAAGTATATTCTCTCATAGTTTGTTGTTTAGTTGTGTTATCTGACTTCATATATGTGTAAAATATGATCTTTGTCTCCTCTAACTTTACTTATCTTTGAGTGATATATTTTTATAGTTCTGGATGTGTAATAGATTTACTATAAAAGCATAACCACAGAGGTATGAAATAACAAGACTTTAATCTCTATTTTAATTTATGGAAGCACAGTTGTATATATAGTATGACATTGTAGGAAACATTGATACATGACTCATGGCTGTATGCTCTTTGCTCTAACAGCCTACTGCTTCTGTTATAATGTACAGCATAACTCCAACAGAGGTTAGGAAATATTGTAGGTTCTAGGACCTTCTTGGGTATTATTACTCAACATCTACTTGCTCTTCTCCAAATTTATCTTATGCTGGTTTCCTGGGATGTTTAGACATCTAACTTGTTCCTACCTTTACAGACTTTATTTGAACTACTTTGATTATAATTTATGGACAAATTTAATTATTATTTTGTACATACCAGTAGCTTTATAAAAATATGAACTAGGAAAATGTTTTTAGAAAGTCTGTCATTAAATAGTAATTGAATAACTCAGATTCTTCTTTATGGAAAAAGTTCAGTGCTTGATTTAAACTCACAAACTATTTAAAAGTTTGGGGTCTGGAACAGAATGTCCCACAGTCTCATCCCAGTTGATTCACTTAAAACTATGATAATTTGGTGAAATATATCATTTTCTTGTGCCTAAATGATCATAAATTTCTATGGTGAAGAAATTAATTAATGTATATATGTGAGTATAGATCACTATCAAGCATTCAGTAAAATCAGAAAGTGTACAGGGTTGTGTTTTTGATAGGTACATAAGATGATGAAGATACCATCTAACCCAAATTTACCCTAAAAAACAACTCATGTTACTATAATTATATCCAATTGAATCTTTTAACTTCATATAATCAAACATAGCAATGTAGATTTGCAATCATTGCCATAGTATTGCTGTGGAGTCCAGTAGAATCTCGATATCAACTCCTAAGAATTTATAAACAAATATAGAAAAATATTATAATTTTTACTATTTAAAAGCTCTGAAAAATATATGCCAACATTATCAGTTGTCATAGTAAACCAACTATATGAAATCATAATCATTGCAATACATATCTATTTCTATTATTACTATATATAATTATAGATATTGAGTTCCTAAATATTTTACCTTTAATTTGATATGTTATATATTAAAATGTCTAGGAAAGAAAGAGCAATATATTTTTTCATTGTCAAAATTCACTTTAATCATAAAACAAAGGAGGCTCTTGAAACTGACATGAATCCTGTATGACATATTCCCAAGTGAATTTATAATACAAAAATGGAATAAAATGTGAAGCTAGACTGAGCCAACATATGTTTCTTTTCTAATGAGAGGCAGAAGTAGGTAGATCTGAATGGAAGAAAGAGTGGGAAGGAACTGAGAGGAATTTTGGGAGGGGAAACCATAGTCAGAATATATTATGTTTAAAAATATTTTCAATAAAATAATAAAATTAAATGTTTGTTTGCTATGAAATAATATAATAGGTGTACAAATAATATTTGTTTTCAAAAGCCAATACAATGGCAATAATGATATTGAATAATCTAGATTTTAAGAACCAGATATGTATGTATGGATGTATTTTTTTTTAGTTTACTTTGTTGACATTCAAGATAATTTTACTTTCACATAAAAAAAAAAAAAAACAAGAGGAGTAAGCCATGCTCAGTGTGATGTGATAGGTATACTCCACCGCCTAGAAATATTTATTAACTATTTCTAACTCTTTGATTCCACCTCTGATTTAGTTCTTCATATTCAAGCATCTTATTCATTTACCATTTAAAGAGAAGGTCTACTACAAACTCTCAAAGTTTTACATGTCTTCCTTCTTTATATATTTGTTTTTATGCCTAAGTTAGCATAAAATATGGTACTATTTGAATTTGTGTAGACTTTTCTTATCAATAAATTCTGTGTTCAAATATTTTTTTTAAATTGTAGTAGATTGCTTGGTATGTTTGTGTTGATTTCATATTATTCTTCTTTGGGTATAACAATCCAGTATTAATTTTTGAATGTTGCACATATAGTTTTCCTTTTGGGGAAAATTTAGTCAATGTGTTATAAAAAATAATTGTCTTACATTTAATTCTTTATGTTAAAATTAATTCTTATACCCTTTTTTAATTAAGAAAATCTATTTCTGTCATTATTCTACAACTGAATACATTCTTTTGTATTTTACTTTAGGAATAGTGTCTTTTCTTTCACATTTAAAGGACTAATTTATCTGCGATTGATTTCTGTGAGGGTGTTAGCGGTCTAATTTCACTTTTTCCATATGGATAGCCAATAGTTTCAGCACCATTTACTGAAAAATTTAAAGGCTCCCAAAGTGCAACAGTGCAAGCTTAGCAATAAATCAAGTTTCTATCAATGTGCACGTTTTACCAACTTTTTACATTAATCGTCTTCTAGGGTTTTCTGTTTTTTTTCCCCTGTGTCAGCTTTGCACTACCTAAATTCTAGATTTTAAAAATCAATCTTTCTTTCTCTCTCTCTTTCTCTCTCTCTCTCTCTCTCTCTCTCTCTCTCTCTTTCTTTCTTTCTCTTTCTTCCTTTCATCTGCCTTTCTGTCTGTTTTGCTATTCCTTTGTATTTTCTTGATTTTGCTTTGTTTTCTTCTTTGCTTTTTTTGTTTGTTTGTTTGTTTTCCATTTCTTTTGGCTTGCTCTTTTTATAGGCTATCTTGGATATATTTGCTTCCTTATTAGTTCTTACCAATTTTCTGTTATTATATGTTCTATCACATAAAGATCCAATTTTCTATAGTAATTGCCAACGTACTCTTTTAGTTTAGGGTGAGTGGGAATGACTATTGAGTATGAATATAAAGTTGACATTTGTGTCCATTATCATATTGCATGAGACCGACTTCAGAAATGTAATATAACTTTGAAGTGCTAACATTTTATCAGAAAGAACTAAACTGTTCAATAATTTCAGTTTTGCTTGATAATACACCAAACCATATTTTATGAGCATAATCAAAATGTCATCTTTGTTTCTGGTGTTTTCTCCTTTTAAAATTTATTTATTTATTTATTTCTCTCATATTTATTGCTATTTTAAGAATTTTGTATAAGGTACCTTATTCATATTCACCTTCTCTCTGAACTCATCCCAGTATCTCTTTTCTAATGATATATATTTTTTTACATTTTTAATCTGTCACTTTTATATATTTTATATATTTGGCCTCCACTGGAGCTTGATGAACACATCAGAGGCATCATCCTCAAAGATAACTGACTTGCTCTTCTTTCCGTCATCTATCATTTACTAATAGCTATGGTAGAACTTCATACCCATGATTTCCCTTCATACTAAGATTTTTGTACAGCTTAAGCTTGTACAAATCTTGTACATATGATCTCAATTTCTGTAATTTCACATATACAGCTGCACCATTGTTTACAAAAGCACTGTTTCCTTAATGTCACTCACTACACCTGACTCCTATAATTTTCTATTCTTTTTCAAAATTTTCCATGAGAATTTGGATGAGGGTTGTAATATATATGTTCTGTTTAGAGCAGACAGAGCACTCTCAAGTCTCTTATTCTCTTCATATTATCTAGTTATTGGTTTATGTGTTAATCACTATATTCTGCCTCTTTCTTTGAATGTATAAAAACCTTTGTAATTTGATGAGGTATTATTTATTTTGAAATTTATTTATTTATTTACACCAAATGCTGCTCTGTCCCTGTCCCCCCATCACAGAGACACTCCTCATTGATTATTGCCATTCTTAATGCCTAGGTTGTCAGAATCTTGATCAGAAAGTCATTTACTGTGCCTATAAGTTAAAACATCTACTTTAGTTTCTCATTTAATGTATTGGGACTTTTGTTGAGGTCCTTGATCTACTCAGAATTCAGTATTGAGCAAGGTGAGACATAAGAATGAAATTTTATTCTTTCACGTGTATCTCTACTACATAATTAACACCATTTATTGAAGATGCTTTTCTTCCCTCCGATATGTATTGGCTTCTTTTTCAAAAGTCAGTTAGCTGTAAAAGTGTGGGTTATATATGAATTCTTAATTTTATTTTATTTTATTGATCAATACATCTGTTTTTATGTCATTGCTAAATTATTTTCATCATTATAGCTCTCTATTATAACTTGAAACGTGGGATGGTGATACTTCCTGAAATTGTTGCTATTGTTGTTGAAGTTTGTTTTGGCTATCTTGATCTTTCATTTTTCCATATGAAATATAAATATGAATCTTCAAGTTCTATGAAGAATTGCATTGGAATTTTCATAGGGTTTGTATCGAGTCTGTAGACTGCTTATGAGAGGATGGTCATTTTAAAAATATTAATCTTCTCAATTCATGAATGGGAAGTCTATTTTCTTGTGTTGTCTTCAATATCTCTTTTAAATATCTCAAAGTTAAATTACAAAAATTTGTTTTTAAGACCTGAAATTCATTTTTGCATTTCATCTAGTCCATCACATAGACAATTGTAATAGATAGAGATGAAACAGATTGCAGTTTGGTTTTTGTTATTATTATTTTTTAAATTGTAAACCATGTACCAAGTTTCTGGTCAAGATTGTGTAGAATAAGTTAAACATGATTGAATTTCTCATTAATTAACTGCGTTTAATCAAGTACCATCTTTATGTCACCATTTCTTTGTGTATTAGAGTTCTTTGTGTTTATTACCACTATTTTTATATAGTTTTCTTGTTCATCATCTAAACCACTTTTCACAGGATATATTAACATAGGAATACTGATATTTATCATATATTTATTGTTTTGGTTATTCATGTTTTTCTAATTTTGACAAAGCCTAAGCATTTAAATTCAAATGCTAGTAGTGTTTCTGGTTATAAAAATCTTGTATCTCTTTTGTTTCATCTATATTTGAATTTCCATTACCTATTTTTCCAATGTGTCGGTAACTGACCAGCTTTACAGGTTTTGAGTTCAGACTTTGAGTCAATCTATGACATTCTAATGGAATATCAGAAGCCATCCCAGATCAACTAGAGCAAAGGGAACTTCAAGTTTGAAGGCCAGGAGTAGAAATAGTTAGAAGATTTCCATAGGCAATCTTCAGAAGTCTGTGGGAAGTCTTCCCACAGGTACCATAGGCAAACAGTATTGATGGAATTGGCAGTGCTAGTCTAGCATCTTTACATTAGGAGGAGGTTTAGATTAGAAAGCAGGCTAATGATATGTGGGCCTCTCTTGTGTCACAGGGGTGTGTGGAGTTGATGACCAGAACTTGATGTCTGCCTAGTGAAAGTGTCAATTGTGCACGGTGGGGATGGCTGTAGTCCCCCTCCCCCCCGTGTTTATTTTTTATTTTGCTGTGGTTTAGTATTCCATTATGATAGAAACATTGATTTCCTAAATTTTTTTTCACTTTTGCTTTTATCTTTATCTTCTGATATCAATGGATTATACTTTTCCAATGATAATACTCTGGGTAAATTCAAATTTTTCCTGATAAATTGTTCTTTATAATATTGATATATTTACTTTACTTAAATATTTATATTTTCAACTGTGTGTATTTTAATATCATAACTTTTATGTGTTGATTTTAGTTTCAAAGTTAGTTTGGGCCTCTGAAGTTAGTTGTAGATTTCTGTTCTTTTTCTGAACAGATCTGTAAATTTTAAATTAGTTCTTGGCATTTATAATAAAAAGTTTTTATAAAAGAATTTTGGCCTGAATTTTAACAAAGTTTTGATTAATAAGTCATTTTAAAAGTAACAATATTTTTCAATACAAATTTTCAGTCCCCAAAATGTACAAATAAAGTTATACAGAATAAAAGGTTGTATTTATATATTTAGAAATATTTATATGCATCCACACACACATATATATACATACAAATACACACAATATACATACACAACAACATTAACAACATTTAATGAAAAGGGGGTGCATAAATTTGAAGGTCCAAAGAGGACTATGTGGGTAATTTGGAGGTATGGTATGAAGGGGGAAGTAATATCATTGTATTATAATCTCAATTATAAAAAATAATTAAATAATAATAGAATATGAAAAAGTTTATACTTTTATCAATTTTACATTTTATCAATCATCATAACTATTGTAATCATAAATCGTTTCACTAAAATATTTCTTAAAACATATTATACATCTAAAAGCAAGGAAACCACCATGTTGCCTAACTACATTGTTGGACAGTTGTAGCAGAAATATATTGTTTTCTAATCAATATCTATAAATCTCAGTTTGGTGCCAGTGCTGCTGAAAGAATGAAAAATGAGATGACCTTTTGGCCATAATTCATGAAAGCACTTCTCTTCTAGTTTGTTTATGGATGTTCCTGATGGAAAATTCACATAAACATACAGAGCACTAACTCTAAGTGAGTCTGACAGTCTCTGCAACAATCCAGAGGAATGTGCAACAAAACTCATAAAGAATGGCCCAAGTTAGAATCAATGCTAAATTGTGTTAGCGAGTTAAGAATAAAAGATTCTAGAATTAGAAGCACACTTTCTATGTTTTAATTGTTTGAAGGATCTCATAACTATGTTCTACTAATTCTATTATTTTATACTGCTTTAAAACTACTCTGCTATGATTTGAATTTTAAATGTTTACCAGATGTCCAGAGGTTCTTGGGATACCATTAACTGGACAATGAACATTTAATATGTAGGGCTTGAGACTAGAACCTTGGATCAGTGAGGCTTGTGTATTTGAAGAAGACTGTTGGATCCTAGTGATCGCCTGGTTTTTCCTGTTCTCTGGCTTAAGTTCAGGTAAGTAGTTGTACTTAGCACATTCTATTTGATGTTCATAGATCAACAGTCAGCAAAAAATGGCTTCAACTGATAATAAAAATATATTAACAGACCTGTAAGCACAAATATCTCTATCATAATGATTCAAGTAAATTTCACACTGTGTTGTACAATATATTTTATTTCATATTTTGACTTAATATGAAACTCAAATTGAAACAATAAAACTGATAGATCTCAGTAAATGTCAGTCCAAGTGATCTTTATGTTCTTTTATTTTATTCAGAAAATGACAGCATTTCTATGCTAGTCATTATATAGTTGACTGTCTTCAAATTTAGCTTAAATTATCTTGTGGAAGATCCTCACTTTTGTTACAAAAACAACTTAAGGTAGGGAAATTTATATTGCTTCCTAATTTCTGAGATTTCACCTATTTTGGAGTTGTGAACATGGGAGAATGAACAAACTATTGACATGGCAATAACAAACCAGATCAGAGGAGATTTGGCTGTCCATAGCAAGCGTTGCAAATTCCTAGCATCTAAATCTGCTCTCAATTTGGCTAATCTTAGATTCAAGATTAATCATCACACATTAATAAAATAAAACTATATTTTCAAATTCAATTATTGTCATTAATCTTTCAGCAATGAAGCAACATTTGCTAACATTTGAGTTAGGTATAAATTAGATCTTTACATTTCATAAGTAATGTGCATAACTAATACCTTAAAAACCTTGTACATGAAAAAAAAGTAATATAAATACCAAACATGGTAGAATTATTCTAATTTTCTACAGTAGTTGAAGGAATTCTTCATTCTCATCAGTAGCAGATGACAGTTTCAGTTACTTTACATGCTCGGTAATGCTTAGTTTTCCACTTTAGAAGACACTGTTATAAATCAAATTGAAAGGGTGCATTTGATGTATGCCTACATTATGTCCCAGAGGACTGCTGGCTTTTTTCTTGCTCTAAGTTGTACTATTCCTACGTAACCCATGCTTTTTGTATGTCAGACTGAATTTTAGTTTCTTCTTTAGTCTTTCAGACTTATTTATAGCAGGGAATCAGTTATTTTCCTCATTATAAAAGCACGTTACATTCAGGTCTCAACTCAGTTTCAATATGTCACCAGGGTATTGTGGGCAATTCTAGTGAAGGTGAAGTACTTTTGTCTCATCTGGCACTTTATTAATAACAAGGTTGTCCATCATTTGCTTCTTCCTTTTTGAAAAGTTTTGTTTCTTTTCATTTCTTATTCACTTTCTTGCAAGGACTGTTTCTTTTCAGCCTCTTTACCACCTCCTTTCCCAAAACTATATCTCTCATTTTGAAAGTTTGTCAAGTCTCATATGCTCAATGTCTCATCCTCTTCTGAGTGGTAAAGTTGTAAAGTATTCAGTACAGTAACAAGCATATATATATATATATATATATATATATATATATATATATGTGTGTGTGTGTTATGTATATATATATGTACATATGTGTACATATATATATATACATATATATGTGTGTGTATACATTAGCTCTTCTTTATTCTCAAGTCTCGTTTAAATAGCATTTCTTTTGTTGTTGTTTGGGGATTGTTTTGTATGTAAGTGCATATGTGTAAAATTTTTTCTTTTTTTTTAATTTTTACTTTTTAACACAGGGGTTATAAACAGAAAAATGCAGGATGTGTGGAAGGGGATGACACAGGAGCATAGGTGTTCAGGGGGAGTACAGATATCTTTCAGAACAGTGTATCAGCTGGGTAAAGGTTCAGGGGTCAGGTCACCATGACTCTGCCTATGATTCACTTGTCCCTGTTTGGTTTTTTTTGTTGTTGTTGTTGTTTTGTTTTACATAGTTTTTCTTTTTTATTGGATATTTTATTTACATTTCAGATGTTATCCCCTTCCCCATTTCCCTCTCCACCTAGAAACCCCAGCCCAGCCCCTCTCCTCATGCTTCTATGAGGATGTGCACCCACCCTCCCACTTCCTCCTCCCCGCCTCAAATTCCCCCACACTTGGGCATCCAGCCTTCACGGGATCAACAAGGATCACCTCTCCCACCTATGCCCAACAAGGTCATCCTCCCCTACATTACAGCTGGAGCCATGAGTCCCTCCCTATGTGCTCCCAAGCTGGTGATTTAGACATTGGGAGCTCTGGTTGGTTGGTATTGTTGCTCTGTCCATGGGGCCTCAAACCCTTTCAGCTCCTAACCATTGAACTGATCATGGAGTTCCCAATGGAGGAGTTAGAGAGAAGACTGAAGAAGCTGAAAGCGCATTTCAATTCTTAAGATAGTTTCCTAGATCTAATCATCGGTCTTCCTGCCCAGCAGTTCATTATAATAATTTTCCATTTGTTCCATGAGTCATCCCGTTCATTCATATCTAAATTGCAATTTGAATCCCTTATACTAAATCATTTTGATAGTATTTTACACTTTGGATATTAAAGAATATAACCCTTGACTTAGTCTGAAGCAAATAATCCTTTTAAAATCAGTCACGGCGTTTCTTTGATTTTTATTCTCCTTTGGGTACAAGTGTGTTAATTAGAAATGAGTCAATGGTAGCAAGAAGACTTGATAGCCAATTTAATTAAGTTTCCATGAAATAACAGAGGTGGGGAGCTGATTCTGTGTCCTCCCGGTTGCATATTAAGGACAGTTTTGTATTATTACTGAGAATTTATGGTCGCTCAAGTGGTAGCTTAACTCACATTAAATACAGTTTTTTTTTTCAGGCTTGTTTTTAATTGAATAGCATCCTTTAGAATGTCTCCTATATTTGGAAATGTTTCTGAGTAATTAAAATATTGTGGTAAAACTAGACAACTTTAACACAAAACAAATGGATTAATAAAAATCTTTATTTTTGCTTACCAAAAAAAAAAAAAAAAAAAAAAAAATATTCAGTTACTTTAAAGGCCTCAAGGGGAAGGGCTCTTTATTTATGGATCAAGTACATACTATCTATACTATGTTCTCTTTTAATCAAATATATAATGTGACTTCCATAAGTATTGTATTTGACAAAATAACCTACAGTTTAGGATCATCTGTCAAACCTTTTAAATATTAAATGCTATTGCTATGAGTATAATATAATTTTAATTTTCAAAATTTATGTTTTTATTTTGCTTTAATTTAGAAGAAATTGTGACGTAACTTATTTCTTCTCAGTAACATCTCTTTAGCTCTCTAGAATCATTAACTTACTCTTTCTTTTCTTAATTTTAAGTATTTTATTTGTTTACATTCCCAATATTGCCCCCTTCCTGGTACCCCTCCTCTCATAGTTCTTCACCCCATTTCCCTTCTTCTTTGCTTCTGAGGGAAAGCTTCCTCACCCACCTACCCATCCACACCCCTCACCAACCTCCCACTGCCACAACCGTCTCACCTAGCCACCCATTTGCCCCTGCATCCCCTCAGCATCTCTCTTCCCTGGGGCATCAAGTTTCTACAGGATTAGGAACATCCTCTTCCAGTGAGGACAGACAAGGCAGGCCTCTGCTACATATGGCCTGGGACCAAAGACCAACCCATGAAAGTTCTTTAGTTGGTAGCTTTGTCTCTGATATTATGAGGGATCCAGGTTAGTTAATACTGTTGTTCTTCTTATGGGGATGTCATCCCCTTCAGCTCCTTCACTCCTTTACCCAACTCTTGTAAAGATGTCCGGAGTCCAGTCCATTGGTTGGCTGTAAGTATCTGGATCTCTCTTAGACAGCTGCTGATAGAGCCTTTCCTAGGAAAGCCATGCTAGGTGCCTGTTTGCAATCACAACATGGCATCAGTAATAATGTCAGTGATTTGTGCCTGCCCATGGGATGGATCCCAAGTTAGGTCAGTCACTAAATTGCCTTTCCTTCAGTCTCTGCTGTTTATTAGTCCCTGCATTTCTTTTAGATAGGAACAATTCTGGGTCAAAAATTTTGATGGTAAGTTCTTGAACCCATCTCACCATTGGGGCCCAGTCTATCTACTGGATAGCTAGGTGGTTTCTTCACAGTCTGTCTCCCCATTGTTGTGCATTTCAGCTAATGTTCTTCTCATTGAGTCCTGAGAGCCTTTCAACATTCCAGATCTCTGAGACGTTCTAGAGATTCCTACTGCTGTTCATTCTCTAAAGTTTGTTGTTATGGTTATCTTTTTTGAAATATGCTGTTTCCTTACATTCAGTGTTTTTCCTATGAGAAATATCTTTATCTAAATTGCAGGGAGCCATGGCAGACTTAAAACTCTTGTGCATTACTCATTTTCCAGTGAGATGAAACGATACATAAAAAGATAACATTTTAAAATGTGTGATGAATCTAAACAATAAAGTCTAGAGACAAGTACAAAAAATACCTTACCTAACCTTGTAGTTAAGGATATAGTTTTAAAGATATAGAGTAAGAAAATAAAAATTCTAATTCTACAAAAAAAAAAAATGTGGACATAATATGTTAATAAGTTAATGATTGTTCCCCTTAAAAAATGAATTGGTTTTGGTATGCAAGTTTAAATGTTCCCAAAAATTGATAAATAGTGACACAAATTGTCTTCATTTTGCATTATTACTCATGCTGCCATTATGTTTATTTTGCAGCAATACTGGAGTTACTTATCTCAGTTATATATATTCAAAACCTGTAGAAGGATGAAAAGATTCAGGAAGAGCACATATTTCCTGTAATCTCTTCACTAGTGAAAAGAAAAAACTAGGACAAATCCAGCTAATCAATACACACTGGGCTGACATACTGATAAAGCTATGTTATTATTTTCATGCAAAGCAATGATGATTTATAAAAGATAGTCAGGTTTAAATGAAAATTTAGATAATGTCAAAATTTTTCCTATATTCTTTAACGATGCTTTTGTCCAGTGTGGTTTATATATTCTCGTCAATTTAATGTAATTAAATAATTAAATTAAATAATATAATTAAATAATTACCATGATTCAATGCCAGTTAGTAAATAAACTTCAGGTGATAAGGCAGAAAAAAACAGAAGTTGCTATTTTTGGTTTTGTTTTGATTGTTTTACATTTTAGAATATTATTTAGTTAACTCATTAACTTTGTGTCTTCTGCACCTGGCTCCTCATTTCTGTGACTTACCTATTTAAATAGCATTTAATTTAAATTTAATATTTATAAGTATGACAATCATCTACGTATATATCTAGAATATACAGCGGTGGTAAAAATTTCATGCACCAAAGCAAATACAATCCATCTCCTTTGAGGGTCCCTTCCAGTTCTAAAGTCAAGGATTGATAGTAATTGTGATTTCTCTCAAACTCAATGTTTTAGCTTCTACTTGTGTAAGGAATGGTTGAATTAAATTTTTCACTTCATTTTAATTGCTAGAAATAATAATGAAATTTAATCAGAACTTTTAATAAATTTCTGCTATTATCTATTAT
Source organism: Arvicanthis niloticus (assembly GCF_011762505.2). NCBI lineage: Eukaryota > Metazoa > Chordata > Mammalia > Rodentia > Muridae > Arvicanthis > Arvicanthis niloticus. The sequence continues at coordinate 30,926,637 of NC_047667.1, forward strand.
CTTCCTTGTACTTACAGTCACCTAGGTGTGTAACCATATCAGTGGATAAGTATCTTATCATGTTATGTTTGTAGTTTCTTGTTCTGTATTACTAAATCAGAGAAAATACATAAAGCATAAATTATGACGTGGATAAGTTAAAAGGATGAAAAAATGTGAAATTGTACTGATGTTATTGCTATATTTTTTATTTCTACTTTATAATAACTTAAAATATTTTATAGTATAAAAATCAAAGGATAGCTGTTAGAGAGATGGTTCAACAGTTAAGGGAACTTGCTGCTCTTACAAATAGTTCAGCTCCCAGCACCTACATCAGGCAGATCACAGCCACATGCAACTCAAGTGCCAGGACTTCACCACTTCCTCTGGGTTCCATAGGCTCCTGTACACACATGCAGAGAGAGAGAGAGAGAGAGAGAGAGAGAGAGAGAGAGAGAGAGAGAGAGAGAGAGAGAGAGGCAGAGAGAGATTTTATTTAAACTTAACATAAAATATAAAAAGTTACATTAAATCAACAGATGTATATAAAAATAAAATAATGGATATACAAAAATTCTAACCACATAAAGACATCATCAAGCAAATGCTTTCTATATTCCTAGAAAGCAGAAAGCAGGTGAAATCTTACTGCAAGAAAACAAAACTATGTAGTCCATAGCATGCTAGTGTATGGACACTCTAGAAGTAAAAGCACTTGTAACACTTTTCAAGTTGAGACCAAATATATAGTAAGGGAAAGGATATTGAACATTTCTTTATGTGCTTCTTGGCCATTTGAGTTTCCTCAGTTGAGAATTCTTTGCTTATCTCTGTAACCCATTTTTAAATAGGGTTATTTGATTGTCTGGAGTCTAATTTCTTGAGTTCATTGTATATTTTGGATATTAGCCCTCTATCGGATGAGAGATTGGTAAAGATCTTTTCCCAATCTGTTGGTTGCCATTTTGTCCTATTGACAGTGTCCTTTGCCTTACTGAAGCTTTGCAATTGTCCCATTTGTCTATTGTTGATCTTAGAACATAATCGATTGGTGTTCTGTTCAGGAATTTTTCCCCTGTGTCCATATGTTCAAGGCTCTTTCCCACTTTTTCCTCTTTTAGTTTCAGTGCATCTGCTTTTAAGTGAAAGTACTTGATCCACTTGGACTTGAGGTATGTACAAGGAGATAAGAATGGCTTGATCTGCATTCTTCTACATGTTGACCTCCATGTTGAACCAGCACCATTTTTTGAAAATGCTGTCTTTTTTCCACTGGATGGTTTCACCTCCTTTATCAAAGATCAAATAACCATAGGTGTGTCTGTTCATTTCAGTGTCTCCACTTCTATTCCATTGCTCTTTCTGCATGTCTCTGTACCAATACCATGCAGTTTTTATCACTATTGCTCTGTAGTATAGCTTGAGTTCAGGGATGGTGATTTCCCCAAGTAGTTTTTTTAATTGTTGAGAATAGTTTTTGCTATCCTGGAATTTTTGTTATTCCAAACGAGTTTAAGAATTATTTTTTCTAACTCTGTGAAGAATTGAGTTGTAATATTGATGGAGATTGCATTGAATCTTTTGAGTGCTTTCAGCAAGATGGCCATTTTTACTATATTAATCCTGCCAATTCATGAGCATGGGTGATCTTTCCATCTTCTAAGATCTTTTTCGATTTCTTTCTTCAGAGACTTGAAATTCTTGTCATGCAGATCTTGCACTTGCTTTGTTAGATTAATCCCAAGGTATTTTATATTATTTGTGACTATTGTGAAGGGTATCATTTCCCTAATTTCTTTAAAAGCCTGTTTATCCTTTGAGTAGAGGAAGGCTATTGATTTGTTTGAGTTGATTTTATATCCGCCAACTTTGCTGAGGTTGTTTATCAAGATTAGGAGTTCTCTGGTGGAATTTTGGCATCACTTAAGTACATTATCTTATCATCTGCCAATAGTGACATTTTGACTTCTTTTCCAATTTGTATCCCTTTGACCTCCTTTTGTTGTCTAATTGCTCTAGCTAAAACTTCAAGTACTATATTGAATAGATAGGGAGAGAGTGAGCAGCTTTGTCCTTAATTTTAATTGGATTGCTTCAAGTTTCTCTCCATTTAGTGTGATGTTGCCTACTTATTTGCTGTATAGTTCTTTTACTATGTTCAGTTATGGGCCTTGAATTCCTTTTAACATGAATTCCTTGGAGACTTTTAACATAAAGGGATGTTGAATTTTGTCAAATGCTATTTGGGCAGCTTACTCATCAAAAAAATGGAAATCAAAACAACCCTGAGACTCCACCTCACACCAGTTAGACTGGCTAAGATCAAAAACTCAGGTGACAACAGATGCTGGCAAGGATGTAGAGAAAGAGGTATACTCCTTCATTGTTGGTTGAATTTCAAGCTGATACAGGCACTGTGAAAATCAGTCTGGCGGTTCCTCAGAAAACTGAACATAGTTTTACCTGAGGAGCCAGCTATACCACTCCTGGGCATACACCCAAAAGAGGCTCCAACATATAACAAGAACACATGAACCACTCTGTTCATAGCAGCTTTTTTTGTAATAGCCAGAAGCTGGAAAGAACCCAGATGTCTTTCAAGAGAGGAGTGGATAAATAAAATGTGGTACACTTATACAATTTATTACTATACAGCTATTAAAAACAATGAATTCATGAAATTATTAGGCAAATGAATGAAACTGGAAAATATTCTGAATGAGGTAACCCAATCACAAAAGAACACACATGGTATGCACTCACTGATAGTGGATATTAGCCCAAAAGTTTAGAATATCCAAGATACAATTCAAAAACCACATAAAACTCAAGAAGGAAGACCAAAATTTGGGTGCTTTGGTCCTTCTTAGAAAGGGAAACAAAATACTCATGAAAGCAAATATGCAGTCAAAGTGTGGAACAGAGACTGAAGGAAAGGGCACCCAAAGACTGTCCCACCTGCGGATCCATCCCATATACAATCACCAAAGGCAAACACTATTGTGAATGCCAAGACGTGCATGCTGACAGCAGTCTGATAGAGCTGTCTTCTGAGAGGCTCTGCCAGAGCTTGACAAACACAGAGGTGGATGCTCACAGCGAACCATTGGACTGAGAATGGGGTCCCCAATGGGGTCCCCAATGGAGGAGTTAGGGAAAGGAGCTTATGGGGTTTGCAATCCCATAGGAAGAATAACAATATCAACCAGCCACACACCCCCAGAGCTCCCAAGGAGTAAACCACCCGCCATAAAGTACACATGGAGGGTCCCATAGCTCCGGCTGCATATGTAGCAGAATATGGCCTTGTTTGGTATCAATGGGAGAAGAGGCCCTAGGTCCTGTGAAGGTTTGATGCCACAGTGTAGGGAAATTCAGCTGCAGCAAGGTGGGAGTGGTTGGGTGTTTGGGGGAACACCCTCATAGATTCAGGGAAGCGGGGATGAGATAGAGGGTTTCCAGAGGTCAGGAAACTGGGAAATAAAATAACATTTAAAATTTAAATAAAGAAAATATCTAATAAAAAATTTTTAAAAAGAATGAAAACTGAAGACCTATTACCAGAAAAATTTATTGGGCATTTCACCCAGAACCAATTGATTCTGTGTTTACTTGTCAAAGGAAGCAAGCAGCTTTTGTTGACTTTCCCTTATGATTGTGTTAGCCAGTCTGTGAAAATTGACCTACTACTCCATATATCATTAGGGGAGCTGAGGAGAACAAGAACTGTCCCAACTTAATGCACATTTCAACAAGGACAGAGGAATAAAATAGGGCAATAGGGCTTCTGCTTTGCATGAGCATCCTTCTCACTGAGGATCCTACAATAGTTACAAACCTTTAGGGATAATATTTTATAGTAGAGGAGTACCCTTCTGACTTACAGACTTCAAATGGGTACATATTATCATATTCCTCAGTCAAAAGCAATTACATTGTGAGAAAAACATAATTTACTGCATGATTAAACCATCCCTCAGTCAAGAACTTTTATTCACCAAAGACATATATTAAATATAAAATATCAATATGGCAAGTACAGCTACTATTTGAGGGGAAACATATGACAACAAAAAATAAAGCCATCACAGAATATCTTATTTCTATCCAACTGAATCTAGAACCTATGGATCAATTTCCTCACACCCTTCAGTTTCCTCTGCTCTCTTCCTCAATTGGTAACCTCCACTCCAATCTCAATGTCTAAGAGCATTATGAACAATGCAGTAGGAGACTTGTCTATCTGTGCCTGTTTTCATGTCCTGAATGAGTTGTAGTTCTATCCATATTGCCACACATTACATTATTTCATTCTATTCCTAGTTGAATATGATTCACTTGTGTATCTGTAGCATATTTTTAAAACCCATTCAATTACTCACCACTTAAGTTCTTACCATTTCTTGGCTATCATGGATGCTGCTTTAGTGAACATATTTTTGCAGATATTTTTCATATTAATTCATTTCTTTTGGATGTATAAGCAGTGGTATGATTGATGGATCATGTAGTAAATTTCTTTATCATATTTAAGAAATATCCATATTGATTTATATAACAGCTCTAATAATTAGCAGTCCCACCCACATTCTACAGGGCTTTCTTGCTTCACCCTGTCCTTAGTAGACTTTGTAATTGTTTATCCATTGTTCCCTGGAGTAAAATGATACTTGGTGTTATTTTGATTTGGGGAGTCCAAATTATTATGACACTGAACACTTTGTATCTCTTGGCAACATATGTTTTACTTTTCTAAAATATGAATTTAAGTAAATTACTCATTTTAACAAGATTTTTCAATTATAATTTTGAGACTTTCATACATGTCTAAAATGTGTTTTAGCAAACATGTTTTCTACTCACTCCCTTCCAAATCCTCTCATGTCCTCAGCATTACTTTTCTAAATTCGTGTATTCTTTTGTAAAACACTGAGTGTACTCATAATTTATTTGTATACAAATGTTATGGAAATGAGGATTGCTAGAAAGTAAAGGCTTGATAAGAAAATGTACCTTTTTTTCAGCTCTTTTGTTACTTTGTATGGTTCACTCTGATAATAGTGTCATGAAAAAAGCCTCATATTCACACCTTTTCATTGACTACTAATTATTCCCCTAAGTACTCTTTACTACCCACTGCCTTATTTTGGAAAGTTTTTTCTCTTGTTGAGAGCCTAGGAACTTCACAAGCTCACACCTTCCATAACTATTTAGCTAAGAGACACTGCATTCATAACTTAGATAACTGTTTTTTTTTTTTTCACTAAAAATTAGCCTTCTGTTTTTTGACCAATCTGTTAAGGAAATAAGCTTTCTCTGAGATTAGAGGGCTCCTCTTTTAGGAGTTGTATATTTTCTCCTGCCCACTCAGATGTACAAACACAGTATAATTGAGGTAATCTTATTTTATTGTATATGTCCCTGACCAGTGATTTCTGGCGTCTTCTATTTCAGAGCTCTATTGTCAGCAAGTGGACAAATGTTCCACACATTGTTGATTCGTAGTAAATTTCTAACAATGCATGCTTAAATGCATGGTTGCTCTTCCTTTTTGTATGATGAGTTTTTAAAGTTGTGATATTTCTGTGAAATTCTTTTTACTGGACAGTGCTAAAGCATACAATTCCTTTCAATTATAAAGTAGCTAGTTAGTAAATTGGTTGACAGATAGATACAAGACAAATTGATGATTCTTGTGGCCAAATATTTGTGCTATTCTACTTAACGTTAATATAAAACTAACAAAGTCAGTATTTCTGACAAGCAACTAATGGCATGCAACAACCTTCCTACTAACTGAAATAAAAGTAATAATATTTTACTACGAAAAGCATATTTAACAAGGATTTATTTTTGGTATAACTTATTCTGCTATTTTAGCTTGAACTAAGGAGAAAATGCATGTTTTGCTAAGATGATTGTGTACTATTTCATGTTGAATAAGACTGGTGAATTGGCAGAAGCTGTAGATACATTAGTTAATTCTAAATTTTGTCATATTAATACTATAACTGCAATGTAAAAAACTACATTTTAAATAAAATTCAACATGCCTCATAAATGTAAAAAATAATACTTTGGAAATTTTCTGTTATTTTCATTGCTATTGTAGTAGGTTTTTTCATGAAAGAACTAAACTTTATGTAAATTCAAATGCACCTATAGACACCTAAAGAGTTGCTAGAACTTCAAATCCCTGAAGAAAGAAATTGAAGAGCTCAGATATTGGAAAGTTCTGTCATGCCTATGGATTGGTAGAATTAACATAGTAAAAATGGCCATTTTACCAAAAGCAATTTACAGATTCAATGCAATCCTCATAAAATTTTCAACACAATTCTTAACAGACATGGAAAAAGCAATTCTCAACTTCATATGGAAAAGCAAAACTCTCAGGATAGCAAAGACAATTCTCAACAATAAAAGAATTTCTTTGGGAATCACCATCCCTGACTCAAGCTATAAAACAGAGCAATACTGCTAAAGACCACATGGTATTTGTTCAGAGACAAACAGGTCAATAATCAATGGAATAGACTTAAAAAACAAGAAACAAAAGCACACACTTAAGGACACTTTATCTTTGATATTTATTTTTGAATTAGCAAGATAGGCTAGTGACTTAAGAGACTTGCCTACCAGCCTGAAGACCTCAGCTCAGTTTTAGGATCCACATAAAAGAAAGAATGGACTCTGAGTCATTCATGCTCTCCTTGGTCTTCCATATGCACCCTGTGACATATGTATAAAAACACACACCAAATAAATGAAACTTAAAAAGATATAATATTTGCTTTTATCAGAGAACATTATTTTTAAAATGACGATGATTCCTAATAGGAAAAAATGTCTGAATCACATAAAACAGAATTTATGTCCAGAATATATACATGTTAAATAGACATCAGTGATAGGCACTCATAGATAAAAGAATTAAGAGAGTTTCAGAGATACATACAAGTTCATGTAGCAAGTAAATGTTTAAGGAATCATCATGTTTAATTAAAGTAAGTGAAAATCAAACCCACCAGTTTATGTTAGGATAGATTATTCACTAAGATATTGGACAAATAACCATGTCATGTCAGAATAGGTAGCCAACCAGATAACTACCAAAATAATCATCAAAAGGTAAATAGGTATATATCATACTATAGTATAGTGTAATATAGTATACAGTAGTGTGTATAATAAATGCATGAAAATCAACTGTAAAATGAGATAAAGATAAAATGTATATTTTCTATTGCAACAGTATAAAGCCCAGTAGCGCAAATGATTTACGTAATTATATGTATTTCTATGAGTTGTCAATAATTACATTAAGCAATACAGTCACTAGCTGCGATAGCCATGCAGATATGTTCCTTGTTAATAATTGGGTATATACTTAGGTCTTTCATTTCTGGATAGGACCACATGGGAAGTGAAGAAACATTAACACTCTTTCTATATGTACGTGCCAGCCTCACTGTTACTTCACTCACAACATTGCTAAGCCTGTGCTAAGTGAATATGGCACATTTAGTTTGTATATTATGGCTTAATGAACAGTTAAATTGTCTTGTAACCTCTAAAACCTTTGCTAATATAATCTGCATTTGATCTGCACTTAATGATGTTGCAATTGAAACCTTAACACCCATTATCTACATCCTAAGGAGAGCTTTCTGTCCACACTTCTGTTTCAAAAGCCCATGCTTATTGTTGAATATCCAATTATATTCCACTTTTGTTCTGAATAGAATCTTTAGTTTGCCAATCATGTGCAAAACTATGGCAGTTTATAAACATTCATATTTATATTACTATGTAATGATTATAATAGATAATAATTTTAAAGGGTAATTAACCCATTTCCATTTCAAATTCCTCCTTGTAACAGTATAAAGCCCAAAAAAGTATAGTATCTCCCTATATCACCTTTAAACTTCTTGAACAATACTTCACTTTTTGATGGTGTAGTGGTTGACCAGCACTCTGTATCATTATATAAATAGCATGCTTGAAATTGGACATTTTCAACATAAAGGAGGAGGACATTGCTGTCACATATTTTTGATGTTTTCTTTTTCTTTCAAGAAAAATAGTTGTGTGCCTATTTCATTTAGAACTATGTTATTTTTCAAATTATATACTAACTAGCTAAGTAATCTTTATTAGTCTGCCAAATAGTCATCAAGTTGACTTCTTTTAAAGAGGAAAAGCAATTTTTAGGTCCTCCTCTTGCTAATTCTATAGGAAAGAATTTTAAATTTACATAAATGTATCAAGAACTTTGTTTATTAGCATGCATTGAGGGATGGATGCTACATGAGAGCATGTCATTCTCCACCAAATACTTGAATTAGAGGCATGTGAAACTGGTCAGACATTTTTTTCATATAGGAGCCACAATGCTCCTTTGTGTTCATCTGATTTTTTATTAGTTTGTTCAGGCTGACAGTGGGGAAAGCTCATAAGTAGGATCCCACTTCACAAAATAGTGTTAAATATTTAAAGAAAGTCATTACCTAAGCATTGCTGACCAAGTCTACTAATTTTTATAGGAACTTTTTCCACAGTTCTCATTTATCTAGGCCCCATATTTATTGAATGTCCTTACATGAGTCCTTCAATTAGGACTTGTTATTAATTTAATTAAAAATGTATATTGTGTGAAATAATTTAAAGATGTTTTTGAATTTTTCTTTTATTTTTGAGAATTTTGAGGTTGTATAGTTACATCATTTCTCACTTCCATTCCCACCCTTCAAATACTTTCATCTAGTGTTTCTTGCTATTTATCAAGTTCATGGCTGTTTTTTTACATTACTTGTTATTCTATCCATCTATCTGTCTGTCTATCTATCTATCTATCTATCTATCTATCTATCTACCTACCTACCTATAGCTCTCCTAAGTAGAACCTGCATGGTCTTGCTACTTGTATATTTCCAGGGCTGAATAGTATATTGGTTATGATATCATATTCAATCAATCAAATTGTTATGCTCCTTCCCTGAGGATTTCCACTACTCTCAGCAATCCATGGTTGCCTGTAGAGCTTTGGGTATGGTTGAGTTATCCTGGGTTTTCTTCTGTTCACCTTAACATGATAATATTTGTTGTCCATGTTCAGCTTATGTTTAGGATGTCATGTGTTGAGACTTATAGTTGTAGCTTCAGACATCACTATGTAAGTGCAGGAGTTGTGGAGATAAATCCACTGGGACTAGGCTCCACAATTTTGCATTTTGATTAGTTGTAGTTTTTTGTAGTTTTTTGGTCACTGTTAAGAATAACTTTTTTTTGATGGGGTGAGAACTACATGTATCTGTCAATATAACTTCACATATTTGACATGTAGTCCAGGATTATGCTGGTTTAATAAACTAGTGCTTATAGATTCTCCTCCAAGATCCATGAATTCATTAGCCATGGAGTGTTGGCTAAGTTTCCAGTATCAACAATAATTTTGTTCTTGTTGAGCATCAATGTGGGTGAGATTATGCTTTGTGTTTTTAAGCAAGTAGATATTTTAGAAAATGAGAATTATTAAGTGGATTATACATAGTCTGAAATTTTAAATTTATGTTTTAGTCATTTTAATTTTATTTAAATTTTAATGTGTTTTTTAAAAATTTGAATGTTACTGAAATATTCAGTATCCTTGTACATCATGGAATACAAACCAAAACTGAAATTAAGATTATATCTTTCCTTTCTCAGAATGGCTAGAGAAAGGTAAAACAAATGCTAGCTATGAGGATGTGGAAAGGAAACCTGTTGCATATGTCTGATGAAATATATGTTAGTAGTGTTTCTTTAGAAATCAATGTGTAGTTTCCTTAGAAATTTCAAAATATGACTTCCATATAGCTATGGATAAAGAAATGTTTTTAAGTCACACGTCTTTTTCAGCCACAAAGACAAAAGACATGTTACTGATAGTGGACTGGAATCCTGTGGAATATTTATAAGCTATTTTAGGACCCAGACCTTCTAGTCTGTGCCTGTGTTTTCACAAAGTATATTCACTCAACACACATTGATAGCCAGTTTACACACTAGTGGTAAGTTATCCACTCTGCCTGCTGTAGGCTTTTCTCCACATATTCTGAGTTACACTGTGTTCCAGGTAGTTAGGATTTCCCAAAAGTTCAGAGCAATAGCAGAGAAGAATGAAGAGAAGACAGGAAACTCACCTGTCTCATAGTGAGCCTGATGGTCCATGCAATTTGATTTCTTTTCCAGGATCTCAAACCAGTTTTTTGTCTGTTTCCTTTTGTTAAGTTATCCAAATTTTAAGTTGTAATCAGCAAGAGGTGTGAGTCCTTCAGGCTTGTGCTGCCATAGACAGTTTTCTCATATGGTATGTTTCTGAAAATTACACATTCCTGTCCTACAATGAGGTATTGGGAGAGTTGCCATTTGATCCATGAAATTCAGTCCTTGCAACACGTTCTGAGGTGTATTTGATTAGACTTGGCATGGTGCTTGTTGAAGTACTATATTCAGCCATGACCTGAATCCACATGGGCCATTAAGTTGCACTGATCAGGTATGTGTGAGTCATGGCTGCTCAGCTACTTGGCAGAATGTAAGGTGCAGAAATCAACTTCTGTGTTTGCTATTTTGGATTACCCGTATTTATTATTTTGAATTTAAACAGCTGCTCTTTCTTCTAGAGATTGAACAAATACATCTGTCTAAGAAAGCTGCTGGATTTAAACAAGAGAAAGGTTTCTGTTTAAGTTAAACATTTACAAACAGGTTTAATTTCACTGCTTTTTCAGGAATACATTTTTTTTTTTGCTAGATTATCCCTTTGCCTGAAAGACAGTTTCAGTCAAATCAATATTATGCTTACTAACTTATGAACAAGAGGAGAGGATTGTAGAAGTGGCTGTTTAAAAAGCGTGTGATCTTTGAGCAGTGACTCCTGGAGTTGAATGCAGAAGAAGAGTGATTAGATTTTGTAAAGACTATTTTCTAGTTCACTTGCTGATGATGATCTGGCTTCCTATCTATGGACCCCATTGTTAAACTCTGTGAGCCAGCAAAATATTTTAAAACACACAGCAGTCACAGTTAGCATTAATTGAATTATTCATGCTCATTTCCAGGCTGTGGAAGGGGTGAAAATGATGATATCAATAAATACAGAAAATGGTTCTATTTGAGTCATTCTCTGAAGATCATGCTGAGAGTCTTGTAACAATTTTCTCACCAAGATACTCTTATTTATACATTACATTCTCTGTGCTGGGCAAGGATGTTTGGGATTGATTTTAGCTTAATGTTGTAAGACCACACATTCCTCATTGGTAAACCTTTCTTCTTCATCTCCTTTTTAGTAGCTTCAGGTTCATGCTATAAGAGTGAATCTCTCATGAGGAAAAATTGATAATTTTACATCCAAAACTACCTGAAATGCAAAGATGATATAAAGTATTAACTTTTTCTCTGTGAATCAATATTATTTTAGCCAAAGACTATTTAGCATGAACACCTGCTTAATAATCACAAGTAAAGTCATATCTATGGTGACTGGGATTTTTTTTTTAAATTTGAAACATTCTTGTAAACCTGACATAACTATTCATATTTGTCATAATATTTCAACCAAAGGTAGGAACAAAAATATTAGCAGCAATGTCTCCTTTCATAAAAAAGTAACCAAGTACTTATTCTACTCTGGGTGTAATAAGTTTGCTGAGTGTGACTTTAGAAATCTGTTGTCATAGCAACCATATTGGCAAAGTCTACAAGTCTGAGACCCACTTGTTACTGGAACAAGTTTTCTGAGGCTACAAAGGGAAAATACAAAATATTTTTTCTCAGTACCCACTGATCTTTTGATATCAATGGTATGGCTTGCCAAATGAATGCATTGCCCTCATCCCCATGATACACCTTCAGGTGGTAGTCAAACTATGTTCACAGTCTCATTTATGAGATGATATTTTTCCTAACAGAAGTTCCACATCAATGATCTCATTTACCTTGATGACCTCTATAAACAGATTTCATACTAAAATAAAGTTACATTCTGAAGTAGTGGGGATCAGGACTTTCATAGATTCTTTTTCAGGAAATGCAACTATGCCTGTAAGAATAATTAGATTTTAAGATAGCACTTATCATAAAAGATGTGATGTAGACATTTACTTAGTAATAATTTTCTTTATATTGTAGAATTACCAATTTTTATAGCAATCAGTTCATTATTAAATTTCTGTCTTGAAAACAAGTAATGAAGCTTCTGAGAATTTAATTAAGTAACTTGTTTAGTATCATAATAGCTAATTACAATATAGTGATGATTTACTTATTTTATTTTCATTCAAACCACAAATATTTCTTCATACTGTGATTGGGCTAAGAATTGAAGTTCCCCTTTGGAAAACAGCTCTTTTCTCAGAAAATTTCCTCTTCCTTTCCAACAAAACCTTGATATTTTAAATGGTTGAGGCTATTCAATAACACAGTCTCTTTAAATCGAGATCATTGAAAGGGATCAATGAAACAGATGGTTTGCCAACAGTAACACACCTGGACAGAAAGGAGAATATTTCCTGTGGTTTGAGCTAATGGCTGTTCTTATTCTCACTGTGATAAATGGTGTAGTAAAGAAGGGCTTGATGCCTTGAGCTCAGGCTGTTGTTCTGTACAGTGTGGCTTACTCGGAACCTCACAGGGGAAAACTGAGCCTATGAGGTATTCTCACCAACATACTGGGTTTATAACATGAAACAAAAAGGAAATTTTCATTCACAGGAAGTAGTTAGAATGGAACTGTTGATCGCATGTGAGTTCCATCTTTAGCTATTTATAAGAAACTACCATATTCTTCTTCAATGCCTTTATCAATTTATATTTCTATCATAAGTGTATAGTAGTTTGCTCTTACCCACATTTGAATGGGATATTTTATAATAAATGCTTATGTTAACCATATATAAGATTCTACATTTAATCTTCTGCTTTACTTGTATTTGTTTTATTTTACTCATACTACTATTTATCTCTTGTAGATGATACATCCTTTCCTAAATTGTGACAGGTTGAGTAAATGGTTTACCATCTTTACTTTTGTACTAGAGTTAAAGAGACTTGCTATACTGTCACTATAACTTCAGAATGTTCTGCTTTGAATATATTCTAATTTTTGCAGTGAGTTTATTTTGTATATAGTTGCATTATTCGTTATTTGTGTTTCTACTTTTAGAGTCAACTTTAGCATTTCTTGGATAACACATTCCTATAGTTGGTTCAACAAAGACTTTTGAATTTCTCTTTTCTTTCATAATTAAAAAAAAGATTTTTTTATTATTTTTTAAATTTTTGTGTGTTTACATATCAGGTAGTGGGTTTTTTTTATGCCTTAGATGGATACACAGAGGAAATTCTAATGCCTGATTCCAGAGAGTTAAACAGAACTAGACCCGAAGTCTAAATATGTTGGTATTAAAATATCTCTACAATGGACCTGATACCTAGATTTTTGAGAAATTCCTCATGACATGTAAAGTCTGCTTGATACAGAGTCAAGTATGCTTGTGTGGTAGTTGTCTGCATTTTAGATTCAGAATAATAGGCCTACCATCTGCTAATGTTTTGGAAAGCCCAATGTTGTGATCTTATGTAGGCTGTTCTAAACTTTCAGTCTTAGACATTTGAAATATACTAGAACCTAGTGCTGTGGAGAATACCCTATATTCCTTTAGTCACTAGGTTAAACCTGGAGTATACATACATAAAAACAATTCAGGGGCCACAAATATCATATTCTTTAGGGTACATCTACAGGTCCTATTCCAGTGCTGGACAGACTTTATGCTTTTGTTTGTGATAAGTTTTATTTAAATGCACTATAGTCCTTTACAAAATAAATAGATAAAATATTCCACAGTAAGATATAAGCATCAGAAAGCTACTACAGCTATTAGTGACATTATAACTATTTACAAAGATAGTTATAAGAAAAAGTACTTATCAATATAAATGGAAAAGTTATGATGAGATCATGATACAGGTGTATGAACTTAACAATATCCTTAAGTAACCAGTAATACAGTCACAAAAACATATACACTAATGATCTGGAGAGACTGAATAATTAACTCATGCTTTTTAAGTGTCATATTCATTTACTACTGATGCATTCTATTTTTAAATTTTCAATTTACATTTAGAGCTGAAAAATATATTTGTCCATAAATTAGTTGTGTGTTAATAATTTTGGAAGACTAAATGTTGTGGATTATTGTTAAATCACGATTTAGTAGAAGACAACAGTAATACAATATTTTAGTGAGTATATAAGTGGAAATTAACACATTTTTAAATAAAGATGAAAAATAAAATTTAGTGATTTTATATAGTGTTTTGAAATGAATGAAAGAAACATACACACATATTAAAACTCATTGGATATAAGCAAATGTAGTTCAAAGACATGGAAAGCCATTGTTGAAGGTGCAGCCTCAATTGCAGTTGATGGCCCAGGACTAAAGGGGTCATGCAAACGAGTTGAGACTTGGCCTCATGAAGAGAGAGTATGAGAGGCTTTTTGTGAAGCCTAGTTGCAACAGAAGGCAGCAGTGTTTTGGAGTTGCCAGTACCATGAAATAACCACCAAGAACAACAGCAGCAGTGGAGTACAGGCAGCTGAGTCCTAGAAAACAAGATGTAGGCTACAAGGGCCAGAGCTGGAGAAGTGACCCAAGCCCTTGTAAGAGCCCAGAAGATCGTGAGTAGATCCTCCTAGTCATTGGACAGTTATTGTTTGATTTTGCTTTTGATTGTGACTATGCCCTGATATTTTTATGTCTTGAAGGAAGAAAGTATTTTAGTGGAGCCCACAGTGAAGAGACCTGAATTGTATAAAGGCTTTGAATTTTAAAAGACATTAGATATTTTAAAGGGATTGAAATTTTAGTATGTAAGAATTTGTAAAGACTGTGTGACTTTTTAAGTTATTTATATCTTGGAGATAAATAAGAAAGTAAGGGTTAAGGCTTAATAGTGATGTGTTTGTGTGTCAAGTTGATAAGGGTTCAATTGTACTGGCTGGTTTTGTGTATCAGTATGGTACAAGCTTGAATTACCACAGAGAAAGGAGCCTCCCTTGAGGATATGCTGCCATGAGAGCCAGCTGAGAGGCATTTTCTCAATTAGTGATTAAGGGTAGGAGGGAACACTGTGGGTGGTGCCATCCATGCACTGGTAGTCTTGGGTTCTATAAGAAGGCAAGCTAAACAAGATAGGGAAAGCAAGCCAGTAAGTAACATTTCTTCATGACCTCTGCATCAGCTCCTGCTTCATGACCTGCTTGAGTTCCGGTCCTGACTTCCTTTGTTGATGAACAGCAATGTGCAAAGTGTAAGGTAAATAAACCCTTCCCTCCCTAACTTGCTTCTTGGTCATGATGTTTGTGCAGGAATAGAAACCCTGACTAAGACAAGGGGGAAGACAAAAATCAATAATATCATAAATAAAAGACCAAGGTTATCACAACATGGAAAATGTCTCTAATATTTTTGTAAAAATAGACTTCAAGGGGAGCGTATTTTTAGGTACACTGAGCATTTGTTTATCACTTACTTTGTCATATTGTTGGCTTTAGCCACTGAGGTTTTCTTCTTTAGATAGTTTTTTAAAGAGTTTATTTACCTGTCAAGGCAACCAAATGGACATTGTGGTATTCTAAAGGTTTATTTTCAACTTTGCTTTTGTGAGCACATTCAATGTATTTGTAAATTCACTTATCTCAACTGTTTACTTTAAAATATTGGCTAATTTATAATATTTCTAAAATGTATATTCATATTATTTTGTTTTTAACCTAAATATTACGGGTATTTATTTAGGAAAAATCACAACACTAAAAGATAACAAATGCTATCACTGTGACCTTTCTGAACTACCAAGAAGCTTTACCCCATGTGCAGTTATCAAAAAGTATGCATTAAGTTGTAAAGGAAAATACAACACTGAAAAAAAAGAAGGTCTCATATCATCGTGGGATCTACTAAGTGCTGTTGTTAAAGCTATAATTTATCCAAAGTCCTTACATATCCAGATTCCTCCTCTTTTTCATCTCTGTGAAATTGTGATTAACTTTTGTTGGATAACTATGCTTTTATATATTTGTTTTGCATTAGACCAGAATATTACTCCTTAAGTAGGCTGTGCTTAAACCTATAGCAATCTTCTTACCTCTTTCCTGAGTGTTGTGCACAGGCCCCATGCCTGCTCTGTAGACTTTGATTCACTCTTATTCATTTAACATTAAAACATTAATGAAAAACAGTACTGTTTGAGATTCATGTTAAAATATGATATCAGTAAAATTATTTTATTTTTCCATGTAGAAGGCAATCTTTAGAGAATAATATAGCTGCCTTCTCATTCCAAAATTCAGAATTTATTACTGGACAGTCAATTATGGTCTTAAGTGTGGTATTTTCTTTATTATATATCAAAAACATAGCTCCTCTTTGTCTACTTGTACCACCTAGAGAAAAATCATGCTAACTATATCTGAAGAGTAGAAAACCTAACAGAACAAGGATCAGCTAATTACAATTTGTCTTTTACTATTTAAATGATATTTTGTTACCTGAGCCACAAATTCATGGCTCGGTGATTTATGTAACTGTCTATAATCATGATTTTCTTCCCCTTAGATCAGAGATAGACACACTTTTAAATACATGCCAAATGTATTCATACATGCTGAGCTACATAAATCTGGATTATAACTGAAAAAAGAGTCTATCACTTAAGTGTGCTTAAATGTGTAAGTTTGATTTAAACGCAAAAAAATAAAGACTACAAACCTTCATGGCTAGGCCATTGGGAGTTTAAGGAGAAGTGTCTTTCTTTACTACCTCTGTACTATTTTATCTGTGTTTGAACCAGGATTCATAAAGGTACTATAATTTTCTCATGATAGATACTTGTTTAATATTAATATTAAGAGGAGTTCTTTCATCTGTATAAAATTGTTATATACCTGCATAAAAACTATCTGTGAAATTAAGGTTTTCATTGAATTAAAGATATATCCTGTTTTTATTGAAGTATGTTTGTGGTTAGTATTGTGACTGAAGATAAGATCAGAGATTTTGAGACTCATTTAAAGCATGAGTGGCCAAGAGGCTTCATAGGAAATTTGTTTTCTGATGTTCTTATGAGCTTTGTGAGGTAACTGGGTGAGTATATCTAGGTTCAAGGATAGATGCTAACAATGTTTCAGCTAACATTCATTTAATATTTTCTTTCAGTTATATTTATAAAAGTTTTCTCAAATATAGTCTCCTCAACTTGGGAGGAGGTACCAGTGCTACTATTTTTATACCTTAGACTTGTAACTTATGACTATGACTTCAGGATTCTCAAGCTTCATATTTGGTAGTACTAATTATTTCAGTAACCTAATGAATTCAGTATCACAACCAAATCAATTAAAGTCTTACTAAAAATGTACAATTCTTATGTAATATCACATATGAAGAGTCAAAAAGAATTTAATAAAGAATTACATGACTTAATGTGAAGATTTTTCAGTGGGTAGGAGGGCTGTAGATAATGTGGCAGAGAATCAAATGGCAAAAGGCAAACTTATGAGAAAATTGTTAGAGAAGCTTGAGGAATAAAAGCAAGGCCAATTTTCCTTTGAGCATATCTGCACAAGAAAGTCACTTGGGGAGCTGTTAAAGCACACATGAGTCTTGGCTGTACCCCAGACCCATTAAGTCAAGGTCCTGCCCATTAGTGATTTTAAAATGTTCCCCAGACAATACTAATGAAAGGCCAGGATGTTCGCTGGCATAAAACTCTGCTTTTCAGAGAAAATCTGTTATAAAACATGACTCATTCTTAAATGAAGTGAGCTCTTCTGATCCTTTTTATGTCATAGCCTACCCTTTAATGTCTTCAGAAATCTGTCATTGAGAACAATCAAATTATACTTCACCCACATATATATGATCTGAATTGTTTGTTTTATATTCTTTGATTTATTTTCATTTCTGTGTCTAGATTTTGTGATTGTGTTCTAATAAACTAGAGTATGAAAGGATGGGATGTTGGGTGGGTGGTGATGCTATGGAATAAAGCCCATTTCAAGAAATAATAATATTTAATTATTTTTCTTTAATGCTACATATGGTCTTACTTGCCATGGGCAATTCTCAGCATATTATATGTGGGATACTTTTAATTTATTTGTTTATATACTATAAGAAGAACTGATGTTAACTGATCTATGCAAACCTTCTTTGTTGATGCCTCATTAATCCTCAGTAATCATTATATAACATTTTATAAGTTTCCTGTATTGTATAATATATTATTGTTTCTTTAATCAACACTTATATCCTGATACTCAGGAGAAACTTATAGCTCAAAGTGCCTACATTAAAAACAAACAGACAAGACTATACTTTTAGGGATCATTTCTGTAGTTCGTAAAAAACAAACAGACAAACAAACAAAAAACAAAAGGAATAACAGAAATAAATAGCTTGATGGTACAACCAAAAAATGAAACCAACACGAATAAAATAGTTGTCAATAAATAATAAGTTTTAGAGAAGAAATTTAAAAATTAAGGCAAAGAGAACAATACAAAGAATCAATTAATCAAAGAGCTAGTTTTTTGAGAAAATAAAGAAAATGGGCAGACCCATGGCCCAAAGGATAAAAGGATATAACACATATTATTAACACAATTGACAAGGAACTATGTGAAAGATACTGTTCTATACAATCTTATATTCCATTTAGTTGTAAAAATTTAACCAACAGGATGTGTTTTCAGATTTATCTAAACCACTAAAACTAAACCTAGAAGAGATCATAATTAAATCTTAATGCTCCTTAACCCAGAGTCTATCTCCAATTGATAACTGTTGAAATGAAAAATTCGTATTCTCCAAAGACATCTCATTGGGTATACAAATCACTGATAAAAGTGAGATCTCTTTCTGGGAGCAGATCAGTGGATGCCAGGCACACACAGCATATAGAATTTTTGAGGGTTTTTATTTTTATTTCTTCTCATTACTGGTTGTTTGGACATTTTTTATTACCCTAAAAATTCTTTGCTTATATGTAATGATTTACAATTTTGTGGGTTTTCTGGGGCAACTGTATTTGTGAATGTGTGTTTCTGTACATATGTGTTTCTTGTGCTTTTAATTTGGATTTTTCTTTTTGTCTGTTTGTTTTGTCCTACTCAGGGTTGTTTGTTTTATATTCTTTGATTTATTTTCATTTCTGTGTCTAGATTTTGTGATTGTGTTCTAATAAACTAGAGTATGAAAGGATGGGATATTGGGTGGGTGGTGAACTGAGAGGATGTAGAAAGGCTTGGTGGAGAGACAACCACCAAATATCAGAATATATTGTAAGAAAAAGATCTCTTTTCAAAACATATAAATACATCTTAATATTTGCTTTTTATACTGCTATTCTTTATCTGGAAAACTGAATTATCTAATAGTTTTAGGTAAATGTACTGAATTCTAGCTTGTGTTTCTTCACAGGGGACTCCATGTAAGTACGTGTGTGTGTGTGTATGTGTGTGTGTACGTGTGTGTGCATGTGCACATGCTCTTAGTATTTCTTTTGCATACTGCTCTATAATATTCCTTCTAATATTTTAATATTATACTTATTCTTTTTTGATTTCTTTCAGTTTACTTTTGTGCTATTTTTACTTTCTTCTGCTTCACTTCCCCTTCATCCTAATCACCTTTGATTCTCATGTCTCTTTCTGTGACTTCCACTGTAAAACTGATGCATTTGATTCTTTGAATTTGCTCCTTTTATGATGATTTTTTACAGTGTTACATATTTTTTGTTTCCTAGTATCTTATGTGCTTCTAATTATTACCATCTCTTTTCAGAAATTTTATATCTCTGTCTTATATCGGTAGACATAATTACTCCGTTATGTTATATTGAGTTATATTTAACAAGGCATTTTCCTTCAGAAAATTGATATTTCATAAATATATGGAATTTGAAATTTCTAAAATTATTCATTAATCTGGCTAAATTCTTCTAATTATGCTGTCACCTTTAATTAATTAATCAATTAATTTACATTTGACTAAAATAGTACTTTGATATCTGTTCCTGCTATGATTTTTTTAGAGAAAGAATGTGACTGCTACTCCAGATCATGTGATATTTCAACCCTTAGTTTCTCTCCCCATTAGATGCCTCTCTGTACTGGTTAGTTTTTGTGATTTGAACACAACCTAGAGTCATGTGGGAAGAGGCAACCTCTATTGAGTATACGTTTGTATGAGATGCATATATAGGCAAATCTGTGGGACATCTCCTTAATTAATAACTTAGGTGTGAAGGCCCTGCACTCTTCAGAAGGTGGTCCTTGTAAGCATGCTGAGCAAGCCATGTGGAGCAGGCCAGTAAGCAGATCCTCCATGATGATTTTTAAGTTCCTTTCTCTAGATTATTCTAAGTCGTGTTTCTGGTTTGGCATTTTTTTTATGATTAAGTCTTTTATGATAATTATAAGACATCTAAATCTTTTCTTCCTCAAGTAGTTTTATGGAAACACTTTGGTTATTAAGATTGAAATTTATTATTGACCAGATAGCTTTCTCTGCATAATGGAAGACTCCCCCCAAACCCTTTTTATTGAATATTTTCTTTATTTACATTTCAAATGTTATCCTCTTTCCTGATTCATCCCCCTGAAATCACCTATCTCATTACCCTTCCCCTGCTTCTATAAAGGTGTTCTCTCCACCCACCCACCCACTCTCGCCTCCCCGTGCTTGAATTCTACTACACTGGGGTATTGAGCCTTCATAGGACCAAGGGCTTCTCCTCTCATTAATCCCCAACAAGGCCATCCTTTGCATATGCATCTGGAGCCATGGGTCCCTCCTTTGTTGGTGGTTTAGTCCCTGGGAGCTCTGAGAGGTCTGGTTGGTTGATATTGTTCTTACTATGAGGTTGCAAACCCCTTCAGCTTTTTCAGTTCTTTCTCTAACTCCTCCACTGGGAACCCCATTGAGTATCCCATACTCATTCCAATGGTTAGCTGTGAGCCTCTGTGTTTGTCAAGCTTTGGCAGAGCCTCTCAGGAGACAGCTCTATCAGGCTCCTGTCAGCATGCACTTCTTGGCATCCACAATAGTGTCTGCATTTGGTGACTGCATATAGGATGGATCCCCAAGTGGGGCAGTCTTTGGATGGGCTTTCCTTCAGCCTCTGCTCCAGACTTTGTCTCCATATTTCCTCTCATGAGTACTTTGTTCCCTTTTCGAAGAAGAACCGAGGCACCCACACGTTGGTCTTCCTTCTTCATGAACTTCATTAGCCCATATTTAGGCTAATATTCACTTATCATTGAGTACATACCATGTGTGTACTTTTGAGATTGGATTACCTCACTCAGGATGATATTTTCTAGTTCCATTCATTTGCCTAAGAATTTCATGAGTTCATTGTTTTTAATAGCTGAGTAATATTCCATTGTATAAATGTACCATATTTTCTGTATCCAGTCCTTTGTTGAAAAACATCTGGGTTATTTACAGCTTCTGGATATTATAAATAAAGCTGCTATAAACATAGTGGACCATGTGTCCTTGTTATATGTTGGAGCATCTTTTGGGTATATGCTGATATGTACCAGGAGTGGTATAGCTGGCTCCTCAGGTAGAACTGTTTCCAATTTTCTGAGGAACTGCCAGACTGATTTCCAGAGTAGTTGTACCAGTTTGCAATCCCACCAGCAATGGAGGAGTGTTCCTCTTTCTCCACATTCTTGCCAGCATCTGCTGTCACCTGAGTTTTTGATCTTAGCCATTCTGACTGGTGTGAGGTGGAATCTCAGGGTTGTTTTGATTTGCATTTCCTGATGGCTAAGAATGTTGAAGATTTCTTTTAGGTGCTTCTCGTCCATTTGGTATTTCTCAGTTGATAATTATTTATTTAGCTCTGTACCCCACTTTTTAATAAGGCTATTTGGTTCTCTGGAGTCTAACTTCTTGAGTTCTTTGTCTATATTGGATATTAGCCCTCTATCAGATGTAGGATTGGTTAAGATCTTTTCCCAACCTGTAGGATGCCATTTGGGTTTCTCCTCTGACCTTGTCTAGGGAACTCAAAACCCAACATGACTCTAGCCGAGGAATTCAGAAAAGCTTACCCATGGCAATGCAGCATGTAGGTACCCTAAGCCTTCAGCCAATTACCTTTGCTCATCATAAGTGTTCCTACTCCAGCCCAGCAAATTATATAAACCTTGAATCACCCCCAAGTAAATTTGATATTCTCCACATTTGGTCCCCATGTGATCATTCACCATAGATACACATTGGCTTCTGAACATCTCTCTGCCCCAGTTTATGGTCTCTACTCCATTGTCCTCATGGATCAATATCTGCCAACAGTTCCTGAGGGCAGGTAGAGCCACACAATTTCTGATAATGTTGTTTATCACAGCAATAGAATACAAACTAGGACATCTCCTTATTCTCTATATATATTTAAAAAGGACAATTCTCTAGCCCCTCACAAGTTCTAAAGGTCTCCACATATTTGCTAGCATTTACATCTATTATTACAAATAATAAACTGATATTTTGAAAATTAGTAGTATTTTGCATATATTCTTTTACAGTTGTATTGTATTGTTGAAGTCCTTTTATTCTTTTATCTATATATTTTTTCATATTGTACTCACTATTTCTCTTAAATTTAACATGGAAAAATTGAAAATTGCATGCTTTAAGAAAGTTACCTAGTTCTAACAAAATATGTTTTTATAGTATCTTTTATGAAGCATACAAATATCAAAGAAAAATACAAAAATTTGTGTCCAATTTTCTACTGAAAGTCAATAAATTCAAATTAAATGAACAGTTTTTGATTTACAGAGGAAAAAGTGAGAGCATATTGAAATTACATGCTATGCCTCAAATTAGGCAATTGTTATGATCCTCCACATCATACTATACATTATGAATAATTGAATATATGCTAGATAAAAAAAGAAAACATGCTGGAAAAATTAAGGTAGAAATATTGTTCTAGGTTAATATTTTTACTCATATAAATAGTAAGTTTTCTAAAGAAATATATTTGTCATAAAAACATTACATAAGAAATCAGATTTTTTTATGATTTCAATATTTTAATTTAGAAATTGTACTAATGGCTAATCGTTGAACATTATACAAACAAGACAAACCTGAGTATGTTCGTTGGACTTTACATATAGTTTTTGATATTTTTAATTAAATTTTTAATTAAGTTTTTGATATTTTTAATTGATGCAACTGCATTATTCTCCTGACAAATTATGACATTCATTGATGATAATCAAAACAAGGTATACTTTGGTTTTTATTCAGTCATCTTCTATGCAGGAGTGATGATACCTTGGTCTTTTTATTTTGTTTGATTTTCACTAAAAAGAATCATCGCTAAACATTTTTTGGTTGTTCTTTGAGTTATGTGTTTGATTTTCTGTGTGTTCTATTATTCAGTTTACTTTTTATTACTCTCTACATGCTCTCAAAGTACATATAAAAATCTGTCACAAGTTTCTGCTATTTTTTTCAATCTCACTCCTTTTGTTTATATTTTTTGAATATTACAGAAATATGACTCTATTGATTGCCTTTGATGTTCAAGGAAAAACTTATATTTATGTTATTTTACTCTTATACTTCCATATAGTTTTCTTAACTTTATTACATTGGGATGGTTATCATATATGACTTCTGTGAGCTGACTATACATTTATTTACTTCAAATATCCTTTACTGAATATAAAATTCTTTTTTCATGTATTTTTTAATATATACTACCTTCATCATTAAACATAATTAAAAGAATATGTTTCAAATTGTTTTCTACTTTCAAATATGTTTAAAAATTAAAACTTTAATAATTTTTATTTAAGAGTTGTATTACTTATTTTTAATATTTAAATGTAAAGTGCAATAATAACATACAATGGGGGCAAATTCCATTAACATGGGCATTTTTTATATATTGAAATTAACAAAATATAGCCATCTTATATAGCTATAATTTTTTCAAAACCTACTTTTAATGATGATTCTTTTCAAATGCATTTTTCTTTTTTCTCTTTTTATTAGATAGTTTATTTATTTACATTTTAGACTCCTTCCCCTTTCCCCATTTCCCCTCCCTAGAAACTCCATCCTATTCACCCTCCTCCTTTTTGCTTTTATACCATTTTAATTATATGCAAGTATTAAGGTCAGTTCTAGGTTGAGAAACTAGCAATATAATAGATCAAATATTCAAGGAACAAGCAAGACAATAAACACAAATAGTTAAAGAACAATCAAGGCAAAAACCAAAATTCCATGAACACTCCTGTGATCAGTGTTTCTAAGGGCTTATCAAGATGACAAAAATATCTCATCCAACTTCCCAGTCCTAGCCCAAAGTCATTTTCATGTCTGAAGCCTACTTCCTTGTTCTAGCCTAGTATTTAGATTCCTGCCTGAAATTACTTCTTTGTTCTAGCCTAAGATTTAGATTCCTGCCTGAAATTACTTCTTTGTTCTAGCCTAATGTCAGATTCCTGCCTGAAGCCCACTTACTTGTCCTTGGCCAATGTCATATTCCTGCCAAACAGCCCATTTCCTTGTCCTTGGCCCATGTCAGATTCTTGCCAAGCCACCCCAAAAGCTCTCTGCCTTTCCCTACCCCTGTTTATTACATAAATAAGACAGCCTGTCTTAGGTCATTCTGATAAGAATGCTTTCCTTACCCATCATGAAATATGCTTTATCAAAAGCAACACACTTCTGTCTTAGGTTAGTAAGGATCTGTGTGGAATATTACCTATCCTTGGCTTGTCAGCCTGTTAATTTAATAACTCTGTCTGGGGTCCATTTTCAGGTTCAAGCCATGTATATAGGCTGCCAACATGTTGATATTGTTAAAGTCAAGCTTTAACATGATGGGCAGGAATAGAAGTATTCCCAGAACAAAGAGGGCTAGCATGATCAAGCTATGCCATTCTTTGGAGCTTGAACAAAATGGAAATACTGACCTCAGGCCATGGGTGATTTTATCAGCAGTATCTGCCACATCAACACTCAGCAGAGCAGTATTCTTTAAATTCATAAGCTCACTATACAAAGTTAAAACATTCAAAGAGGTGTTAGAATTATGTCAAATATCCTGCAAGTGTTTTTAAACTTTTTCCTAATTATAATGACTATCATTGTAAATTTTAGAAGTAAGACAAATCCACTGGTATTTGGCATGACACTCAAGATGGCTCCTTACTCTTAAGCTCTCCCTTCTAGGATATGGGCAAATGGGCCTGTTTAGAAATGGTTCTTGGAAGGAAATTCCATCTACACATTATCAGAAAATCAGCAGTTCAATTCACAGGTTAGCAATGGCAGCTTGATCCTCTAGCAAATTCTTCATGAATATACCAGAAGTCCAGTTTGGTAGAGTCAGGATAGCAGCAGTGGTGGCACTACCTAGCAAGAACAGCCAAACTTTAACTGAATAGGCTTGAGTCACCAAGAGGTTTTCAGACCAACAGGGATACTACGCGAAGTTCTTGGCTGTGCCTCTTTCAATGAAGCAAAGTTCAGTGGACACTTGAGACCAAGAAGGATTGCACAGCTTGCTCTACCAGCAAGCCCTTCTCACAGTTTTTTGAGTCCTATTTATACTCCCTCCAAATATTATTAGTTTTACCTCACTGTATTTCTTGCCTTTGTATATGAGTCTTACTTAGCTAAACTCTGTGCGAGTATGTATCAGCTGACATGACTTTGCCAGTAGGCCCAAGTCTACCGAAGTGGCAAGAAGCCACAGCATTCCACCAGAAATTTGTTAGTACATTCCTTTTTATAGAGTCCTGACAAATGGAGCTCAATTACCAAATACAAGACAGACCAATACATGCATGTTGTTAGCAAAAAAATCTTCATCACATGTTATTTCATATGCTTGTTTTAGCAGAACATTCTTTCACCTGTGTCTGCTTCAGTGAAATTCTCCTTAGTGAATCTGTCTCAGGGAAACATCCTTTGACTTGTGTACACTTCAGGAAAACACTCCTTCGCATGTTTGCTCCAGAAAAACATCATTTGGTATAACTGACTTTCCAAAGAACCCTTAAATTTCCATTTCAATATTATCTGGCTAGTCTTTGAAACCTCAATCTTCATTTTAAAACTTATTATTTCCAAATTGATAGTGTCATCTTTCATAAACTTAACATATACTGAAAACATCATTAACTTTGCCTTGATTTATAATATTTCACATTAATATTGTGAAATTTTTATTTGTAAATTTAACAAAACTAAAATTTTCATATTTAGTTGTCCATGCATATGTTATTATAAAAGTATTTATTACATTAATGAAATAAAAGGCCATTTAAAATCACTAATGAAAATGTCTTCAATGAGTATGTACACTATTTTTGAATGTTGATCCAGGTTATCTAAATATGTGTTCATGTATTTGGTGATTCCACACAAAAAATATTCATCAAAATCTGAGAAAAAATTATAGTATCTTTGTTATAGATGCAAGATGACTCATTTATTTATACACAGACATTCAGGGAAAAATGTAGCATTGATATAGATTTCTGAGATAAATTAAGTTGCAAATTTGTTTTTCTTCAGAAGGAAGATAAGTGAGTAAATTCATTTAAAATAGTATTTATGGGGCTGGAAAGATTGCTCAGTATTTAAGAGCACATTTTCTTCTATTATGATAGTAAAACAAAAGGCAAGGTTTGCAGAAGCATTAAGTATTTGTTTTCATAGTGTCTACAATGAGAAAGAGGAGATCAATGAGTCATGCTCAGCTTGTGTATAATATCTGATCCCATGTCAAGAATGGTGTCACCAATAATAAATGGTTTTTCTAATTTTAACTAATCTAATCAGGTTAATCACCTACAATCAGGTTTAGAGACCACTTTTCAAATAATTTACTTCACAAGTTGACAACTGATATTTATCCTTCTATCTGGATAGGGAAAATGGGTTGGAGTCTCTGGAATGTTCTTTAAAGAAGCCAGGTTCTCCTGAAACTGGAGACTGGATGATTGGTAGGGCTTATGTAGGGAGAGGGATCTGGAATAGCTGAATATGGTCCTGAGAATAATAATAGAGAAAAGAGAGTGACCTCACTCATTAACACTTATACATTAATTCTTCCAAGAAGTTAAAAGACCCTGTAAACATTTCTTATCTGTGTTATTAGAGCTCTGGAATGAGGACAGAGCTACACATCACACTTTTACCCTTGTGAGGATCCAAAGAGAAAACTCTGCTAAGTAATAATGAGTATTTTAAGTGGTAGATTTCTGGTTATACATCAACAACAACAAAAAATCCTTTAGGAATTATGATTTGAGTATATTATGCATCATGATGTCATGAATCCCTAATCTCAGACACACACAGTTATAAATTAGGGTCTAAATTACACAACTGGTAATGCATGATCACATTTTGTTTTCCATACAAGAATGCCTCAACAAATATAATCTCAATCAACCCTTTTGTCTTAATACTTAGCATCATTAGTTGAAACTTGAAAAGATAAATCACTTGCTGTTGAGTTTGAAAATGTAGGAGTTCCCTAGTTCTTGCCCCTGGGCTTGCCTTGAGACATCTGATGGTGACCTAGAACGGATTATGGATTATCCCACCCATCTCCTGAAACCAGGAGGGGTTGTGGGTTGGGCCTTCCCCTTTAAATTGAGAGCTGAACATTAAAGCTTTGAGCTTTGGTCAGAAAAAAAAAAAAAAGAGTTCCCTAGTTCTGATCATTTCTTTCATGTGGAGATAGGTTCACTTAATAAAGACAAATGAGAACAGATTTCTGGTATGTGTTACCTTCCCATTACTCTGTTTCACACTGTGTAAAAGCCATGTTATCATCCTATGAAATTTTATATTATAAATGAATTAAAGTAGATGTAATCATAGGCAAAATTAATTATTATTGGTCATGATAAAACTAACCCATTAATACACAACTGCATTTTAAAAATATATGTTTAATTTTTCTCTTTGTACTTATTTTACATGAAGTCTCACTAGATTATGTGTCCTACAACTTATTTTGTTATAAAATCTGGCCTTAAACTCACTGTGATCAGCATCTGTCAGCTTCTGGGTTGTCAAGATTACAGGTGAGTGTCATCTCTAATCAAATATTTCTCTAATTCTCTGAGAGCTAGTTTTTGTGTGTTATATGTTTAGACAGAACTTAGAGAAAAATATACAAAAAAATGTTATTTTTATTTTAAATGTTATTCTTGGTTTAATCTGATAAAGATAATTGTGGATTCTTTGGTTAATTCTATTTTCTGTAAACATTCTGTGAATTTTAAAAGAAGTCATCAATCTTTTACCACTAGAGATGCAATCTAAAGCTCCATTGCTCTATAAAACTGATTTGTTTGCATTCTGTGAATGAGGTTCAGTGGTTAAGAGAACCTGCTTCTCTTCCAGAGGACTAGAGTTCCTTTGCTAACATCCAAGTAGGATACTTTACAACTACATGTAAGAATAGCTCTTTTCAATATCATCTCTTGGCTTCCACCGGCACATGTCTTAGTTTGTGCTTAGCACACACAGACATACACATATAAATAAATTAAAAGTAAAATAAACCTCTAAAATGATTGACTTTACTTGCTCTGCCAGTAAATTACTGCCAGTGGATTACTGAAAATCAGTGTTTGTGTTTTACATTAGGTTCGATTGAGGTAGCTACAAATTTCTGATGAGAATTTTTAAAAATTTTTAAAATGGATTTTGTATTTATTTACGTTTCAAATGTTATCCCCTTATCTGGTTTCCACTCTGCAAACTCTCTATCCCATCCCCCCTTACCCTGCTTCTATGAGGATGCTCCCCCACCCACCTACCCACTCCTGCCTCACCATGCTAGCATTACTCTACACTGGGGCATCAAGCCTTCATAGAACCAAGGGCCTCCCCTCCCATTGATGCAAGATAAGGCCCCTTCAGCTCCTTCAGTCCTTTCCTTAACTCCTCTATTAGGGTCCATTCGCAGAGTCCAATGGTTGACTGTGAGCATCTGCATCTGTATTGGTCAGGATCTAGCAGAGACTCTCAGGAGACAGCTGTATCAGACTCCTGTCAGCAAGCACTTCTGGCATCAACAATAGTGTCTGGGTTTGGTGTCTGCATGTGGGAAGAATCCCCAGGGAGGACAGTCTCTGGATGGCCTTTCCTTCAGTCTCTGCTCCACTCTTTGTCCCTGAGGCAGCCCCTGCTCCCAGTATTAGGAGTCTTAGAAGAAGGTCAAACTACACAACTGTAATGCATATTCAGAGGTCTAGATCAGACCCATTCAGGCTCCCTGGTTGGGGATTCTTTCTCTGTGAGTTACTATTGGCCAAGGTTACTTGATACTGTGGGCTGTTTTGTGGTGGTGTCATTGACTCCTCTGGCTCCTAGAATTCCTCTTCCTCAGGACTCTCCAAGCTCCACCTAATTCTTTGGCAGTGTGTTTTTGTTTCTGTTTCCATCATCAACCTAATGCTTTTAAGTTCAACCAAGAAAAAATTCAAATTCGTGTGATTCATTGAGAAGAGCTACTAAAACAAGCGGTTGGAAAATGACATAGTGTGTCTGTGGTATACAGTTGATATTTTCTGAAAGGTAAATTTAGGTCTACTGCCTAAAGAAATTATTTTTGAATGAGTTTTTCAACTGGATTTGTAAACTTAAATAGTATCACACTTTGAAATGGGGAACAAATCATTAACATATAAAATGTTAACTCCAATACACAGTAGTAATTCAATCTTGTACTATTCTTATATTAAAAAAATAATTTTAACACAGAAATCATATCTGCTTTTAATGACACACAATTTGTTAAGTGAGAATAATTTATGCTCCTATTGCTTCCTTCTAAAATGGTCTTTTTATCATCATTGATTTTGGGGTGATAGTCACAATAGATTGCAATTTGTCAGGTTTTACATATAATATAATACTAGAATCATATAATTATACCCATTATAATTAGTTTTAAGGGAATTCAAGAAAATATGAACAAATATTATAGAACTCTCTACAGATGTCCTGAGGCTTGAAGTGATATTAGCCAGATATTTGACAATTGATCAGTGCTTCTAGATTATAGTGATACACTTGCCCTGCTGCAGGTTGAGGTGGAAGTGTCTTGTAAGTCAAGTTCCCCTTTTACAAAGACAAGGAAAGTCAGAGTGCACATTCAAGGATAAAGTGTAGGTTATTGATCTGATATTCAATTCATGCTATTTTATGAACATCTTTAAATCTTTATTCAGACTCAATTATTCATGGATCATCAGTATTGACTGACAGAAAATTTAGAGTCCGTTTAAAGTCTAGGAATCTTTGCTGAATTGCATTTCTAAGCAGTTGTCATTTCAAATATATACTCAGAAACTATGATGCTATACATTTATTATGTAGAAATACAAACCACTTTGTTCCAGATAGGACCATTGTGCTTGCTACCTGGTATTTAACTCCACAGTCTAGAGATCATAATTCTGACATTGCTTGCCCTCTCTTCCTTAGAGAATTGAGTTAATAAATGCATTAATATTTGGCTTGTACTGTCCTGCATCTTAAGTAGGCCACCTATTGAAATGATAGAAAATGTAGTATTATTTGAATAAATTAAGGAAATAATTTAAAATATGGGTTACTTTCAAAGTTTATACTACAAATATAAAATTTTAAAAAGTTGTTATATTTGTATCTCATAATCCCAATAAGTATTTTATTCATAATCAAATTAATAAATCTAATTCACAGATATGATTAGAGGATGGTCATTATAAAAATGCTATTATAGTTTTAAATTCAAAGGTATGTTTTTCCTTGCAATACATAATAAATTACTTCAATTTTAAACATAATTTTTAATATTATATACACATATGTATATATATATATAATATATGTATGTGTATGTATGTGTATGTATATGATGTGGTAGTTTGAATAGAAATGGACCCCATAGACAGATATGTGTAAATGCTTGCTCAACAGAGTGTGAGTGGCACTGCTGGAAGGTGTGGCCTTGTTTGAGTAGTTATGGCTTTGATGAAGGAAATATTTCAGTGGGGGGTGGTCTTTGAGGTCTCAGATGTTTATGACACACATAAAGGCTCACTGTCCCTTCCTGCTACCTTAGGATCCAGATGTGGAACTCTAAGCTATTTCTTCAGCAACATGTCTGCCTACTTGCTGCCAGGCTTCCTGGTTTTATTATAATTAACTTAGTCCCTAAGCTGTAAGCCAGACCCAATTAAATACTTTTTTTTATAAGAGTTACATTGGGCCAGGTGGAGGAAGTGCATGCCTTTAATTTCAGCATTCAAGAGGCAGAGCCAGGTAGATATCTGAGTACAAAGCCAACATGATGTCCAGAGACAGTCAAGCCTACATAAAGAAACCATGCTTTACTCCTCTAAAAAAAGTGTTGCTGTGGTCATGGTGTCTTTTCACAGCAAATAAAACCCACATATAATGAATTTTGATTAGATCCATCCCCCGATTATTTAACAACTAATTAATTCTTAACAGTTTCTTCCCAGTTATTTTTCACAAAATCAATAATGAATTACAGGAAAATTTTGTAACATCAAAATCCATCTTCCTATTGTAATCATGTGGTATAAGACCTCCACAATATGAATTTATTCCATGTTGCAGCATGAAGAAGGACAGGCTGATGGAACCATAGCACTAGCTACAGGTTAGTTTAATGTCATGTTATTGTATCCTAAAATAAACCTTAGTTTTTGGAAATACCAATGAAGAAAACATTAACATACAGTTAAATTGTATATTTTATACATTGTAAGTTTTATACTTTTTAACTTCCTTCTCCTGTGATTACTCATATAAAATTCATGAATTGCTATTTGTCAATAGAGTTTCTCCAAGTGATATGGTTTATCACAAATTATTGTGAAGATGGCTGAGGATCTTTTAGAATGCACACACATAAATCATTTTGTAATTCTGTATATCTTTGCATGTACTGATTTTACTATAAAAGTGTTCTTAACTTTTATCATCACCTTGCTATTCCTCTGAATCATGCAATACTTAATAGCCATGTATAAAACATCTGATGATTATGCTGTTTGAAATCTAGCTTCTAAGATTGCAATTTAAATAATTAGGAAACTGTGAAATATTTTTCTTGCATGTCATTTAAAATTTTTCTTTTCTAAATACTAAGACACATTTCTGTAAAACACCATAATTGATTGCTACCAACACATACCAGGTGTCACTTCTGATTCTATTAAACCAGAGATTTCAGTTAGTCACTCTGATAAAATATTCTTATGTGGGGAGTCAGTGCAACTGCAATGTTCACTTTGATGGGGTAAGACAGCTGATAACAGTATATTGTTTATTGGAACTGATGCACAATAAATCAGATAAAAGCTCAGCTGACATGCTATGCTACATCCAAAAAATATGACAACTAAAAGTTGAGTCCTAGACCTCATGAAAAATTGATTTTTATTCTAGATACAAATGCATAAAAACAATTCTTTAATCTGCCTTCACTCTGATTTGCAGATTGTATTTGGGTTGATTTATTGTTTTGTTTATTTTTTGACATGTCTTTGTGCTGCCAATCCTGGTTGGACAGTTTGAGCTACTGTATCAGCTTATAAAGAGACTGAACTTCAGATGCCTGGCACCCTTTCTGGATATAGTTTTCACATATTAATTCTATGCTATTAAACATATCAATGACTAAAACAGAAGTATTTTTATTCCTATCAGAGTTCTGAAGAAATTGTAATTACATGAACATCTTCTGCTGTTTTCCCTGCTGCTTTAAGTTGACATGTAATTTGGAGGAGAAGGTAATCAAGTGAGAGTAGTTTCTTACACATGCCACACCATGCAGAAGTCAAGTGTCAGTCTGTATAAGTCAGTCATTGTACTCTTTTCTGATGTCATAATAGACCCAACTATTAACCAATTCAACATCTACCTTGCACTTTTATCAGATTTCTTCTACCTAACACTTTCTATGGAGTTGTTTGTCTAAGTTCAAGAAGAGTAAGAGTCCCCAACCTCCATCCCATATTTGGATGTAGGTATCTACATCTGTTTCAGTCAGCTGCTAGTTAGAATTTTTCAGAAGACAGTTATTCTAGGCTCCTGCCTGCAAACATAACAAATTATTGTTAATAATGTGAGGGATTGGTACTTGCCCATAGGATGGGTGTCATGTTGGGTCAGTTATTGGTTGGCCATTCCTTCAGTTGCTGTTCCATCTTTGTTTCTGCATTTCTTTTAGAAAGGACAAAATTTGGATGGAAAGTTTGAAGGGTAGGCTTTTGTCTTTATCTCTCCATTAGAGGTACTGCCTGGCTACAGGAGATGACCTATTCAAGTTCCATGTCCTCACTTTTAGGTATCTTGGCGAATTTTAATCATGTTAACTTCTGGGAGCCTCCTCTATCTCAGTTCTCTGGGACTTCCTAAAGATTCTTTCCATCCTCCTACCCCTGGCAGCTAAAGTTTTCCAGTCATTGTCCTATTTGTCTGGGTCTCTCCCCACAATCGCATAGCATTCGCCTCCTCCTCCCTTCTCCCACCCACTTCCTTCCATCTCCCTGCCTCATAACTATTTTGTTCCACCTTCTAAGTGTGATTCAAGCATCCTTACTTGAGCCTTCCTTCTTGTTTAATTTCTTTAGGTCTGTGGGCCATATCATGGGTCTTCTGTATTTTATGGCTAATTTTTATGGCTAATATCCACTTATCAGTGAGTATATACCATCCATGTCTTTTTTGGTCTCAGTTACCTCACGTAGGATGGTTTTTTGTTTTGTTTTCTTTTCTCTCTCTTTCTTTCTGTCTGTCTGTCTGTCTGTCTGTCTGTCTGTCTTTCTTTCTTTCTTCCTATCTTTCTTTCTTTCTCTTTTTTAGTTATTTTATTTGTTTACATCTCAAATGTTGTCCCCCTTTGCAGTTTCCCCTCTGCAAGCCTTCTAACTCATCCTCCCTCCCCCTGCCTCTAGAGGGTGCTCCTCCCATCCACCTCCCATGCACTCCCACCTTACCACCCTAGCATTCTCCTATGCTGAGGCATTGAGCCTCCACAGGACCAAGGGTCTCCTCTCCCATTGATGCCAGATAAGGCAATCCACTGCTACATCTGGGGTTGGAGCCATGGGTTCCCTCCATGTGTATTCTTTCGTTGGTGGTTTAGTCCCTGGGAGCTCTGGGGAGTCCAGTTATTTTCTATTTCCATTCATTTGCTTACAAGATTGATGATGTACTTGTTTTTAAGAGTTATGTAGTATTACATTGTGTAAATGAACAACATTTCATTTACATTTGTATTCATTCTTCAGTTGAGGGAGATCTGGGTTGTTTCCAGTTTCTCATTATTATGAATAAAGCTGCTATGAACATAGTGAAGCACGTGTCCATATTGTATGGTGCAGCATCATTTGGGTATATGCCCTGGAACAGTATAACTGGGTCTTTAGGTAGAACTAGTTCCAGATTTCCGAAAAACTGCTAGATTGATATTCAGAGGAGTTGTATAAGTTTGCACTCCGATCCGATCAACATGTGCTATCACTTGATTTTTTTTTTTTTTTTTAATCTTAGCCTTTCTGATTTGTATAAGGTGGATTCTCAGTGTCATTTTGATTTGTTTTTTCTTGATTACTAAGGAGGTCGAACATTTCTTTAAGTGATTTTCAGACATTTAGTATTCCTCTGTTGAGAATTCTTTATCTCTGAACTCCATTTTAATTGGGTTGTTTGTTTTTATGAAGTCTAACTTCTTGAGTTCTTTATATATTTAGGATTTTAGCTCTCTATCTGATATATGGTCAGAGAGGATCATTTCTCAGTCTGTAGGCTGCTGTTTTGTCCAATTGACAATGTTTTTTGCCTTACCAGAAGCATTCTAGATTCTGGATTTCTCATTTATCAATAGTTGATCTTCAAGCCTGAAACATTGTTATTCAGTTCAGGAAATTGTCTCCTGTACCAATGTTTTTAAAGTTATTTCCTACTATCTCTTCTATCAGATTTAATGTATCCAGTTGTATGTTGAGATTCTTGATTACCTTGGACTTGAGTTTTGTACAGCATGATAAATATGGATCTATTTGCATTCTTCTATACCCAGATATCCAACTAGACAAGCACCCTTTGTTGAAGATGCTTTCTTTATTTTCTATTATGTAGTTTTGGCTTCCTTTGTCAAAAATTAGATGTTTATAGGTATGTGGGTTTGTTTCTGGGTCTTTAAATATATTCCATTCATCAATCTGTTTGTTTTTGTACAAATAAACACTAGACAGTGGTTGGGACTCTTATGAAAAAGAGGTAGAGGAAGGATCGAAGGCCCTGAAGGAGTTGAGAAACTAATAGGAGAACAAACAGAGTCAACTAATCTGGCCCTCTAGGCACTCTCAGAAACTGTGCCACCAACCAAAGAACAGAGACTCAAGTCAGGCCCTAGGTACCTATGCAGCTCCATCTTCATATGGGTTCCAAAACAACTGAAAAAGAGGCTCTCCATAGTGCTGTAGTCTGATTGTGGTATCTGTTACCCAACAGGCTGGTTGTCTGGCCTTAGTGGGAAAAAAAGTTTGATGGAAGTAAAATAAATAAGTATATTTTATAAAGAAAATATAATATTTTTATTACCTAAATGTACTTAAAATATGCCTAATTATATATGTCTATAATTGCAGTAAGTTGGTGTGATATTATTTGTATTCTAACCCTAAATAACTAGCTCTCAAGATCTGATTTTCCCCAAAGAGCAGATCCTTATGTCCAACAAGTAATGTATATCCACCAAGGTATGTAAACCCTGCTCTCTAATTTAACTTGTCAATAACAGTCTAGAGCCTGTGGTTAGAGAGTAGAGGAAGAAAGATGGGACTTGAGGATCAAGTGAAGGGATTACAAGTAGAAAAATAAGAGAAAAAGAATAAAGGACAGGGAGAACAGAGAGAGGAGATGGACCATGTGCACATGGCCAGGAAAAGCAACAAGTATCATGAACATTATGGAGTTAGAATAGCTCCAAACCTGCCCAATCTGGGCTTTTGGCTTATAAATAAAATAAATAGATTATGTTTCTTTTATATGAACTATCTAGAATGCTTAACTTCACATAATTAGGGTTTTTGCCATTTGGGCTGATAATGCTTTCAAATCCTTGTAGACCATCAAACACAAAGAACAATACTATACATGAGAAAAACCATTTCTGTGCTGTTGACAAGGACAGTCTAAGAGATTCCCATAGCAATATAAGACATTGCTGTTGGTTTTAGTTCCCTCCCAGAGCTTGAAGATAAATTCTTATTGCTGAAGATAGCATGTGAATTCGGACATAGGACTCAAAAGATTCAAGCTGGATCAGTCCTGAAAGACTGCCCTGAGTAGATTTTATAATACTTAAAATTGTATGTAGACTGCCAAATGGGTGAAACCATCAACAATTCTACCCAGCTATAATGCATATGAACCACAACAATGATTAGCTGGGCAAGATATTGATAAAAGTGAAATAGAGGTACCCAGATCTTTGTTGTGATCACAGGCCTCTGATTAGACTTGCAACATGTTAACAACAACAACAACAAAATAATGCCTGATGCTGCAAAACTAGCCAACTGCCCAAGACTGGTGAGGTCATGTATCTTAGAGGAGAGCCTTTCACTAAACCAGCACAATAATCTAAATGCATTAAAAAAAAAAACCTCTCATAATATTACAGATAAGTGTAACTCTTGCCCTGTCACAGAAACTTTCTTTTGCAGGAGAAAAAAAAAATGTCAATAAATACAGTGTTATTATTTTTTGAGAGTTTAATTTGTTGTCCATAATCATAATAAATACAAGAAATTTTATTGGTATTATATTATGATTTTATAAGCAATTACAACATTTTTTAAATAAAGTATGAACTTTCTATTAGTTCCAACCAACTTAGAAAACAATATTTTATTTTTATACAGCAATATGCATTATATATATATATATATATATATATATATATATATATATTTCCAGAAAATATACAATGGGAATATTATGTTAAACAATTTAAAGAGTAACACTTTTTTTTTTAATTTCAGGGACATAACATAACCAACCAAATAAAAAAATTTCTCTGAGATCCATGAACTACTCATAAATTTATAAGCCAAGTTAGCATTTAATATTTATAAAACAGATTTGTAAATATGTTAGAAATTACACAATGGCTGAGAACTTAACACTGAACATGACATGTACATTTTATTTACATGTATAGTTTTTGATCAAATGATTTGAGCAATATTTTTAGTACCTAAATGAAAAAACTGACATGTTTATTTTAAATAACTAGAATAGTATAATGACATTTCTGTATTATGATATCATTTGTCAATGGTCAGATTGAAAATTGGTTTTGGTTTGCTTAGTTAGATCATGACAATATCATTAGAAACATATAGTGTAATTTCAGTTGATACAATAATGTATGGAAAATGATTTCCTTGAAATAGAGCATCCTTACTTACTCAAAAAATACATACACATAACAGCATATTGTCTCCAAAATAGTGTATATTTCAAAAATAACATGATTTTTCTGCTTCTTACAAATGATGGAAGTGATAAGAAAGCATTAGATAGCTGATAACAGACACAGCTTCCATCTCAATTTTCAAAGGTATTTTGAGGTTAAGAAATAAACCTTATCAATAGTTTCATTGGGCAAAATGTTTGTGTTAACATAATAAAAACAAGATAAAGAGTGGAATATTATTATAGTCAGTTCATTTGTATTTTTATTTGATTACTTTTTGAGGAGAGTCCGTACAATTTTTAGTATGATCATAGGTGACTTCTATTAGTTGCTATTGGGATAATCACAAGACATTAAGAAATACTTGTGTTACTTCTGGTACATAAAATTGAATGCCATTTTTTGCTGTTTAGAGCCATAGTTCTATTTATCAGTAAATTTATCTTAAGAGCATGGCAGCCTAAGTCAACTCCCTTATCTCCATTCTAAAAACAGTTGTTTTAATATAATCTTATAGTACACCTTTTCAGCAGTGTTAAAAAGTATCACTCCAATTTCAAAAGGAAAAAATGTTCTTAGCAAAAAAAAATAAGGAGTTATGCTTTCATGCTACCCTGTCAGATGATTTTTTTCTTTGCAAAGAAAATTAAACTTGTAAATGGAAATACATATAGACATATATTATCTCAGTCAACCTAATATATTATGGGGATTTGGTAATGCCTTTGACTACTCAATCCAGTACATTATTTGGTAATCATATTTGCTAAAGACAAATTCAAGATGTTTGTTTGCTGTTTTTTAAGAGCTTTATTTTGGATTGTCTTTCCAATATTTATATTAAAGAGTTTAAAGTTCAATATGTTTTTTTTTTATTTTACATATAGCCTGGTGTGCATAAGTGCCTCTGTCTTAAAAATTAAGGTAAAACTAAATTTAATTTTATTGTCTTATGTTAAATTAACATTCATTGTACAAAAGGGGTATAAGGCAATCTTTTGATACTTGATATTTGTGCAATATATAATGAGTAAAACGAAGCTGTTAACTGATCCTTTGTCCACATCATTCTATGTGGTCCCTAGTAATGTTTTAATTTCATACTCATGTTTCAGAGGTTCAATTCTAAGATTTCTATTTATACTTATCCACTATGTTTTCTTCCAGGATTTTAGAGGGTTCAGCTTATTTTTGTGTACCTAATCTATTTTGAGTTGGCTTTATACATATTATAATGTATAGGTCTAATTATTCATGTGCATATCCACATCCAATTTATAGTATTATTTAGTGAAATTATTAATCCTTTTCTTTAATATTATTGGCAAAGATCAGCTAACTGTATATGCATTTTTACATTCACCATATTATTTTATAGTAACTATACCCTTAAAATATAATTTGATGTAAAAGAAGGTGAGGACCCAAAATAATTTTTAAAATTACAATAAAGTGGTTGGTGAGGTTATTCAGTTGGTAAAGTTATTTATTTACAATTCCCATGATCTGAGTTTGATTCCTTGAGGCCACATAGAAGAAAGAGAGAAGGGACCTCAAAAACTTATTCTCTGTCCCCTATATGTACATCTTGGTAGGCATAACCCACCTCCCCCAGATGGGGGTGGGTGAGGAGGGGAACACCCTGTTAGAAGCAAAAGGGAGATGTGGTGAAGAAGTCTTGGAGGGGGGACTGGAAAGGAGGGGTAACATTTATAATATTAATAAATAAAACAATTTTTTAAAAAAGAAAAAAGAACAGAAGTAAACAAACAAAAAAATATTTACCTCATGAGTAAGGTAACCCAATCACAAAATAATACACATGGTATATACTCCCTGATAAGTGGACGTTAGGTAAAAAGCTTGGAATATCCACAGTACAACTCACAGACCATATGAAGCTCAAGAAGAAGGAAGACCAAAGACTGCATACTTCAGTTCAATTTAGAAGGGGGAACAAAATAATCATGGGAAGTAAAGAAGTAGAGGGAAGGAGGGACCTGGGAAGGAGAAAGGAGGGGGATGGAAAAAGGAGGGCAGGATCAGGTGTGGGAAGATATGGGAGAAAGTACAGAAGTGAACTGAGTTGTGTAACAGTGGGAGACGGGGATCTGGGTGTAGCCAGTAGAAAGTGTTTTATATCTTAGTTGAAGTTCATTTGTCTTTCAGTATTTATTCCCTTTTATATTTCTATGCTTTGAACTACACTATGTCTAAGGGAACATTGCAGGAAATTCCATTATAAGTACTCATGAAGCTTGGTGAAGCAGAGTGGCTGAGTTGATCCTTATTGGCTATGTACCAACTGGTTCAAGTGTGGGATTATATGCTGACCAGCAAGGTAATAGAATAGAATAAAAATCTGGGTCACACTTTGAGCCCAGTGAACATTCTGGGATTTA
Source organism: Arvicanthis niloticus (assembly GCF_011762505.2). Lineage (NCBI taxonomy): Eukaryota > Metazoa > Chordata > Mammalia > Rodentia > Muridae > Arvicanthis > Arvicanthis niloticus. The sequence continues at coordinate 30,966,662 of NC_047667.1, forward strand.
ATAAACTTCTTGGAAGGAAGGAGTCCAAATATAAGTCCCACTTGATGTCTGTTGGCTGTGGGTTGTAGACAAAGCCGGAACTCAAATAACCTCTTCGACAATTGGAGAATGGATTGTTATTCACTCTTTCAATGAGTACTAAAACAACCCCCTGCCCTTGTCTCCTACCTCTTTGGGATCATAGAAGTCCAAATTCAGATTTCTCAGTTGGTATTGTGCCCACTAAAGTTGTTAGGGTCCTTGGTTTGCCTAAGAATGGTATCCCAGACTCAAAGAGTAAGCAAAGCCAAGAAAAGCTTATTCTACAGAAATTACCAGCATGCAGGGATCTCTATCCACAAAAATGAAGATGGTGAGTGAGATTGCATGCTTACTTTTAAAACCTGTAAAGGGAAGTCCAGGGAAGTGTGGGTGACCTCTCTCCTGATTTATCATGATTGATTGACTCTATTTCAAGTAGTATTGGTGTGTTTGGAATTGGTCAAGGCTTTGGGAAAATTTTCAGGACTTTCCAAAACTGCTGCTCATTAACTATTCTTGGCTAAGGCTGTGAGGTGGGGCAGCTCCTGGCAGCTCCCGATTGGTCACTTGCAATAGGTGTTTTGTTCTCCTGGAATTTGAATTGTTTTGGACTTGTCCAGTATTAGGAAACAGAAACTTAGGCCTAGTCCTTAAACTACCAGTTTGGAGCCTGTCATAGAGTCTATCTGGCTTGGCTTCTGGCTTCTCTCTCTCATTGCCTCTCAAAGTGAATATCATAGTTTGTACTATGTTTCATAGTCCTGTTTATATAGATATGAATTTATAGGGGTTGTACATTTGTGAGGTCAAGTCTTCCTGTAGTCTTCACAGCATCATTTGCTAAAGTAGAACAATATTTATGTTTTATCAAGGTGAAATAGGTAAGAAGCAGTGTTGCCTTCTTACCAGTACAGATGTTTAAATATTTAGGTATCGTTTTCCTGAAAACATTTCAGCAAGGGGATTATACAGTTAGAAAGTATTAGAAAGGCAGTGGAAATTAAAATCTGTTAAACTCGGGGAATGATTTCTTACATAGTTTAATTTGTATTGTTTTCATGAAAAATGCAATGTATGACTTTTTTAAACAGAAGTTTGTACACACAATATAGAAGAGAATATAGAAAGAACAATAGACTAGGTGTGTAGATCCTGAGAACATTTGGGATATGCTGATTTTGGAGTATAATAGGACACTGAACTGAAGATTTGAAGGATCCAGCTGTATGCATGAGTCAGAAATTTGGGTGAGAGGTCTGTGATGCTGGAAGAAAATTGTCTGCCATCAGCACATCACTACTTTATTGACCCATCTGGAAATCAGTGATGTACAATCCAAAATGGTTTTATTTTTATCCAATTATTGCCTTTGAGAAAGAAAAGAAGTAGCCCCCTCAGCTGTCAGCTGAGAGCTGACCTTGCATTAACAGCCAGGGCAGAGTGTTGTACTGAAAAATACCATCTCACAGAATACTAATATTAGACAAGGGCATTCTATGACAATGATAGAGTGAGACAGAAGCCAGCCCCCTCTATACTCATGTCTGAGAAGCAATAAATATAACACTGTCTGGACTAGAAAAATTACCAAAAAAAACCCAAAAAAACCCTCTCTCAAGCATAACAAAAGTGGCAGCCATTCTCTTATTTTGTTAGAGATTTAACTTTGCCCAGAACTCATTGCTTTCTATTGAATGTAAGCCTTCAAATACTACACACCCCTTAATACTGCATGTTGTCTTTTCTGAAACAAAACTATGTTGTTTCTGATGTGTGAAGCATTTGTATGTTGTGCATCCCATATCCATGTGCTCTTGGAGTGGTTTTGTGCCAAATCTTGCTCTAGAGTAGGGATTCAATAATGTATTTCAATTTCCTTAAAAGATTGAATTTTAAGGATTATGGATGTGGAATATATGCCTATTCTGTTGATTGTATTATAATTTCATTTCTACTGCTTACTCCATTCTTTAAGAGTAAGTCTACTCCTCTACTGTGTAAAATCTGGAGTATGAAGCCCTCCTAGTTCCTTCTTTTCTCATCTTTTACACATTTTATATATGCAACTTCACATATCGAATTTCTCAGAATGGAGAACCCTCTTTGTCATTAGTAATGTTGTTACAAAAATGTTTATTTTTTACTAGGAGTAGAAAGGAAGGATAAACACATGTCAGTGTAAATATTCTGTCTACTACATGATTTACTAGCAACAAGTAACTATCGAAATTAAAATGGTATATAACTGACAATTAGGGTTTTGAAACTTATAATTTTATTTCAAAAAATTTTGGGAGGTGTTAAGACAAGTTTTCTTGTATATCCCTTGCTGTTCTGGAACTGGCTCTGTAGACCAAACTGGCCTTTAACTCAGAGAGATCTGCCTGCCTTTGCCTCCTGAGTGCTGGTATTAAAGGCACGTGGCACCATCACAACTTTGGCTTTTAATTTTGAAATTATAAATTATTTATTTTTTCTAGTTTTGTAAACTAATAATTCAATTCATTTATATCTCAAATGATATTCCCCTTCCCAGTTACCCCTCCACACACCGGTGCTCTATACCATATCTACCATCTCCCCCCGACCGCTTTGCCTCTATGAGGGTACTCCCCCCATCCTCCCACCCACTCCTTACCCACTGTTTCAGCATCCCCCTATGCTGGAGCATCCATCGAACAATGGATCTTCCCTCCCACTGATGTCAGACAAGGCAATCCGCTGCTACATATATATCTGGATCCATGAATTGCTCCCTGTATACTCATTTGTTAGTGATTGAGATCCTGGGAGCACTGGTGGTCCGTCCAGTCAAAATTGTTCATCCTATGGAGTTGCAGTCCCCCTCTGCTCCTCCAGTTCTTCCACAATCTCCCCCATGGGGGTTCCCAAACTCAGTCTGATGGTTGGTTCTAAGCATCCACACTTTAATTGGCCAGTTGATGGCAAAGCCTCCCAAGGAATTGTCACACCAGGTTCCTGATTTAATTACATGTTCACCCTCCTTTCCTCTCTCTAAACCTTGCCATATACTTCTTTTTGTTCTTCTTCAAATTCAAGGTCTCTTTCTTCACTAATTGTTATAATATTCATATATGAAGAAGTACATACATATTTGTTCCTAAATATCACTTTTCAGCCCATTTATGGTTAGCGAATACCACAGAGACAAAGTCATACATGAAAAATTCAATAATCCTGCAATATTTTATTTTAGTGACTCTAAAGAAAGAGACATGAATTGGGTAAAAAATTGGGTAGCAGAGTAAGTTCATTGGCATTATATTTAATATGTCAAAATATGTAATACATTCCTGGAAACATAAGGCCTGAAACAAGTACACATTTGGCCAGAAGTCTTGATGTGACTTGGATGGATCCTATTCAGAATTCTACATGCAAGTACTAATCCATCTATGTTTTTATTTGTGATTTGAGAATGATTTCTGGTTCAATGAGTTGGTTGGCAAAATTCAGGTGGTTTGTCTGTTTGTTTGCTTGTTTAGGGTGATGTGAATGAAGCATTCATTTCATTTGGAGCATGTTTCTAAGGGGACATAGTTTCTTACCCTGTGATTCCCGTGGGCATGGCTATACTGCCTTCTTCTAGGATATTGTGAATAAATGTTCCTGGGTTGGCAGAAGTAAACATTGCATCTACAAAGTCCTCATAAACATGGCCACATATAGTCAGACGGAATATGTTTTCACCATTCTGTAAATCAGAATAGTATTTTTCTGTTTACAAGGTGCACTTAGAGATAATGCAAATGGATAGTTTCAAACCATGAATGGTCTTCTTTCTTGAAGTGGAGTGTTAGCTCTCAAATATGGCCATCTTCTTAACAATATTACACAATTTATATAAAGAAATGTGAGAAATTTGAATTTGCACATTTATCAGATTGGCAATATTTTCTTTTATGCTTTCTAAAATATTATAGGGATTAAACATAAGCAGAAAGATTGAGTAAGATTACAGAAAATGAACAAGTATTAATCTAGGAACTCAAATATTTAAGGAATAGATGAAGTGAGAATGGAAAAATCAAAAGAAATAATGAAAAAAATCTCATTATGTCAAAGAAGCTAAAGAATAAAATGTTTTAAGGTAAGAAATCTTCACAAAATAAAACTTAGGACATTACTGAGAACCATGGGATTGCTAGGGACTTAAAGGTGTGTAAACAAAAGATGGAGGAAAGACCCATTGGAACAGTGGAAGAGGGATACATATGCAGAACAGTTAGTTAAACAGTATGGAAATCAAAGACAATATTTCAGTTTGATTCTGCATTGAATGTGTGCTACTTCTTTATGATATGAAAAGGAAATTGATGCTGTTTCTAGTAACAAAAATCAATATTTGGGTTATTTGGAAATTAATATTTTGAAAGGACTAGTTAGTAAAGTAAAAGTTTTGCAATGAGGAGAAAAGATGGAAGGAAGGTTAAATGTTCAAACACAACACATCTTCAGATGGGCAAAGAAATATCATTGTAAGTCCTAAGAATGAATGAAGATACTAAAAACATGCAGTTTTGAATTTTCTAAACAAAATAGGAGTCTGGTTGGCTGCCCTCTGAGAGGCTTCACCCAGCAGCTGACTGGGGCAGACACTCACAGCAAAACAGTGGAGTGAGCTTGGGGACATTTTTATAAGAATATGGGGAAGAACTGTAGCCCTGAAGGGGATAGGAACTCTACAGGAAGATCATCAGAGTGAACTAACCTGAACCCTTGAGGCTCCTAGAGACTCGACAACCAACCAAGTAGCATAAATAGGCTGGGCCTAGGAGGCCTTCCAACACATATGTAGCAGATATGGCAGCTTGGTGTGTGACCAGGAAGGAGGCAGTGAGCTGGATGTAGAGTAAATAAGTTAAAAGAAAGAAAGAAAGAAAGAAAGAAAGAAAGAAAGAAAGAAAGAAAGAAAGAGAGAGAAAAGAAAGAAAGATCACCTTACTATTTATTGAGTAGTAAGTTAAAGATAATGAGTAAGAAACTAAAAACATAATGTCATAAACATAAATGTGTGGCAACTATGTCCTGATGGAAGAAAGTTAAAGGAGTAATAGATGGTACTGCTGCAAGAATAAAAGTAGAGATTAGATTATGTCCAAAGGAAAGAAATTGACTAAAATGAAACAGAGACTGGAGGAAAGGCCAACCAGAGACTGCTCCACCTAGGGATCTATCCCATATTCAGACACCAAACCCCCTCACTATTGCTGATGCCAAGAAGTGCTTGCTGACAGGAGCCTGATATGGCTGTTCCCTGAGAAGCTCTACCAGCACCTGATCAATACAGATACAGATACTCACAGCCAACCAACAGGCCAAGCCCAGGGACCCCTATAGAAGAGATAGGGGAAGGGCTGAAAAAGCTGAAGTGGATTGCAACCCCATAAGAAGAATAGTATCAATTAACCAGACCATCCAGAGTTCCCAGAGACTAAACCACCAACTAAAGAGTGTATATGGAGGAAGCCAGGACTCCAGATACATATGGAGCAGAGGATGGCCTTATCTGCCATCAATTGGAGGGGACGGAGGCTTGATGCCCCATCATAGGGGGGTGTTAAGAGGTGAGATGGTTTCCAGGCCAGCTGGACAATCAAGTGGGACCCTTAGACTCTGTGGAGAGGACTGAGATGCGTGAGAAAATAAGGAAGCACAGCAAGTCAAGAAGTCTGATCAAGCTGGCAAAGTTTTTATTATTCACACAGGTTATATACTCTGAAAACAGGATATGGGGAGGGGTAGGAGAGGAAAGAGGGCTTTGCAGGTGGAGGAAGCTAGCTGCAGCTGTGGGGTCTAACTAAGTTATTCTTACAAAGCCTTGCCATTACCAGGGGTTCTAAAAACATCTAAATCTAGAAATCAGGAGGAAAGTTTACTAAGGTGGGCTGCTATGAGGCCTTGTTTGAAGTTCTGAGAACTGACAAGTAAATAATGGAAGGTAAGCAGAAAGAAGAATAGTAGATAGGAGAGCCAAGGCTGAGTGATCGCCAAAAATAAGGCCTTTCCATGGCTTCCCACAAGATGGGAGTGGGTGAATGGGTGGAGGAGCACCCTTATAGAGGCAAAGTGAAGGGAAGTAGGATAGGGAGCTGTGGAGGGGTAACTGAGAAGGAGGATAAGATTTGAGATGTAAATGAATACAACACTTAATTAAAAAAGAAGAAGAGGGCTGGAGAGATGGCTCAGCGGGTTAAGAGCACTGATTGCTCTTCTAGAGGTCCTGAGTTCAATTCCCAGCAACCATATGGTGGCTCACAACCATCTGTAGTGGGATCTGATTTTCTTTTCTGGTGTCTCTGAAGACAGCTCCAGTGGACTCATATACATAAAATAAATCTTTTAAAAAAAAGAAGAAAATATAAGTGGGGTTTGTGAAGGAAATATAAATAGAGGGAAATAGCAGGAGATCCCATGTAGGATAAGATGAAAAAGAGTCGTTGTCAGAACAAGTATACCAATAGAACACACAGAGATGGAAAGAGAAAATTGAGTAAGGCTGAATATACAATATAGCCTTGGTTGAATCACATGTGAGGAAATATAATTAGAGCCATCTACATTTTTATTACGTTAGACTTTATAAATTCTACAGTTTTCTGCTCATCTGTGATCCTTACCAAAAATTTAGTTTGTAACTAAATAGCATTGTTTCTGCCTTAATGTACCTAAAAATATGTAGAATGCCTTAAAAATCATTAAATATTCCCAAGGAATTAAAATAATATATAATTGTCTATTTTTATGTGAGAATGATTCCAGACAAGAACGTTCAAAGATAGTAATGTTACTTTGCCAAGTGAATAATAAAAGTTATGGGCATAATATTTTTTGAGAAGTAGGTGCTGACTCATACTACAACCCTCTTGCAGATGGTCACTAGGGGTAGCTTTGTGAAGAGAGGGATCTGAAAACATAGATAAATGAATATGTCTCTAAATCATGACACGTTGTCTTCTCCTTCTATGGTTATTATTTTTCAAAGATTATTATCTTGTCTTTTACATTCATGACCATTTTAATGGAAACTCATAAAAATGTAGTCTTTAGATACAGTGTCATTTTAAAATACTATTAAAATAACAAATTTTGATCCTTATTTGACATTATCACATTGAGCATATTAATTCTCTGCCTTATAAGACAATTTAATGGAAACTATAATGAAAAACAAAATAGCTACATTTCATCTTGACTTTGGAGCTTCATAACTGAAAGTTATTTTGTATTTCACTGCACTGGTGTCAAAGGACAATAATAAAGAAATTAAATGAGAGAAAATCAAAAGAAAATAATCTGCTCTCTGGAATTAGCATATATTTAAGATATGAAAGCAAAGGCATCTTTTATTCTCAAGCACATTAGCTTAATTTCACATGCTTGCTTTCTTTTCTAAATCAAGATACACTTAATGTGTTTTTGCATAATGAGGACTTTTTTGGCATGTGTAGTTATACTCAACTTCTGTGTCTTATTGCTGATGTTTGAAATTTAAACTAACTTGTAGGTAATGCTGTGGGTAGTTGTCTGGGAATGCCCTGGGTTCCTCCAGCTGGAAGTTAGGCCCACAACTCACTAAAGGCCTCTCCACAGCTCCTCACGACGCAGCCTCAACATACGACAAAGTCCTTGGGTTCCAAAACCGGTTTATTGGCATGGCAGATGGTAGATGGAACTGGATGTGCTCCCCCTAAAACCCAGGGAGGATCTGAGTTAAATAGGGAGGGGAAGAGAGGGAAGGGGCTGAGGAGGAATGCTTAATTGGCTCCACCCTCTGGCCTTCAGGTACCTTATTAGTATGTAAATCTCTCTAGGGCCTGGGGTCTGTTTATCATGCCCACCTGTGTACATGACTGAAGGGTGAAGGTGGAATGGAGATTAGACCTCATTTCAGGCCCAACACTTACTCTTCCCCCAGTGTCCCATTTTCCATAAATGTATAATAAATCATTATTTAAACTAAAATCCACTAGAAAAATTTGATGGGCTCTGAAAACTCTATTTCTAATATAATATATTCATAAATGATTTGCTTCTGGTTTTGGATACATATATTTTGTTAACAGCAAAATGATTCTCAAGAAGAGAGTAGACAAACTGAATTAACTCTGATGATGATTTGATGAAGAGTTTACTTTGTAGCATAATTGAAAAATGTCTTAAAAATCAATATAATATTTTAATTAAAATTTGAGAATTTCATATATAAAATGAATTTTCATATTTAGCTCATATTTCTCCTCATTTCACTGAAATCTATCCCAAAGTCCTCCATCTTCTCCTCACTCATGTCTTTTAAAACAATTACTGAATTCAATTTGTGATGACCATGCATGTGGAACCACATAATAAAAATGTAATTAATCTACAGAAAACCACACTCCTAAAGAAAATAAACTTTTTCTACATAGAAGCTCCTTAGCTAAAGAGTGTTACTCATGAAATTGAAATTTTTCCTTGGAAGAATGTTGGGTGGTGTAATCTCGGCTTAGTCAACTGTTGTTGCTTGGAGCTCATGAGTGAAGTGGACCTACTATCTCCAGATGATGTTGTTTCTTTTCAATACTCCCTAAATTCTGGCTCTTATAAATTTTTCTGTCTCCTCTTTCAAAATTCTCTCTAAGCCTTGTACAAAATGTATGCTACAGATGTCTCATTTGTGAACTGAGGACTCTACAGATTTTTATTCCTTGTGTTTTGACCAGTGTGAGTTTTGGAATTAATTGTTCTCAAGTGGATAAATAATTTGATGAGGGAATAAATTAATGTATTTATTTACTGGTATAGTGTTATGTAGTTGGTATCTTGATACAATGTCCACTTAGGAAAATAATGGTATTAGACTCACTTCTGGGATCCATGAACTTCCCAATCATTGATAGCCATAATAACAGTATAAGGCATACAATTCTTATTTCTCCTGTGCAGATCATTTAAAACCCAGTCATATACGTAGTTGGTTACTCACATAAAATTGGTGCTACTATTACCCCCAGAGGGAATAAACCATGACAGTGTTACAGCTCACAGGGTTCACAAACAGGGTAAGACTGTTGATGACATTTTTTTTTTTTTTTTGCCAGCAGCCTGCCTAGAAGTTTCATGTCCTGTAAAAAGTAGCCAGTCCAGAAGAAAATTACTGTTTAGTTCCCATTTTATTTTCTCATGTCTTCTGACCCAAGCACCTTCAGCAAAGGGATTTTATTGACGAAGTTCTGCTGCAAAGGCTTTTTCTTAATTAAAATACAATCCATATTCATTTTTTAAAAAAATGTCTTTTATTATAAAGATACAACTATACAAAGCTTGGTGCATTATCGTAACTCTGTACTTAAACTCAAATGACAGGATTCTTTTCTTCTTTATTTTTGGTCTTTTTTTTTTTTTTTTTTTACATTTTAACTATTGTTATTTTAATGTAAACTTCAAAGAAGTCTCTAAATTCTATCAGTGGAAGATGAAATAAGTTCTCAAACATCAATATTCTCTCATCTTAGGTTTATTTTTATTTTTGAGTATGAGCATGTTCTTGTGAGTACAGTTCCCAAAGAGGACAGAAGAAGGCACCGGATCTCTTGGAGCTGGAGTTATCGATGGTTGTAGGCTATAAGATTTATAGATGCTGTAAACTATTAAAGTCTCCTAAGGAAGAATATGCATGTACTCCTATACACTGAGCCATCTCTGCATTCTATGTTTAACATCAGAACCAAAAGACCCTCTTCTAGTTTCTCTCGATTTTTTAACTGAAATTGCTTAATTCTCTCAGGTCTTTTGTTAATTTTAATTTCATAAAATTAAAATTTAAAAGAATCTCCTGTTGTCTACTTTTGTGGTATATGTAGTTTGATTTTTAAAACTTAAAATATTGTTAGCAATATAAAATTATTCTCGTGGTACCTACATATAAAATTGATATTTACCCATAGAGCAAATTATTCTAACATAACTAAACATACCTAATTTTGTGGAGAAAAAAATTCAGAGAGTAAAATGTCTTTAGCAAAGATACTTTGTACATTAGTATCATGATAGGAACTCAATCATCAGTTTAAACCAAAAACTAGACTCTAAGACCTGGGCCTACGTAATATACCACTTAATATAACAGAAACTAAATAAAATAAAAACTGAGCAAATATTTGTAAACTAAAATTATAGTCCACAGGAGCAAAGTATCACAGTGGTTTTAGGCTTTAGAGCTTAGTGGTCTGTATTTCAAGGCAGAACTAGGAAAAGAATGCAAGTATGTTTACAGTACTGCAATAGAAAGGCCTCTGCTCTTCTGTTGAGGGGACTATGGCAGGCTTTGATGTAGATATCAACAAAGATAGTCTTCTTAACTGCTAAAATTGAAAGTCCAGTATGCCATAGAACCTTATTTTTTTGTATTTAACAGTGAGTTTTTATTATTCAATTTTGTTTCATTATTAAGAATAATGTGTTTCACTCCACATATTCTAGACCGATTTTGAAATTTTAATTGAAACGTAATCATCCCACTGTCCCTACTCCCATTCAAATTTATAGCTTCTCATTATTTTAATAATTGTTGTTAAAAGACACAGAGAAGAATTAATATATAAATGCGATCTGCTGAGTCAATTTAGGCTTGCTCTTAAGTATAAGTTTTTAGGGCTGAGCACTTGGAATTGGATAACAATTTAGGATTTCATTTCTGAAGAAGATTAATTAACCCTCTGTCACCAACTTTAATTGCTCATTGTCTAGGAGAGGGCTATCTCCCATCCACACTGTCATATCAACTGATAATATCAGTGTCTGGATATTTGAACAACAAGTATATTTTGTGATTTCATTAATATAGATCCCCTGTATTATCTAGAAAATCCTTTTCCATGTTAGATATTTTCATCTTCTGGATCTTGTAGCGCTTGTAGCTTATTCTTCCTTGATGTTCATTGAACTCTAGGTAAATAGGGGTTGTGTTGTGCATTTTTCAATTTCGCCTATGCATGCAATGTTCAGTTGTACTCTTTATTTTACCACTCATGGGTTTTTATAACAGTCTCCATCTGCTGCAAAAACAAAGCTTCTTTTATGAGGTATATCTACACTTGTGTATATAAGGAAAAAATATTTAGAATGCAATTGGGAATTATATTAGTTTAGGAAAGGAGGGGTAATAGGATCTCCTGAGAACTATGACTCTATTAGTCAAGAGAAGTTGGCTATATTTGAGTACCAGGCATGATGTCTCTCCTGTTGGGTGGGCCTTAATTAGACAAGTGTTGGTTGTTGCCAAGACACAAGTGCCACTATTTTGGGTACTGTGGCTCCTGGGTAGGGACCAGAGGATGTTGAGGGATGCTTCCACATTGTCCTAATGGTACAAGTGTGCATATTTACTGAATACCATGTGACACAAAATACAGGATTCTAGTAAACTAGTAGAACCTCAGAGTGGGTCCACAACAGGGAGGTGGCTGCTTCCCTAGATTTAAAGAAGTCTTCTCAGCATGGTACCTCTCATAGTGCCATTGGGATGGTTGGCTACTCTAGAGCTCCTGTCTGTTTGCCATTGGTCCAAAGGCTATACAAAAATGCTTGCTGCTGCACAATACAGTAGGTCTGAACCCTGATGCTGATCTCTGGATCTTTTTCCCATGTTCATGATTCTGCCTCCCTCAACCCATCCTAGTTCCCAGTTCTCACACACTGTGATACCGCTATAATAACTTTATTGTGGTTTATGCATGTCATATCAAGGAATAATGTGCACCTTTATGTTTTATGAAAGCTAGACCTCAGGGAGGAAGTTGTTAGGTCAGATGCACCTCAATTTCTCTGATTCCAGTCCAATGTGTATTGTGTCTTCAGAAACTGGGACTTACCTTAAACTTTTAGGAGGAAAATGTTTCAGCAAGTTAAATAATAATGCAAGTGATATGAAATTAGAACTTTAGCAGTTTGTAGGAAATTACATGTGAAATAGCCTTATTATTGTTATATTTCAAGATTTGCTATTAAGATAGAATTATTTAACATTTTAATTATATTTGATAAATTCTTAGAGAATTGTTTTATATTTCTTTTCCTGAAAAAGTTTCTTTTTGTTTTATATCTCATTAATCAAAAGATCCTAAATATTGCCACTGAAATATTTTTATTTCAGCAAAAATGTAAATATAGAAATATTTGCTTGGGCTACTTGAAAGGATGATTGGTAATATATAGCATCCCACCCCAAACATGGTTATGAGTAACTCTGGCATATCACTGAGCTTGACAATGTATAGAAATCCATGAAGCTTTTAATTTATTTATTCTATTCATATCTTATAGAGGTAAAATGTACTTATTGGAGCATTTATTCTTTATTCAAAATTTTCTGACTTCACAGGGATAACTGTCCAGTCATTTTGCTGTTGAATGTAGGTCTTGCCTTTTCAGCTAAAATCTTTTAAAAACTCTTAAGACAATCATTGTTCTGTAATTAGATTAGTAATAGATATATTATCTTTTCAGAACATACCAGGATGATGATAAAACAGATGAATCAATTGACACTATCTTAGGTGTCTGTTCTTTGCATGTTCATGACAATTCATTGGATTGCATTTCTATTATTTATTTGCATTTTGTCTCAAGTGATTTTTGCTAAAATAACATATTTTTCTTTCTTTTTTATTAGATATTTCATTATGTACATTTTAGATGCCATCCCCTTTCCCTACCCCAGCCCCCAGAAACCCTCTATCCCATTCCCCCTCCTCCTTTTTGCTTTTAGACCATTTTAAATACATGCAAGTTTTAAGGTCAGTTCTAGATTGAGAAACTAGCAATAAAATAGATGCAAATAGTCACAGAACAAGGAAGACAATAAATACCAATAGTCAAAGAACAAGCAAAGCAATGAACAAAGTTCTGTGATCACTGTTTCTAAGGGCTTATCAGTATGACCTAATTATCTGAGCCTACTTCCCTGTCCTAGCCCAAAGTCATTTTCATGCCTGAAGCCTATGTCTTTGTTCTAGCCTAAGATTTAGATTCCTGCCTGAAATTACTTCCTTGTTCTAGCCTAAGACAGATTTCTGCCTGGAATTATTTCTTTGTTCTAGCCTAATGTCAGATTCCTGCCAATCATCCCATTTCTTTGACCTTGGCCAATGTCAGATTACTGCCAAGCAGCCCCCAAAACTCTCCACATCCCCACCCCCTCCCTTTTTGTTATAAACAAGAATGACATGTCTTAGGTCATTCTGATAAGAATGCTTTCCTTACCTGTCTTGGAATATGCATTATCAAAAGAAAGAAAATCACAGACATATATAACAATGAGGTATCAATTGATTAGGGCACTACAATATGTATTTTATTTGTCATGATAGATTTCTCTGTGGTATAGTTATATATTAGATTTATACATTCATGGTTATTAAGAAGTCATGTTCCCTACCACCAAGCTCTTTATATGTATGAAGATCTCAATTATGCCAAACATTAAATGTTTCATGCAGTGTTGCCTCAGAGTAAGAACTGAATAGAAACTATTACTCAACCATGCACATTTAGAAATATTTTATGAAAAAAATTGCCAATTATCTTACAAAAATGAACATCAAGGTAGTTTTTGTGTATTTCTCTTGGTAACTTCCATATCCATTGGCTGGAATTGTTATTACTTAGTGATATACACTATTATTTAACATACTTTATTGAATGTACAAACTTTCTTCAACTTATACTAGTTTTATACTTTTTCTTTTTTATTAGATATTTTCATTATTTACATTTTATATGTTATTATTTTTCTGAGTTTCAACCTAGAATCCCCCTATCCCATCATCCCATTACCTGCTTCTATGAGGGTGTTCTCCCACCTACCCTCCCACTCCTGCTTCCTCAGCCTGGAATTTCTTCATACTTGGGGAATTGAGCCCTTCACAGGACCAAGGGCCTCTCCTTCCACTGATACCCAATAAGGCCATCCTCTAATACATATGTGGCTGGAGCCATGAGTCCCTCCATATGTACTCTTTGTTTGGTGGTTTAGGCCCTGGGAGCTATGGTGGCCTTGGTTGTTACCGTTGTTTGTCCTGTGGAGTTGCAAACCCCTACAGCTTTTTCAGTCCTTTCTCTAACTGCTCCATTGGGAACCCAGAGCTAAGTAGTACTCTATTGTGTAAATGCTGGCTGCGAGCATCCACCTCTGTATTTGTCAGGTCTGGCAGAGCCTCTGAGGAGACAGCTATATCAGGTTTTTGTTAGCAGGCACTTCTTGGCATACACAATAGTGATTATGTTTGGTGAGTATGTATGGAATAGATCACAAGATGGGAAAGTCAATGGATGGCCTTTCCTTCAGTCTCTGCTCCAACTTTGAATCCTTATTTCCACCCATTAGTATTTTGTTTTCCTTTCTAAGAAGGACCAAAGCATTCACACTTTGGTTTTCCTTCATCTTGAACTTCATGTGGTCTGGAAATAGTATCTTGAGTATTAGCTTTTGAGCTAATATCAACTTATGAGTGAGTATATACCACGTGTGTTCTTTTGTGATAGGTTACCTCACTTAGGATGATATTTTCTAGTTCCAAGCATTTGTGTAAAAATTACATGAATTAATTGTTTTTAATAGCTGAGTAGTACTTCATTGTGTAAATGTACCAATTTTTCTGCATCCATTCCTCTGTTGAAGAACATCTGAGTTTTTTCCAGCTTTTGGCTATTACAAATAAGGCTGCTATGAACATAGCAGAGCATGTGTCCTTATTATGTTGGAGCATCTTCTGGGTATATGCCCAGGAGTGGTATAGCTGGGTCCTCAGGTAATATTATGTCCAATTTTCTGAGGAACTGCCAGACTGATTTCCAGAGTGGTTGTACCAGCTTGCAATCCCACCAACAATAGAGGAGTGGTCCTCTTTCTCCACATCCTTGCCATCATCTGCTATCACCTGAGTTTTTGATCTTAGTCATTCTGACTGATGTGAGGTGGAATCTCAGGATTGTTTTGACTTGCATTTCCCTGATGACTGAGGATGTTGAACATTTCTTTAGGTATTTTTCAGCCATTTGCTATTCCTCAGTTGAAAATTATTTGTTTAGCCCTGTACCCCATATTTTAATAAGGCTATTTGGTTCTCTGGCGTCTAATTTCTTGAGTTCCTTGTATATATTGGATATTAGCCCTCTATCAGATGTAGGATTAGGAAAGATCTTTTACAAATCTGTTGGTTGCTGTTTGACAGTATCCTTTGTCTTACAGAAATTTTACAATTTTATGAAGTCTCATTTCTCTATTGTTGTTTTTAGAGCATAAGCCATTGGTATTGTGCATCCTTCAACTGGAACTTGGTCTACCTACCAGTGGGAACACTTAGTGTAAGCAGACTTTCCCTTTACTAGTAGCTATCACTTGTTAATGGCTCCTTGGCTAAGGACTCTCTATTCTTCTATTTGGTCTGGCTTAGCTTCTAGTATCCTTGGGCATGCTGTTAAAATTTCTGTGAGCCAATGTGTACAACTCCCTGTGTGTTAGAGGGATATTTTTAATTTTTTAAATTACTCACTTTACATTATGTGCATCTCATTCACTGCCCCCTTTCCTGTCACCCCCACACATATAATCCTCCCCCATCCACTATTACCCATCCCCTTCTCTTCTGAGTGGGTAGGGTTGCCCCTGGTTAACCCCGCAACCTTGGCATTTCAAGTCTCTGTGAAGCTAGGTGCTTTCTCTTCCACTGAAACCAGATAATGCAGCTTAGCTAGTAGAACATATCTCACATACATGCCACAGACTTTGGGATAGCCCCAGTTTCAGTTCTTTGGAACCTACATCAAGGTCAAGCTGCAAATCAAAACATATGTTCCAGAATGCCTAGGACTAGCCTATGTATGTTCTTTGGTAGGTGGCTCAGGCTCTGAAAGCTCCAGGTGTCCAGGTTAGTTGGCTCTGTTGGTCTTCCTGTGGAGTAACCATCTCATTCAGGACCCACAATTCTTCCTCCTATTCTTCCATAAGAATCTCCAAGCTTCATCTACTGTTTGGCTATGGGTGTCTATATCTGTCTGAGTAAGCTGCTGGGTGGAGCCTCTCAGAGGACAACTTGCTCCTGTCTGCAAGCATAACAGAGTATTATTAATAGTGTCAGGGACAGGCTTGCATATGGGATGGGTCTCAAGTTAGGCCTGTTATTTGTTGGCCACTCCCTCAGTCTCTGCTCCATCACCCAAGCCTACATTTCTTGTAGACAGGATAAATTTGGTGTTGAAAGTTTTGTGTTTGTTTTGGTGTCTCTTTCATTTCCCTGAGGTTGCTGTCTGGCTACAGGAGGATGGCTCTTCAGGTCCCACAGGCCCAGTGTAGTGAGTCACAGCTTAAAAGGTCATCTCCATTGATTCTTGGGCACCTTCCTTATCCTAGGTCTTTATCTCATCCTGGAGATGCCCCCCCCCTTCCTTACCCCAGTCAGTTGAAGATTTCCATTCATTTCATAGCCATCTAGCCATCTCTCCTATTCTTCCCATACCTGATCCTGAACACCACATTCCTCTCCCCATCCCCTCTTCCTCTCACTGTCTGTCTCTTATGACTACTTTATTCCCCCTTCTAAGTGAGATTCAAGCTTCCTCTTTTGGGCCTTTGTTCTTGTTTAGCTTCTTTGGGTCCATGGAATGTAACATGGTATCTGTATTTTATGCCTAATATCCACTTGTAAGTGAGTGCATACCATGCATATAGGACACTCTTAATGAGTCTTGCTGACATAATATTACTTCTCATACATCCTGTCCCTCAGGACTGGAGCATAAATGCCACTTAAGAGACTTTCCATCAGTATCAGTAAAAAGAGACCTTAAAATTTTTAGTATTCTAATGCTATTTCTCTGTTCACCACATCTGTCTGTTTAGTGAACTGTGGCGAGAGAGAGAGAGAGACAAGTTTTAACATAAAAGAACCAGTTAATGCTATCACAAATGTATGCAGTCTCTAATTGGGATAAAATAACAATGATAATATAAGTGAGATTCATAGAAAATAGCAAAAAATATACTCAGTGGAAGAGGATTTAATATAGATTCTAATAATCTAGGTGATCAGGGTTTAAGGTCTCACTCATGGCTAAGGATAATTAAAAAATAATGACTTTAGCATAGTACTTTTATACCCAAATATGAAAGAATATAAATAAAATGATATTAGGAGAAATGCGATGAGGAGAAGAAAAAATAAGAGAAAAATGAAAGACAAAAAGGAATTCTCAAGCCCCTTTGAAGCCAATATCACTCAAATATCAAAAACAATGAAAAACACTCACAAAGAAAAGGAATAACAAGAAAATAAAACAAGCTAATATCACCGATGAAGAAAAATTCCAAAAAAAAAAAAAATGCTCAAAAGATTTACAAACAGAATACAGATGTGTATCAAAAAGTTATCCACCAAGATTAATTAGCTTTATACCTAAATTGCAAGGATGGTTCAATATACACAAGTCTGTAAGTAATAAGCCACAAAAATAGACATAAAGACAAAAAAAATTACAAGGTTATCTTAAAAGATGTAGATGGACCCATTGACAAAAATCTAGTATGCCTTATTGATAAAAGTCTTAGAGAATGTAGGAGTAGTGAAAATATACTTCAGCAAAATTCACAGACACCATCAATACTAAATGGATAAAAAACTGAAGCAATCCTGCAGAATTCAACAATAAGGCACAGATAACTAATATCCTCAATATATTTCAGTATTTTTCATAAAATACCGCATAGAACAATCAATAATGTAAGACAAGAAAATTGAGAGATATACATGGGGAAGAAAAACTCAAACTATACCTATTTAAAGAAAATATAATACTTTACATTAGAGATCAACTGAATCCTGCCAGAAAATTAGAAACCATAAATAAGTTCACCAGTGTGGCAGGATATAGTATCAACTTGTAAAAATCAATAGCATTTTTTGTACCAGCAGCAAGGATCTTGGACACACTTGCATTAACAATAGCCTCAAAGAAAATAAAGATGTGGGAATCAGCCTAACTGAGACCATGGGGCTTTACAATGAATACTTTAAACCTCTAAGGAAAGAGATTAAAAAATGATACTAGAAAGTACAAAGACATTTTGTGCTCATAGAGCCATTGAATTAATTGCAATTCCTCTAAATCTAACATTGTAATTCTATGTATAAATAGACCCATGGTTTCCCCTCTAGATAAAATACAAGGTGATAATTTAAATTTCTACCAATTTTCTTATTTGTTTACTAAAAGTAATAACACCTTAATATTATTTCCCTAGAAACATGTGGGAAACTGATAATGCAGAGCCAAAATTAGAAATTATTTACATTAATAACTTTAAAGTATTGAGAGTGATAGAAACATAAATTATTTAATTTGTAATATTTTCTATGCATTTTTTAAAGGATGTGGGTGCACAAACTCTGGAAGTCCCATAATTGACTTTCTTGTTAATCTTATCCTTTCTTTGGTGGATATAAAAGATATGTTATATTAATTAAGTAAACACACATAAGACATGATTCTCATTAAATTTTTTGCTTCAGTATTATTGGTAAAAAATTATAGAGCTAGGAGTGATCTATTGTATTTGGTCTTTCATTAAAACACATTCTAATGCAGCAAAAAGAATTTAATTTTTTTTAATTCCTGGAGTGGAAGTGTAGCCCTTAAACAATAAATGATTAAATGTTGATATTGGAGAAATATAAATTCCATCCTAGAGAAAATATGAGATAGGATATAATGGCAGTACCATTTGACAGATCACTAGCCGTCTGCCTTGCTCTTCTGTAAGAGAACTGTAGCACCTATGAAAATATAAGAACTTCTCTCCAAAGTTAGGGCAAGGTTTGTAGGAGCTGAAGCGGTTTGCAATCCCATAGAAAAAACAATGATATCAACCAACCAGAAACCCCCAAAGCTCCCAGGGACTAAACCACCAACCAAAGAGTACACATGGGGTGACCCATGGCTCCATCTGTATATGTAGCAGAGGATTGCCTTACGTGACATCACTGAGAGTGGAGCCCCTTGGTTCTATAGAGGCTTGATGATCCAGTGTAGGGGAATGCTAGGGAGCTGAGGCAGGAGTGGGTTGTCAGGTGGGAAAGTACATTCATAGCAGCAGGGGGAGATAGAGAACTGTGGAAAAGAGACTGGGAAGGGGGAATAACATTTGAAATGTAAATAAATAAAATAACCAATAAAAATGAAAACAAAAACAAATCTCCAATTCAGTTTCTCTAGATGAAGAGGCAGAAATATAAATTCTCAATAAAATTTTTTACAAGCGACCATCTGAATCCTGTAGACAAATCAGAATGAAGCTAGGCAAAGAGGAAGAGCACAGTTAAAGTCTAAGTATAGCCAGGTCTAAAATAGCATGTGTAGAGAAAGAATATTGGTGAAAGGTTCCAGCATAAGAAAACAGGACCAACTTCTGCAGCAAGTGCCTTCTAGAAGCTAGCCATCAACTTATACCAAGGGAGGCATATCTCTTTTGATGTTTTTTCTCTCTTTTTATTACTATGGGTTTTGTAGTGTAGTTTGAGATTTCTGAGTTTTGTTGTTATCTGTTATAATTATATCTAATCATATCTCTTGTTTGATGTATAATTTTAAATATTTTGGTCCTCTTCTTCTTTTGCTAATGATTTGTGTATATATATCCTTAGCAACATGTTTTCTAAAATTAAATATATATATATATATATATATATATATATATATATATATACATATATATATGTATATCAATACAAAGTGGTTGCTTATTAACTTCCTATTTTTAATGAGGTTTTGTGCTTTATTAGAGATTGATGGTTGGTGAATGTAAAATGCCTAATGAAGTTTATTACTCTTCTCTCATGGTTTTCATGTAGCTAACAGCATGCAACTCGGCCATACTATACTATCACTGGCAAATCTTATCCAATTCTCAAGATTTTATTTCTTATCTCTAGGTTTGTTTCTAGTACTCTATGATGGATGCTAAGGCAGGTAATTCCCTCATTGTATTTCACATTTCAATAACATAAAAAACAACATTAAGGAAGAATGTGTTTTATTGGCCAAACAACCATTATTACATAAATAAAATGCATAGAAACTGGAAATATAGCAATGATGTCTGTCCCCTACCTTATCACTCACCTGAGCATGGTCTGATACTCCAAACTGAGTAGCACTTGATATAAGTTGAAGACAGAAACAGAGGAGCAACAGAGACTTGTAAGATGTATCGCAAAAGAGCCATTAGCAGGCTTATGCTCAAGCTAGTAGACTATAGCAATGTGTAAAAGAATGTATGATCTGACCCAGTTCTAACACTGAGCATTTGTAGTTGAGGGCAAGTAAGTTGGAGGTTGGAGCTTTTATTATGTAGTAGAAAGGTGACTTGATTCATCACCTCATTTTTCTACATTTGCAGTATTTTGATGTAGTAACATTTCCTAGAATATTATATTAAGTGTTGAGTAGGCAATCAGTCCCATGGAAGTTAAGTTTTAAATTTATTTTTATATTTTAATACTAAAGATTTTTTTTTCTTTTTCTTCTTTACAAAATGGTCTCTTTCTAGCTCATAAAGAAATTTAGTCATAACATATAGACACCTTGGAGGAATTCAATAATTATTTCATCCAGTAGCTACAAAGAACAGTAAAAATAGAACTTTCTGTAGAAATAAAAATAGACATTTGATCAGGGGTTTTTTTTGTTTGTTTGTTTGTTTTTTGTTTTGTTTTGTTTTTCGAGACAGGGTTTCTCTGTATAACGCTGGCTGTCCTGGAACTCACTCTGTAGACCAGGCTGGCCTCGAACTCAGAAATCTGCCTGCCTCTGCCTCCCAAATGCTGGGATTAAAGGCGTGCACCACCACCACCCGACGTTTGATCAGTTTTAAAGGACTTTACAATACAGATACCAAAATTGGATAAGAGTAAAAGTGTATGGGTGAAATGCTTATCATGGATAAAGGGGAAAAACAAAACAAAAACAAGAGTGTGTAGGAAAATTGAGGCCATTAAGGTAAAGAAAACTGAACAAGAAAAAAACCCATGGTATGAAACATTTCTAAGTAAATTCAACCAGGATGCTAGGGAGTCCCCAAGCAATCGTTGTCATTACAGGTAGAATTAATAAATGAAAATGGAGGATGCTGAGCAAAATTTGAATTTCAAATCCACAAGCAATATTTAGTGTACATATTCCCCAAGTATTTTCTGCATATTCCTCAAGTTGCTAATTGATAATCTGAAATTCAAATTTAATTGGCTGTCCTGCATTTAATTTGACAACCATAGGTATGAGAATTCCCTGACAGTTAAAAATGGACCGGCACTAGTACTCGCCTTCATTTAAACATTGTGTGGGAATGAGTAAGTAAGTGGAGGTCTGATGTAAACATTATAATTGAAGAGACAGCAGATGGGGCTGTCAGTCAACTATGCTCACAGTAGGTGATCTTGAAAAAGATGTGAACTGTAAACCTGCTAGACACCACATGAAAGAATGTGTAACACCTATATGCATTTTCTAAAGTCTAGAGACACCTGGTGGTCTAGTGTTTCTGCCTTGACTGACAGAAGGCAGATGAGGAGCTGGCTAGATGCTGATGGGTGAAGTGTAAAGAAAGCAAATGTACAGTAAAAACTGTGTAGTCAGCATTTATCGTGACACAGACTGTGAACCAGTTTCTAGTCCAGAGGTAGGACAGATAAAGACTAGCATGACATTTCCATGAACTTTTATACTCTCAGTAAAATGATGCAATTACAAGGTATGTGGTTCAGATTAGCAATCCCATGCATAAATAGTAACATGAATAACAATAACCTGAATAAAAGATGAGGAAGAACACAGCCAACAGGCCATAGATGTTACACTTGAGTCAGTACATAGACTGAGAACTTCCCATAATGAGGTGTCTCTAAAACATGTAAAATCCAACAAACAGACTTCAAATACTAATAGATAAAACACATTCTTTATTAATGTTACATAATGCCAAGTATATATACACTGGGTCATGCCAAAGATTGTTATTTCTTTTTAATTTTTATGTGCTCTTTGGTAATACCATATGTAAATACAGTTTATTTAGATAATAACAACCCTGCCTTCTCCAACTTCTTCTAAATCTCTGCTATGAATTCCCCAACTACAAATCAATATTTTTAATAACCCACTGTTCCAATTGTAGGCCCTGTATGCCCTTAAGTGGGTGCTCTTCCCTGGAGCACAAGCAACCTAGCAGGTCCTATGCTGCTGAAGAACACTATCAGCTCACCTAGGTGTTGAGCAAGGTAAGCCCTTCCCTAACTATGTTGACTGGCTTAATGTTGTACAGGTCTTGTTGTAGCAAACTAGTTTTGGTATGTGTTCCAGGCTTTCTATACATGAGTCATTCCAAAATGTAGACTGGCAAACAGGAAAAAATGTTGTTCTCATGGAAAACAGAAAATAAGCAAGCTGAAAGGTTGTCCTGATTAGATTGAGATTGTCACATGTGTCCTTTCCCATCCTTAAGTCAAACTATGTGACCAAACTCAAGAAACAGGAATAAAGGATCAATCTGTTATTCCTATGGTGTCACAGAACAAAAATCACAAGTGAATGGTCATATTCCAGCAAAGAAAAAGCTATTTAGGAATTTTATGGACTAAGTTATACTCCTGTATCCAATACATTAAGAACTTTTTGGAGTCCTAATCATAAGCTTACCATCTCAGAACCTGATTCTTGGAAACAGAATTTATTATAGACAGAATAAAAATGAATTTGTGAGTGAACGTGCTTCTTTTAATATAGCTAACATCATTATTCAAAGAACAAATTCATACAAAGAAGCTCAGACATAGCAGCTTACATACTGGATGAAAACAAAGATTTCCTTATGCATCTATCAAGATGACATGTTCGTAGCACAAACATGACAGTGCTAAGGACTTCTAGAAAGGTGGACAGGAGAGAGGAACACCTGCTCCCTCTTAAGGCATAGGAGGGATTAAACCTGTCACGAAATATTTCTGTCTGATGTTTTCCAATTTTGAAAACAAACTTTTAATTTCTAAGCTGCATTTTTTGTTACTTTATAACAAAAGATTCAGTAAACCATTACAGTAATAATAATATAATTAATTTATATTTATCCTGAGAAACCTCACATTTAGATATCAAAAAAACTATATCTCAGATCCAAACCAGATCAATTTATCTTTCTGCAAAGAAAAGGAAAGATCTGATACCCTCATTCTTCTGTATATACCACCCTATCCACTGTCAGTATATCAGCATCCCTGTTTGGAACTTGACTTAACAAAGCTGAGAATTGAAATCAGATACAGGGTTGTGATAACTATACAGGATGGACTAGTCTGTTACCAAAGGCTGTATTTTCAAATGGCCAGAAGACTCTCTCCCCTGATAGCGTTACGAACCCAGTAATAGAAGTTCGATTGGCTCTAAAATGTTATTCAGGACCAAAGGAAATTTTAATTTATGCACAGCTTTAAGGAAATACTCAGAAACCAAAAGTAAAATAGGAATAAATAGATTTAAAATTGTTTTTGCTTGAAGAAACATGCACTAGTTTTACAAATGAATAAACTTGAGCTTAGAAGAATGCAAATGAGTTACTTAAGGTCAAACAACTAATTAGTAGCAGGTCTGGGACCAGATCCAAATTCTTCCATTCCTCTTTTCAATTCCACTAAACTCTACTGATTCACCTTAGAGACTGCAGAGATATTTTTGGACCATCTGAGTTCTTCTTTCCCTTCCATATTTAACCACATCTAGGAAAGAGTTTGGAAGCTCTTACCACATTAAACACAGAGTAGTCTATGATCAAGTCATTCCATTATTTGCTGCATGAGAGATTTAAACACATGTTCTCACATAAGGCCATACATAATGCTTGAGAACACTAATAGTTCTAAGGGTCCAATCATGCACAAAAATCCACATGGCAACCAAGTGCAGAATGCATAAACAAAATGTGGCATACAGCATAGTTGATTATAATTAAGCAATTAATGGGAATAGTGTACTGAAACATGCTACAATGTGAATTATCTTTAGATATTGTTGATGTGCAGCTATTATGCTTGAAATAAAACATAAGAAAAGGGAAGGGTAAAGAAGAACACTGGGAAGTTAGAAAGCTTATAAGCTTCGAGGAGTTTATTAATCTTACAAAATGATATATAAATTCCTTAAGTCATCTTATTTTTTTCCTTATTTTTTATTGGATATTTTATATACATTTCAGATGCCATCCCCTTTCCCCATTTCCCCTCCCTAGAAAACCCCTATCCCATGCCCCCTTTTCCTTTTTGCTTTTATACAAATTTTTAAAAATGTTAATCAAAGGCTTTATAAGTTTGGTAATGATCAATCAGAAGTGTAACCCAATACCCAACCTAGATATATCAACTATCTTTGACTGGTGGAGACACGTGAACATCTGCCTCTATATCCCCCCCCTTTTTCTTTCTCTTTCTCTCTCTCATCACCTAGCTTCTCCTCCTCCTCCTCCTCCTCCTCCTCCTCCTCCTCCTCCTCCTCCTCCTCCTCCTCCTCCTCCTCCTCCTCCTCCTCCTCCTCCTCCTCCTCCTCTTCTTCTTCTTCTTCTTCTTCTTCTTCTTCTTCTTCTTCTTCTTCTTTTTCTTCTTCTTCTTCTCCTTTGCTTCTTCTCTTCCTCTCAGTACTTCTCCCACCTCAGCTCCTCCTACATATCACCATTCCTGTTAAAATAAAACTTTTCTCTCAAAATACATTTAGAGCATAATTATGCCTATTTGTACCAGTGAGGTACAAGATACTCCTAATACCCAGTCCATCATTTTGTTGACTAACCAGAACCTCTGTCATCTCTCCTAACTAAAAAACTTAGTTCTGAACCTGGCTTTTTTTTCTTGGCTTTAGAATGAATGTCAGCTGAAAACCATCCACTCAGATCTTTTCTCTCAAAGTAAATAGCCAGGATTGGCTATGAAACTATAAGTTTTCAACCCAGTCAGAAATCCAGAATGACTGAATTAACTGAAATTACGGGAAGCACAAAGCATAGCTTCTAAAACTTAGCCAATTTATAGAGACTGCTGAACACCTGGACAGTCCCTATACTACAGAACCATGGAGCATCAAATTTTCAGCCTTCTGGCACAGGATCATCTGACAGACCTTAGTGGTGTAGAATTATTAAGGGCTGATTACTCTGTCTAGGCAGATATAATCAGTCAACTATTCTGCAAGTGTGTCCTTTTCTGGACAGTAATTTGTCTGTAGATGAAAAGAGGCAATTCTTGACTAGTGGCTGTCTCACCACAACTGGAGTAACTCCTAAGATGCTCAATTTCTTCTTAGAATTCAATATAGGAAACTGTCAGGAGCAGACAGGTCTCTAAACAAAATAAACATTAATACAGAAATATTTGTAACATCAATTCTGTGAACTTCTGACGTTTTGAAAACCAACTACCCATGTAAGGTAATCTGGACTGTTGTCTGTTAACTCCACTCAGCTATTTCTAAATAAAACATAGAAAACACCCTAACAATAAACTCCAAGCCATAAATTTGCTATAGTCCCTTAACTCACAGGCTGACCATCTCAAATCTGTTAAAAAAAGTTAAAGAAGGACTGGGTCTAAGCCTTGTATTCCTAAATGTGTTATACTGGTACAATGCCTATGAGAGTATCAATATTCATCTCACTTTTATATCAGTAAGAAGCTCGTACCAATGAAAACCTTAAAATTTATAATCCAAGTAAATTGGTGCCATTTAAGCAATTATATCTTCTTCTTGATAATAATTGTACAGATTTCTACCAATAGGTTATGGCTATGCAATAAATCCTAGCTAATCCTCTCTATTCCTACCAAACCTCTACTTTTCCCTAGAAAGACAGACCAATATTCACCACCTTAGTCCCCAAGCCCAGAGAAGAGGGGTGCTGAATCTTCATTAACTTCTTCAAGCTGATTGTGGGCATTGAGATATTAGAAGAGGAGTGGGGGGGGGGAAGAGTAAATTAATAAGCCTCTGATGCTGTGTCTTCACTGCTTCCAGATGGAATTCCAGGTCCTCAGAGGTTTAAGCAGGTCTGCTCAGCTTGCTTGATTAGTAGATACACCAAGGCTGTGTATTCTGCAATATAATATTCTCAAAACAAGTTTTAGTATCAAGATAATTTTTTAAGAGGGCTGACATTTTATTAAAGATGTTGGTTCTACAGCTTTTTTTTTTCCCCTCTTTTATTGAATATAATATTTACATTTCAAATTTTATCCCCTTACCCCATTTCCCCCACCATCCAGGAACCCCTTATCCCATCCCCCCTCCTCCTGCTTCTATGAGGGTGTTTACCCACCTACCCCCCAATTCCCCTCCCCACTTGGAGGTTCCCCCCCACACTCAGTGTTCAGCCTTCATTGGACCAGATCTCCTCTCCCACCTATGCCCAACCATCCTCCCCTACATGTACAGCTGGAGTCATGTGTCCCTCCATATGTGCTCCTAGGCTGGTGGTTTAGACCCTGGGGAGCTCTGGCTGGTTGGTATTGTTGCTCTCCTCATGGGGCCACCAACACTTTCTGCTCCTTCAGTCTATTCTCTAACTTCTCCATTGGGGACCCTTGATCAGATTAATGGTTAGTTGTGAGTATCTGCCTCTGGGTATGTCAGACTCTGGGGGACCTCTAAGGAGACAGCCTTATCAGGCTGCTGTAAGCATTCCCTTTCAGTCATCCATATCAGCATCTATTTTTGGTGACTGTACATGGGATGAATACACAGGTGGGAATGGTCTCTATACAACCTTTCCTTCAGTTTCTGTCCCACACTTTGTCTCCATATTTGCTCCCTTGGGTGTTTAGTTACTCCTTCTAAGAAAGACCTAGGCAGCCACACTTGTTCTTCCTTCTTCATGAGCTTCATGTGGTCTGTGAGTTGAATCTTTGTTGTTTCAAACTTTTGGGCTAATCTCCGCTTATCAGTGAATAAATACCATGTGTGTTCTTTTGTGATTGGGTTACCTCACTCAGGATGATATTTTCTAGTTCCATCCATTTACCTAAGAATTTCTCAAATTCATTATTTTTAATAGCTGAGTAATATTCCATTGTGTAAATGTACCACACTTTTTGTATCCATTCCTCTGTTGAAGGGCATCTGGGTTCTTTCCAGCTTTTGGCCATTATAAATAAGGCTGCTATGAACATAGTGGAGCATATGTCTTTGTTATATGTTGGGGCATTTTCTGGGTATATGCCCAGGAGTGGTATAGCTGTGTCCTCAGATAGTGCTATGTCCAATTTTCTGAGGAACCGCCAGACTGACTTCCAGAGTAGTTGTACCAGCTTGCAACCCCACCAACAATGGAGGAGTGTTCTTCTTTCTCCACATACTCGCCAGCATCTACTGTCACCTGAATTTTTTATTTTAGCCATTCTGACTGGTGTGAGGTGGTATCTCAGTGTTGTTTTAATTTGCATTTCCCTGATGACTAAGGATGTTGAGCATTTCTTAAAGTGCTTCTTGGCCATTTGTGTTTCCTCAGTTGAGAATTCTTTGTTTAGCTCTGTCTACCATGTGTAATGGGGTTATTTTGTTGTTTGGCATCTAATTTCTTGAGTTCTTTGTATACATTCGATATTATCCCTCTATCGGATCTAGGATTGGTAATGATCTTTTCCCAATCTGTTGGTTGCAGTTTTTCTTAATGACAGTGTCCTTTGCCTTACAGAAGCTTTGCAATTTGATGAGGTCCCATTTGTCGATTCTTGATCTTAGAGCATAAGCCATTGGTGTACTGTTTGTAAAGTTTTCCCCTGTGCCTAGGTATTTGAGGGTCTTCCCCAACTTCTCTTCTATTAGTTTCAGTGTATCTGGCTTTATGTGAAGGTCCTTTATCCACTTGGAGTTGAGCTTTGTACAAGGAGATAAGAATGGATTAATTTGCATTCTTCTACATGCTGACCTCCAGTTGAGCAAGCACCACTTGTTGAAAATGTTGACCTCTTTCCACTGAATGGTTTTAGCTCCCTTGTCAAAGATTAAGTGACCATAGGTGTATGGGTTCATTTCTGGGTCTTCAATTCTATTCCATTGATCTTCCTGCCTGTCTCTGTACCAATACCATGCAGTTTTTATCACTACTGCTCTGTAGTACAGTTTGAGGTCAGGGATGGTGATTCCCCCAGAAGTTCTTTTATTGTTGAGAATAGTTCTCCTATCCTAGGTTATATGTTATTCCAAATGAATTTGTAGATTGCTCTTTCTATCTCTATGAAGAATTGATTTGGAATTTTGATGAGGATTGAATTGAATTTGTAGATTGCTTTTGGCAAGATGGCCATTTTTACTAAATTAATCCTGCCAATCCAGGAGCATGGGAGATCTTTCCATCTTCTGAGATCTTCTCCGATTTCTTTCTTCAGAGACTTGAAGTTCTTGTCATATAGGTCTTTCACTGCCTTGGTTAGATTCACTCCAAGACATTTTATTTTATTTTATTTTATTTTATTTTATTTTATTTTATTGGTGGCTATTGTGAAGGGTGCCATTTCCCTAATTTCTTTCTCAGCCTGTTTATCCTTTGAGTAGAGGAAGCCTACTGAATTGTTTGAGTTGATTTTATATCCAGCCACATTGCTAAAATTGTTTATCAGATTTAATGGTTCTCTGGTGGAAGTTTTAGGTTCACTTAAGTATACTATCATATCATCTGCAAATAGTGAAATTTTGACTTTTTCCTTTCCTATTTGTATCCCTTTGACTTCCTTTTGTTGTCTAATTGCTCTAGCTAGGACTTCCAGTACTATATTAAATAGGTAAGGTGAGAGTAGGCAGCCTTGTCTACTCCCTGATCTTAGTGGGATTGCTTCAAGTTTCTCTCCATTTAGTTTGATGTTGGCTACTGGCTTGCTGTATATTGCTTTTACTATGTTTAGGTATAGGCTTTGAATTCCTGATCTTTTTAAGACTTTTAACATGAAAGGATATTGAATTTTGTCAAATGCATTCTCAGTGTCTAGTGAGATGACCATGTGGTTTTTTCTTTGAGTTTATTTATGTAGTGGATTACATTGATTGATTTCTGAATATTGAACCCATCCATGCATTCCTGAGATAAAGCCTACTTGATCATGATGGATAATTGTTTTGATGTGTTGTTGGATTCAGTTTGCGAGAATTTTATTGAGAATTTTTGCATCATTATTCATAAGAGAGATTGGTCTGTAGTTCTCTTTCTTTGTTGGGTCTTTCTGTGGTTTAGGTATGAGCATAATGGTAGCTTAATAAAAACGAATTGGGTAGTGTTCCTTTTGTTTCTATTCGATGGAATAGCTTGAAGAGGATTGGTATTAGGTCTTCCTTGAAGGTCTGATAGAATTCTGCACTAAAACCATCTGGTCCCAGACATTTTTTTGGTGGGGAGATTTTTAATGACTGCTTCTATTTCTTTAGGAGTTATGCGATTATTTAGATGGTTTATCTGCTCCTCATTTAACTTTGGTACCTGGTATCTATCTAGAAAATTGTCCATTTCCTCCAGATTTTCCAATTTTGTTGAGTATAGGCCTTTGTAGTAGGATCTGATGATTTTTAAATTTCCTCAGTTTCTGTTATTATGTCTCTCTTTTCAGTTCTGATTTTATTAATTTGAGTACTGTCTCTGCGCCCTTTGGTTAGTCTGACTAAGGGTTTGTCTATCTTGTTGATTTTCTCAAAGAACCAGCGCCTGGTTTTGTTGATATTTTGTATAGTTTTGTTTCAACTTGGTTGATTTCAGCCCTGAGTTTGATTATTTCCTGTGTCTACTCCTCTTGGGTATATTAGCTTCTTTTTGTTCTAAAGCTTTCAAGTGTGCTGTCAAGTTGTTAATATATGCTCTTTCCATTTTCCTTTTGTGGGCACTTAGAGCTATGAGGTTTCCTCTTAGTACTGCTTTCAGTGAGTCCCACAAGTTTTGATATGATATGTCCTCATTTTCATTTAATTCTAAAAAGTCTTTAATTTCTTTCTTTATTTCTTCCTTGACCAAGTTATCATTGAGCAGATCATTGTTCAGTTTCTATGTGTATGTGGGCTTTCTGTTGTTTTTGTACATGTCAAAGACGAGTCTTAGTCCATGGTGGTCTGATAGGGTACAAGAGATTATTTCAGTCTTTTTGTATCTGTTGAGGCCTGTTTTGTGACCAATTATATGGTCTATTTTGGAGAAGGTACCATGAGGTGCCAAGAAGAAGATATATTCTTTTGTTTTAGAATGAAATGTTCTATAGATGTCAGTTAAGTCCAATTGGTTCATAACTTCTATTAGTTTCATTGTGTCTCAGTTTAGTTTCTGTTTCCATGATCTGTCCATAGCTAAGAGTGGGGTGTTGAAATCTCCCACTATTATTGTGTACGATGCAATGTATGCTTTAAGCTTTAGTAAAGTTTCTTTTTTGTATGTGGGTGCCCTAGCATTTGGGGCACAGATGTTGAGAATTGCGAGTTCCTCTTGGTACATTTTTCCTTTGATGAATATGAAGTGTCCTTCTTTATCTTTTTTGATTACTTTTAGATTATTTTTATCTTTTGGTTGAAAAAATCATTTTATTTGATATTAGAATCGCTACTCCCGCTTGCTTCTTGGGACCATTTGCTTGGAAGATTGTTTTCCAACATTTTACTCTGAAGTAGTGTCTGTCTATTTCACAAAGGTGCATTTCCTGCATGCAGTAAAATGTTGGGTCCTGTTTATGTATCCAGTTTGATAGTCTATGTCTTTTTATTGGATAATTGAGTCCATTGATATTAAGAGATATTAAGGAAAATGAATATTGTTTCCTGTTATTTTTGTTATTGGCAGTGGAGATATGTTTGTATAGCTACCTTCTTTTAGGGTTGTTGGAAGATTACTTTCTTGCTTTTTCTAGGTTGTCGTTTCCCTCCTTGTGTTGGGGTTTTCCAGCAATTATCCTTTGAAGTGCTGGATTTGTGGTAACATATTGTGTACATTTGGATTTATCATGGAATATTTAGGTTTCTCCATCAATATTGAGTGAGAGTTTTGCTGGGTATAGTAGTCTGGGCTGGCATTTGTGTTCTCTTACGGTCTGTATGATATTGGTCCAGGATCTTCTGGCTTTTATGGTCTCTGGTGAAAAGTCTGGTGTAATTTTTATAGGTCTGCATTTATATGTTACTTTACATTTTTCCTTTACTGCTTTTCGTATTTTTTCTTTGTTTTGTATATTTGATGTTTTGATTATTATGTGCCGGGAAGTATTTCTTTTCTGGTCTAAACTATTTGGAGTTCTGTAGGCTTCTTGTATATTTATGGACATCTCTTTCTTTAGGTTAGGGAAGTTTTCCTCTATAATTTTGTTGAGAATATTTACTGGTCCTTTAAGTTGGGAGTCTTCCCCTCATCTATACCTATTATCATTAGGTTTGGTTTTCTCATTGTGTCTTGGATTTCCTTTATATTTTGGGTTAGTAGCTTTCTGTATTTTGCATTTTCTTTGACAGTTGTGTCAATGTTTTCTATGGTATCTTCTGCACATGAGATTCTCTATTCCATCTCTTGTATTCTGTTGGTGATACTTGTGTCTATGACTCCTGATCTTTTATTTTTTTAGGTTTTCTATCTCCAGGGTATTCTCCCTTTGTGATTTTTTTATTGTTTCTACTTCCATTTTTAGATCTTGGATGGTTTTGCTTATTTTCTCCTGTTTTGTTGTGTTTTCTTGTAATTCCTTAAGGGATTTTTGTGTTTCCTCTTTAAGGGTTTCTATCTGTCTACCAGTGTTCTCCTTAAGTTCTTTGAGAGTGTTATTTATGTCTTTCTTAAAGTCCTCTATTATTGTCATGCGAAGTGATTTTAATTCTGAATCCTGCTTTTCTGAGTGGTGTTCAGGGCTTGCTATGATGGGGGAACTGGGTTCTGATGATGCCATGTAACTTTGGATTCTGTTGCTTACATTCTTGCGCTGGGCAGAGGTCTGTTCCAGGCCTCAGATCCGGGAGAAGGGTGGAAGGGGAGTCTCCTTAAGTCATCTTATAGTCAGTTTGCATATACTGTAGAAGAGTCTCCAATGGAGCTGCATGCAATATGAGTAAGGCCTCCTGATCATTTACCTCTTATGAGTCATCACGCATTCCGAGGTGGATTTTCCAGTGATACAGCTATTTTTTAATAACACAAATCCTTCTAAATAACTTCAGTATTCTGATTTGTTTACCTATCTAGAAATGAATAGAATCATTTCATTGGTCTTTTTATAACACTCTAGTCTTTGGAAAGATTTCTGTTCACATTTTTTCCAGGAAAAAAATTATAAAATAATGGCTTACACACACAATCCCAACACAGGTCACTCCTGATCATGAATACATAACTTTATTTACACAAAATGTCAAGAATAAACAACACACCTATAGGACAGAATAAACAGAGGAAGCTTTCTATGAATGAGAGAAATGTAGTCATATAGGATATTTTAATGTGAATAAGGTTTCTTTTGGCTGGATATG
The DNA here is from genome assembly GCF_011762505.2 of Arvicanthis niloticus. Lineage (NCBI taxonomy): Eukaryota > Metazoa > Chordata > Mammalia > Rodentia > Muridae > Arvicanthis > Arvicanthis niloticus. The sequence continues at coordinate 30,999,242 of NC_047667.1, forward strand.
GAATAATCTAACTTAGGATGATATTTGCCCAACATTGTGACTATAATAAAAGCACTGAGTTATATATTTCAAATAAATTTTATATATATATATATATATGACATGAACATTTATAGAATGTATATCAACATATGTCATACTTTACTTGCTCTGAAAAGTAACTGATTAAAAATAAAATAGAAAACATTCTTTTTGATTATAGTCTCAGGGGGATCAGTAGTTATCAGCTAACTCCAGGACTGCCAACCTGTAGTGAGATATAACATCATAATGACAGATATGTGTGACTAAAGAGTCTTCTAAACTTACAGTTGCCAGAAATCAGAAATACGAGATACATAAAGGAGCCAAGTAGAAGACACACCTTCAAAAGAATACCCCAGTCTTCTCCTGCAAGGCCCCACCTTCTCATATCACCTGAACTCTTAGTTATCTAGTTTATTTGGTGATTCTACTACATTGCTGAACACCTCCCCCATCTTTTCAGCAGAATTGCCAGATGGATAAGTAGCCATCAACACATGAGGCTTTGGGGCTGGTACAGTTAATAGCTAAATCAGAACAATTAATAAATGTGTATATTTAAAAAGAATATACTTTTACTAAAAGACAAACATTTGTTTATTTTAAGACATCAAGGGCATAGAAATATTGTAGTCTTTTTACTAATTTAAATTTTCACAGTTTGCTACCTTCGATTTTCCAACTTGGACAAAAGTTTAGAGTATACTAAACACAAAGTGTGTCATTTGGTTTAAATAAAGATATGTCTTACTGCAAACACAAACAGACAGCTTATTAGTTTATGTAGAAGTAATCCCAATGAGCTTCTTCCAGGGAAACTAGTACTGTCTATCACTGCAATGAAAATTTCAGAATCTGAATTTATACCTTGCCCTCTGCACTGCACCTCAGCTCTTACATTCATGTTCATGACTTAGCCCCCAGCGGCTGACTCTCAACAGACATCGCCTGTGAGTTAAGGCTTAATACATAGTATTTGAACACTAGATAAAATAATGACCTGTAGGACCTGGAGGATATGAAATCTAAATTCTCTCTCCATCCCTTTTTCAAAACACTGTTTCAATCACATAAAGAAACTATATAATCTTAAGCAGTATAGTGTTTATGTTTGCACATCCATTTCTCCACTGAACTGCAGAGATAAACATTTCTTAGAATCTCATGAGCTTATAGTTAACAGAATCTCAAAAGACAGAACTCAAAGTATAAATGTTTAGCAAACAAACATGACAAAATTAAATAGTGTATGATAATTTAACTGCTTAAAGAAACCCTCACAACTTTTACTCTCCTTTAAATGTCTCTATTACAAACACAGTTAAAAATTAGGTCACTTAGGAAAAACCTTCAATGATTTTGTAGGAAATCTTAATGATAAGAGGACATAAAATATACAGAAGGTAGTTAGCCCATTCAACTTGGAATGCATTCTAAAATCAATAGAGAGAAAGTAAGGAACGTTCCTCACAGAAAGTGCCTCACATTGTTATTGAGAAGATATTTTTGCATTTTGTCTGTTTGACCTTAATGCATATTTAGACAACATTGACTATATTTATGTTGGCAAAATTCTTGTTCCTCTAGGTTGCAGAATCTTGTATATAATATGTGGTTCTTTCTCTGTTTAAATTAACAGATCTATCTAATTTGTAGAATCATTTACATTGTTCATTAATCATATTCTAATTCCTTTCTCTCTGTGTCGCTCTGTCTCTGTCTCTTACTCTCTGTCTGTCTCTCTCTCCCTCTCTCTCTCTCTACACACACACACAGAGGAAAAAAAGGAAAATGTGTGTGTGTGTGTGTGTGTGTGTGTGTTTCTCTTTCCTTCCTCTCTCCTTTCTAACCAAGAAGTTCTACAATATTTTTTAAACAATAACAGCACATATGGTAATAATTGTGTTTTAGGTAAAATATACATATATATACATATTTTATATGTATATTAAATATACATATAAATATTTTATATGGTAATAATTGTGTTTTAGGTAAAATATACATATATATGCAACATTACAAAGCAATATAATAGAACACAATGAATGGTACATATTAAATAGTATTTTATACATCTTCTGGGAAAGATATATTAAATGAAGGCATCTAGATTTGAGGGGTTACTGCCTCTTGGAGACAGAGTATTTAATTATAATCTTGTAGTTCATTAAATATTATATATTATGCATATATGTAAACTTCTCTGAGCTCTCATTTCTTGTATGTAACTAGAGCAAGCATTAACTTTGTATCATTAATCATATATCTATATCTGCATCTGCATATGTTATAGAAGTGTGAGACTATAGTGATATTTCAGTTTCCAGAACTCAAAACTAGAAAACCAAAATAAGCAACAAATTCTACATCTAGGTATATTATCAGCCTTAGGTGCATTCTTTATCCCAAATGCTTGACATGTTTTATTTGATCGGGACACAATAATACTATCAAATACCAAACAGCTGTCTCCACATTAAAGATTATTATTCTACAATCCACAGTATTAAAGTTCCAAAGTGAATGGCTATGATCATCCAGGATTTGGATTTCCAGAATTGTTAAGAATGTGGCAGCACTGATGTAATTAACAAAACAAATTGGGCAGGACTGAATTTAGAATTCCCACATACTGACATATATACAGAAATATATAATTTTCATACAAGTCATTTTACATACAGAGTGCTTAATCACAGCTCTCCACAGTGAACCCAAACACTCACTCCTAGATTAACTAAAGTAATTTCTCTTCCCAAATAGTGCTTTACCAGGAAGGAATAAATTGGGTCATGATGAATGTTTTAAAATTACTTCGTAGAAGTTTTGTTAAGCATTTGTAATCTTTGCTCTACCTGGAATCTCTTCTGTACTGTTATGGAAAATGCAGGCTTCATGGCTTCAGCCTTAATACAGATTCTGTACATGCTTGTTACTTTCTCCTGAGTTTAACTGTATGCTTTTTATATGACTAAAATTAAAACCTATTCTCATAGCTTTGTGGCAGATTCAGTCTATTTTAGCTTCATATTGATATGTCAACAAACCACAATAAATGAGTAATGAAAACTATACTTATAGATTCCCTCATACCTTTGGTAGCCAAATATCAATTTTTTTATGGATTAAAGTATTGACAAGGCTGCTTTTGTCTGGAGGTTCTAGAATGAGGGAGGATCATTTTCCCCAGTTTAGCTTCTAGAGGCCTCTCAGATCCTTGGTGTTATAGCCTGTTTCTTCTGTCTTCAAACTGCTTGTCAGACATCTTTAGAACTTTTCCTCTCTGCCCTTCTGCTATATTCACACAGACTTCTATTTGGTAGGCTCTGGTCAAGTAGGTTTTAAAATCATTTCTTCTAATACATCCAAGTCATCCTACATCTACATATGTGAAGTCTTTAATTGGGCCACATCACCAATTCCCATTTCCACACAAGGTATGCATTTGTGTGCACCAGCAATAAAGACATGGACATAAAATGGGACCCCCAGCCTACCACACTCATTGTGTCCCCAAGTATGCATTACTTCATTTGCAAATGAAATAACTTGACCTCTTCAAGTTATGCTTATCATCTAGTTTTATCAAACTTTACCAAATAAATAGGAAAATAAATTTTTAGGTAATTATAGGTATAGCCATTGCATGTATCTCGTACTTACAGTAACTTGATTTAAATAATGAAAGAGAAGCAATATAATTCACATTATGCAACAATAAATGCTTTGTGTACATTCTTTATGTGAAAAATGGGAAGTCAGAACAATCATCATAGTTAGAAGTTGCAAAGGATCCATGAAACTTGTGTTTTTATGATAATATGAGTAATTATAAAACATTTAAATTTAATTTAAAAATTTAAATTAAATTTTATTTGTTGATTTAGTGTATAGGTGTATATGAGTGTGTGTGTGTGTGTGTGTGTATGTATGTGTGTATGTCATGTTCCAAGTGTGGAAGTCATAGGGAACATTATAGGAATGTGTTCTCTTCCACCAGGCAAGCTCTAGGGATCTTATGGAAGTTGTCAGTCTTGAGAGAAAGCACCTTTAACTGTTGAGCCACCTTGATGCTCCCTGAGTAATTACAAATATTTTAACTTCTTCAAGTTAATTTCACTTCATATTTGGAGGGAGTGGGCCACTGAACTTTAAGTGTTATATGCTAAGATAGTCACATAGTAGTTAGTCATTAGTCTCCTTTGTGTGTGCACTTGAAAATCAATTAAAGACCCCAGCAGTAGTAGCACTATTTTAAATCTGAATGTTTGAAACTTAATGAGTGCTTCCTATATGTAGTTTTATCAAGCTTTCTGATTTTATCCATTAACTCAGTTTCCTTAGTCATATTCACTGTAGGCAAGAATTTATGTTTCTATACTTTTTTTAGGAAACTTCTCATTTAATTTGTTATATCAACATAGAGCTATTAAAATGGCTATTTTATTTTTCAAAATAATCAAACAGAATTATTGAAAAGAAGTAGAATGGCCTGACTTTTGCCAAAAACACATAACCAAAACAATCATTGAGGAAAGTGTGACCCATAACAAAATGCAAAAGTTATACAAAATTTTCCCCAAAGTGTTTACTGTTTATGAAGATCTGGCATCCTAGCAGATGGCTGTGCACACTTACAAACAAACAAACAAACAAACACATAATTGGTAAACAATCATAAGAATTCTCTCTCTCTCTCTCTCTCTCTCTCTCTCTCTCTCTCTGTGTAAAACACACATACACACACACACACACACACAAAATACCTGTGAGAAACAAACCAAATAAACCAGATTGTTAGTAACTGGGTTTGTAAATGAGAACTGCATGTGTTTTAATTTATTAATCTCTGGTAGCTTCTTTTATATTTTATTCTTAACTCAGCATCATAACTGATTGCTTCTTGATGATTTCTAGAATGTCTGTAGTATCTTTTTATATTGCCACTTTGGTTCACAATTTAGAACGGCCATTCTAATTAAATGAAACTTACAACATGCACTTTCAGTGAATGTGAAAGGAAATGTGATGACTCGTCAGAACACGTTACATTGTGGTATAGCTGAAATGCTAGAGCTTGGATGGATTTCATCTCCTATCATCACAGAGTCTGATAAAATATGTGGAGAGAACACAATGACTGGTGGTGCCTTAGATCGTTTTCCTGTACCATAGCAAAGAAGTCATTTCCTCAACTGTCCACACGTTAAACTTCAATTAGAAATAAGTAGAGTGAATGAAGAGGACAAAAATATCATATACGGACTTCCAATTCCTGTGACCATCTTCTGTGACCAGAATCAGGATCTGTAATAGAAAAAGCAAAAGTTATGAGGGCCAGATCTAATCAATATTAACTGGTAAATTAAAAAGGAAACTATCCCTAACTTGAATGACCTTCTGACTAAGGGGAAGTATGCCCTTATCTAGAATTCAGAAAATATTCTCTTGAAATTTTGTAGCTGTGACTCTACATGTTTTCAGTGCATTCACTAAATAATGGACAGTTTCAGAAACACTATTTCAGTGTGCTTCACAAAACACAGATACAATAAATATTGATGATGTATTGCCATCTAAGAAAGTTACGATTAACGCTATGCTAATTTTTCAATTTAAATATTGGAACAATTTTCTATTTTTTAATCTTGTGAGGTCATTACCTTATTTTTATTATGCATTTGTTCTCTACAATATTTGTATTGCACAACTTTTCATAGGTTTTCTGAAACTCTATTTGCTCATTACTATGCTCGGAGTCCCTGTATCCTCCATTCTACCAAAAATTCACACATTTAAATTTAACTCATAAGTCAATAGCATCAAGAGGTAGAGAAAATGACTTGTGACAAATTCTCCTATAGAGAACACTAAGAGCGGCTCTTGTCTCTTCTATCAGCATAAAATGGAAGAGAATACTATCAAGTAGCTATTGCTGCTTGCATCATAGTTTCAGCTTTCCAGACTCCATGAGTATGAAGTTCCATTGCCTAGTGGCCCCACAGCCTATGGTAACTCATATCAGCCTAAACAGACTGAGTCACACATCCAAACTAAGCATGGGGCAGGTTACATTCACTGAATCAAAATAAGAGAATGCAGAAATTATGTAAATAATTCTTTCAAAAAATTATGGACACTTGCTGTAATTTATATTTGAGGCGTTAAACAACTTTGAAAAAGTAAAATAAAAAAATCCATAGGTTTATATTATAAAAGCGTTCTAAATTCTGAAGTTTAAGGGTAGAAGTTTTATAGTAAATATGCTCAAACATTTTTTGTTCTTCTTTTCCTATTTTTATTGGATATTTTATTTATTTATATTTCAGATGCCATCCCCTTTCCCCATTTCCCCTCCCTACAAAACTCCGATATCATCCCCCTTCCTCCTTTTTGCTTTTATATAATTTTAATTACATGCAAATATTAAGGTCAGTTCTAGGTTGAGGAAGTAGCAATACAATAGATGCAAATATTCAAAGAACAAGCAAGGCAATAAACAAAGTTCTGCAAACACACCTATTTCAAACCTACAATAAATCTGAGTAATTTTAGACTGTAATACAGTCTACAAGTCTACTAGAATATATATTATTGTATGCTTCAGTTGTTCAGAACTTGTGTTCTTATAGCTAGTCTCCTTTTCAGATCCAGCAATACATTGCCACCTCATTTTACAAAAAAACGAGGGGGCGGGAAGGATGATGGAAAACATTTTCATTTTCCTTTTATCTTACACATCTTAGAGATAATAGAATTTTATATCTTGTATTTTTCTATAAATTTATTTAAACAATCCTAGGGGGAAATCCTTTTCACAGTACTTTGGAAGTATTGGGGCTATTTTTCTTTTATCAAAAGGTAAGATCTATTCTCCCCCAAACAATTGTTCACATTGTTTAGAAGCATTTCCCCTCTTTTCTCCTGTCTACATTAGTTTGTCTTTGAGAGATTTCAAAATCTAGCTGCAGGATTTATATTGCCATTTAAAAACAAAGACAAGTCATGTCAATGATTTCTACGTGGGATTTCTATTCCCTTCTTCTTTATGTCTTTTGTTCCACTACTGTTTGTGCTCTGATTTTATGTGTTAGAGCATTTTAACACATGATTTTAGCCATTAAAACTTCAGAATTGTCTACCAACTGGATCTATGCCCTATTTGCTTGTCTTACTTCTGTTTTTGATTTATTTCTTTTGAATTGATTCACTGCTCTTTTGGTATCAGAGCAAAGAAATGAATAATTCAGAGATGCTTGAGGTTTTATTATCAGTGGTTGTAGGGAGATTCCATTATCCAAATCATCTAAATGCTGTGACACTGTTATTTGTTACTTATGATACTGCTTAATAAATGCACTGTTGGTAGTGGTTGCTACTGTGAATTGTACACTAGATATTTTTCTAAGAGCCATTTTAATGGGACAAAAAGAAAACATGAATAGCCATGATAATGGGATATTGAACTATGAAGAAAACACTATAGAACACCAGGAAAAGATGTCTGCATCATTTTCCATTTCTTCCATGACACCAGCAGGAAGAAATGGCATGCTAAATATAACTGAATGATGTATAAGGAAGGGAAAAGTTACAATTTTATGTGCAGTCTTAAGGACACCAGCTACAGGAAGCAGAGCTCACACCTGTGCAGAAGACACTTCTGAACTAATTTGCTAGGGCAGCCAAAGCCAAGGCTACAAAAAAAGAAAAAAAAAGTAGACTGAACAGCAGGCAATGTTCTTCCTGCTCTAAAGGCTGGAAATACTACATCAAAATGTTGGCAGTGGCTTCTGATGTTAATGAGGGAAGAATTTGTTCCAGGTCTGTCCTCTTGTTTGTTAACCTGCTTCCACCCCTGTCTTATATTATCTCCATTATATATGTGATTATATGAGAATCATGGTCATAAGAGAGTGGATTCCTAAGGGTGTCTTCCCATAGTAGTAAAGTGTCAGGAGACTAACTGTATCTGACTAAACAAAGGTTTTCTCAGTCCTGTCCTCTAATTTTTCTCAGTAACTACACACAGTAAGAGAGACTGATTCTTTAGAGGCAGCCCCTTCATAGCACAGAGTAAACAGAAAGATGATGTACCAATTACTTTTAATACCATGTGACAAAATAGCAAATTAAAACAGCATCAGAAGTGTTTACTTTGGCTCAGGGGTCAAGAGTACATTCCATGATGGTGAGAAAGCCATAGTGATAGGATGGTAGGAGTATAAGGCAATTAACAATAAAAAAGTGAGGGAGGGGGAGAAGGAAGGGGGAAGGGAGGAGAGGGAATGTTGGGACTCAGCTAACTTCCTAATTTTTATTGCATCTGAAACAAAAGTCCATAGAATGACATTGCTTATACTCTGTATGGTTATTCCCATCATAATCCCAACTCTCTGTAAATGACCCTACAGAAACACTCAGATATGTGTTTCTTGAAGTAGCATCTAGTTCCCGACACCAACTCTGAAATCAGAGTTATTGAACTGGGAAAAAGGTTTTAATAAAGGAAAATAGTGGCAATGATTTGTCAACCATAATTAATACCAGGTTCTGAAATACATTTCTAAAGGTTAAGGGTATGTCATGTGAGAATCACAATAATAGTGCATTGCAATTCTTCCTGAAAGTCTACCTCTTATTAATATTCAAAAAATTATATTGTGATCAGTAATGGTAGTGGGGTTTGTTCTGAATAAACTTTTAGTTAAGAACAAATTTTACTGTCTGACACATCTGAAGAAAATGTCAGTGAACTAGCACAGAGTTGTCTGTACAATACACCAGTTTCTAAAATTTTAGCTTGAAAAATGTGTTAGGAAATGATGCTTATTCATTTTAACATGTATATAAAAATAAAGTATTAAAGATCTTTAAATGAATCTAGTAGCTCATTTGGTCAAACAATATTTTGTTAATTTGGCATCATTCACAATAGGAAGAGGCTGAGAGGAAGAGCCAGCAGTGCCAGCAGTGAGCCTTTGGAGACCAGAGTCAGCTAATCTAGACAGCACCTGCTTTGAGGGCTCTAAAACTCAGGTATTATCCAAGCATGGTGTGGTCAGCTGGCTTCTATAAGGGCTAGAAATAAACTGCTTTTAACTGATGGCTTGTCTGTAGTCCAGACACACAAAACATCCAAAGATATATTTCAGTTTAAGTACTGACTCATGCTGGAGTTTGTTATAAGGAATTTAAAATATTAAAGTCTCAAGCTAATTGTCGCCTCTTCATTTACCTTAACAGTAGCCACTGTAACTCAGAGAGATTAACGAGGATGTTTGTATGAAACACTAATTCATTGTTGAGTAGGACAATAATTCAAGATTCCTTTTTCTTCATAGAGAGTTTGATGAGATTTATTTATTTATTTATTTACTTTATTATCACTACTTATTTTCTAAAACCAACACCAACTTCATTTTAAAGCATGGTCTTCATTAGCTGGGTCCTGATACAGCTCCAATGAACATTTTCAAAATTTCTTAGTCGTACACCAGTGTTTTCATCATTGGTTGAACTACATTATGAGCTTCCTGAGGTGAAGACTGTGCCTGGCCAACTAACTTCAATGCCTCTTTTGCTATAGAGTGCAATATGCCTTACAAGATAGATAACAAAATATTATCTATCTTTTTTAGATAGATAACATTTGCAATGAGATAACTCATTGCAAAAACTGAGTAATTGCACATATTCTGATATTAAATAAAAATGGTAAGGTGACAGAGGAAATGTGCAAATATTTATAACTAAATGTGTGCTTGTATGTAGAAAATCATAAAAAATCTACCCACCTATTGCAAAATGATTCTTAAAAGTCTAGCTTTCCTGAATTATTACAATACATTGGTACTTTTATTTTTGTGTGAAAAGATTGGCTTCCCCTTCCCCAATTAGAGTTATTAAGTGGTAACAAGAATGTCTTTCCCCTCTTAACTGTATTCAGAAATATAGCCACAGGCCAACAGATTATATTGTTTATCCAATAAGTCATACTTTACTGAGCAGTATTTAATGAAGACTTTTGTAACTTAAGTTAATCATTTTGAACAGACGAAAATATAAGTGGGTAATTTACTTGGATAGTTAAATCCTGAAGAAAAATATGTTAGGACCCTGCTTTCAGTTCATCACTCAGATTATAAGTCAAATTTCCATAAAAGCAAATTGTTGCATGTTTTAGCATGTGTTACTGTTGCTACTATACATATTCTTATAATCACAGTTTGGAACTGTACAGCTTAACTATACTTCAATTTTTAGACTCGTTTTGACAATTATTCTATCCACAAGGACCATGGCAAATGGTCTCCATGTACACAAAATGTTTGAGATTAACTAACTGCTCCTCATTATAAAGGAAATGCTTCCATGTCTTCTTATTCTACAGCATTTGATACAACTCAGAATTCAAAGAGCTGTTTTCCTTAGTCTTTGGAATATGTTTTCAATTTTTCCACTGTTTCTCTTCATATAGCATACATAAGTATGTATATACAAATATATATGTGTGTATGCATTTGTGTATAATAGTCTCAACATGCTTTCATAGTAGGAAATCATATATTTCAATTACATACAGTAAAAGTAATGTTTTATATGACCCAAGATCTGAGTAATAATAATAATAATGAAACAAGTGAAAGAGTGTAATTTGAAGGAGAGAAAGAGGGATGAAGAAAAGGGGATGAGGGAGTGGAAAAAGAAGGAATGAGGAAGAAATGAAAGGAATGAGGGAGAGAAATGGGGAAGAGGGATCAGTGAGAGGGGGGGTGAGGAAGGAAATGACCTAAAATGATTACACTCTTTTTATAACTGTGTGAAGCTTTCAAATTATACAAAAAGATGTTTTTAAAGAAAAAAGCAGAAATCTGCCCAAGGCAGGTACCTTCCTAGAGGATTCACCCACTAATGTGTCTGCTCTTCCCGAAAGAAGGCACAGGCTTTAGCTGTTGAAATAAGATTGTGTGTTTCCTATTTCAAGCTGTTAGGTTTTATTCTCTCCAATACACTAACATTTTATTGCCATCATTTTTTGATGGAAAGCTTTTCAATACTCACAGGAACATTTAAAGACACCTATCATTTCTAAAAGTGTAACTATCAGTAGAAAATCACTTTTTTTTTCCCCTCAGTTTCTTCATGATTGGCAGGTTCTCAATCTCTCTTTTGACTATACTTCTGTAGGATTAGGGTGTGTTCTCTCCACACAACTATAGAGTAGAATAGAAATGTGTCTTTGAATCTGAGGTGGAGGTGAAAGTCTTATCCCTGGATACTACACTGGAATATTTTTATAACAAACCAGCATATGTCAGCATCTGTCATCCTTTTCTTATTACTTTTCCTTTTACTGAAAATAGATTCTTTTCACATACAATATGTTCTGATTATAGTTTCCCCTCACTCTCCTTCTCACTCTGCTTCCCACCTCTGGTCCTTTCATTCCCTTTCTGTGTCTTACTAGAAAAGGAAAGCCTTCTAAGAGATTAACAAAACAAAATAAAATATAACAAGATAAAGCAAACATTATCACTTTAGAATAGGAGAAGGCAAATCAAAAGAAGGAAACACACCCAAGAGAAGGGGAAAGAAGTGGAGACCCACTTAAAACCTGTAATATATACTCAGAGGACCCAGTATTGACTCATCACATGGAAGCCTTGTGCTGGCTGCTTTAGTTTCTATTAAGTTCATATGAAATTTTCACAGTTGACTTAGAGGGTCATGTTCTCACAGTATCCTCCATCCCCTCTGGCTCTTATATTTCTTTTTTAATTATTTTATATATTTATATCTCGAATGTTGTCCCCCCTTCTGGTCCCCACTTGCAGAGTTCTTCCTCCCATAGAACATCACCTCATTCTCTGAGACAGTGTCTATCCCCATAACCCTCCACTCTGGGGCATTCAGTATCTACATAATTAGGAGCATCTTCTCCCACTGAGGTCAGACAAGACAGCCCTCTACTACATATGTGCTAGAGGCCTCAGACCAGCCCTGAATTCTTGTGATTGGCGGTTCACTCTCTGGGAGATCCCATTGGTCCAGTTCAGCTGATACTGTTGGTCTTCCTATGGGGTTGCCATCTCCTCAGTTTCTTTAGTATTTCCCCTAACTCTTCCATAGGGATCCCCAACCTACAACCAATGTTTGGCTGTGAATATCTGCATTTGCCTCAGTCAGCTGCTTGTAGAGCCTCTCAGAGGTTCCTGTTTGCAAGTACATCACAACATCAGTAATAGTGTCTCAAACAGAAGAATGCATACAGAAAATGTGGTTCATTTACACAATGGAATACTATTCAGGACATCATGAGTTTTGCAGGCAAATGAATAGAATTAGAAAATACAATCCTGAGTGAGATAGCTCACACCTCAAATGGTATGCATTATGCACACTAACTAGTAAGTGGATATTAACCAAAAATACAGAATACTCAGGACACAATCCACAAAATTCAAGAAGGTTAACAAGCCAAAGTGCCCAAGTGAGGACTCTTCAATCCCACTTAGGAGGGAGTAGAAAGTAGAGGGCAGAGGGAGGGAAGGAACTGGGTGGGAGAGTGAAGGTTAAGGGCAGGGGAAAGGGGGAATATAATCAGGCATTGTGGAGAGAAGAAAGTGTGAAGCCCCAAGGGCTAGCAGAATAAATGGAAATATTTAACCTCAGGAGATGGGAAGTCAGGGCACCCTCTACAATGTACCTGAAACATGGGATGTGAGAGAATCTCAAGACTCAAAGGGAGGGACCTTGGATAAGATGCCCAACAGTGGTAAGAGGGAACCTGTGGAGTCCAGGGGTTACCATCTCACAGTTAGAAACCTGGCGCTAGTTATTCCTGTCTGGGAGAACTGCAGGGGCAAAAATGGGTAGGAGACTGGGGAAAAGAAGGTCCAGTGACCAACCCCAATTGGGACCCATCTCATGCGGAGGCGCTAGGGCCTGACACTATTACTGAAGATCTGGTGTGCTTACAAACAGGAGCCTAGCATGGCTGGCTTCCAACAGTCCCAAAAAGTAGCTAAGAAGGGGGCAGATACTTTCACCTAACCAATGGTCTAAAGTAGGAAACCCCTGTGGTTGAATTAGGGAAAAGCTGAAAGAGTTTGGGGAGCAGAGTGACTCCATGGGAAAACCAACATTCTCCACGAACCTGGACCCCCAAGATCTCTAAGACACTAAGCTAACATTTAGGAGGAATACACTAGCTGATATGAGGCTCAAATATGTATACAGTGAAGGACTGCCCGATCTGGCCTCAGTGAGAGAAGATGCACCTAGTCCTTGAAGACTTGGGACCCCAGAGAGTGGGGAGACTGGCAGGGTGGGCTGTGTGTGAGGCTGTGGGGACAACCTTTAGGAGATGGAAAGGAAAAATGGGATGAGGAACTGTTGGTGAGCACAACGGAAGGGAGATAGTGACTAAACTATAAGGAAAGATTAAAGGTGGTGGTGGTGATGATGATGATGATGATGATAAAGAAACACCTGAATAGTAAACTATAGACTAGGTGAAGTTTTACAAACAACTAATATAATAATATAAACAGAGTCTAAGAAACTTCAAATAATATTGATAATCTATCCAATTTAAAATAAATCAAAGATAGAATAAAGACTTCCCAAAAGGAAAAGGAATTTAAATAGTTAACTATTTTATAACAACAAATATACACAACAGTATTAGAGTCTGGAAAATGTCATTAAACTACAATGAGCTATTGCCTTACTTCACATAAAATAACCACTATAAAAAATCTAGAAAATAATACATGCTTCAGAGGATGCAGCAAAAGGAGATATCTTTCCCACTGTCCATCGGAATGTAAATTTCTCTGGCACAATCATATACATTTTTCAAAAATGAAAAAAAAAAGCTTTACCCTGGGGTCCAACTAGTCTACAATTATGTATACAGCTAAATGAAATGTCATGGGGATACCAAAAATTTTATATACTACATATATCACACTATTCACAGCAGCTATAGCATGAGGTAAACTTAAACTCCCATCAGTAGATGAACACATAAAAATGTGCTATTTATAAAAATTATATACTGCTCTGTCATAAAATGATATGCTGTCGTTTATAACAGAATGGCTGGTACTGAAGAACATTGCATTGAATTAAATGTCAGAAACAGAAAGGGAAAATTTATATATTCTACATGGATGTTGAACAAGAACAATAATCCCAATGTTGAACTGTGACTCCTAAGAGCTAGAAAATGTGAGGTGAAAATGGAATTTTGAGAGATTGAATATCCAGTACCAGAAAAGTTATATAAAAATACCACATACTAGTTAGTGTTCTACGGAATGACAGCAACTCCATGTAGCACACAAGAGGGTATTCTATATTTTGGTATAAGCAGAAGCAGAGAGGTCTAAGACTCCAAACATAATGTAACTGATACAGGGAATGTAGTGCTAGTTACACTTGTTGGATCAGGATACAATATATGTGTATATACACACATGTATAGTATTTATTGCTGTGAAAGCAGAGATGAAAAGTAATATTTAGTATAAATCTCCACAAATATTCAAGAAAATCAATATCAGGTTTCTTGATTTGATGATTATTTACAACTTGGATTTTTCTTACATTTAATACATCAGTTTTTACCAGTAAAAATATACTATATAAACTGGTTTTCTCTTTTCTAAAATTATTTCCTTAATAAAGCATTGTTAGTATGCATTTTAAGCATAACCTTTTACTCATTTTCTACACTATATAATTTTTAAGTCTTATATATAAACATAAAACTCATCAAGTACCAAAATGATGAATAATAAAAAAATCAATATTCCAATTTCCAGTATGTAATCATAGAGACATACAAGACTGGAACTAAAATGTGCCTGTGTCACATAAATAACATATTGATACCTCTCAGAGTTTCTCTTAGTTCAATTTCTATTGATAAGATAAAACACCATGATCAAAAGAATTAGAAGGAGTAGTTTATTTTGATTTACATTTAGTTTTAATACAGAATATAGCAAATGCTGTATAGGAGGGTACTGAAGGTAGGAGCCTGGAGTCAGGAACTGAAGCAGATGCCATGAAGCCATGGTGCTTACTGGTTAGTTCCTCATTTCTTGCTCAGCCTGATTCTTTATACAGAGGTATTTTGCACCCATCTGTGCATGCCATGGGCTGGGGCTGCTCACCTCAATCTTTAATGTATAAAATGCACTACAGGCTTGCCCGTTGATATTCTGGTGGAGGACAACTTGTTTTTTTGAATGATGTTCTTTTTCCCAATTAACAAAGCATTCCCAGGACAAAGTCATTTCAATTCAGCCACTGAAGCACTGGCTTTATTGTATCATGTAAGTATACATGCAAACAACATTAATATGAGTTCTCATTTGCCTACAATGAAATTACTACATCTATACACATGTACATATTTCTACTATAGTCAAAGGTTTTCACAAACTGAAGTATTGTGTCTTTTTCTGACATGATGATTATTATGATTTGAACAATTTTTACTTTAAAACATTTGCATATGAAGTCATGGTGCTCTTTTGCTAGTGCTATATAGAAAAATGGGCTATTAGGAGGAGCCTGGCAGGCAGAAATAAGCATATTCTTTGAAAGATTTTTCTCATTCCTGATCCTTTCCTATTTCTCTCTTGCTCCTATTCTCCATGTATAAACTCCTTTGTTACACAGTAATCTCTCTATAATGATTCTGTTTAATGATACATTTGTCATAGGGGGCTGGAGCCATGAACCCACCAGCTAAAATCTCTCAAATGGTGAGTTTGTCTAAATACTTTATCCCTAAGGATCATTTACTCATCATTGTCACAGTAACGAAAGTGACAGACTAATAGAGGATCAACAAAACTTGGTCAAATTATTTTGGGTGCTCAATAACCTATGATGTGAGGTGTGATTGAGGGCATGTGGACTGTGCCACCACAGGAATGGGCATGGAACTGGTGAAGTGGAGCATACTCAAGCCCTAGAAATTTCAGAAATTGATATGACAGGAATAGAGCCAGTTCCCTCCCTATTCCCATGCCTGCTTTGAGGTATGTAATCATGACCTCCAAGGAGGTGATTATAAGCAGTCAATAACATAACACAACACCTACAAGTCTTCCCCATGCAAATAGAGCATCATCAGTACCATAGTCTCAGTCGATAGAATGTATTTACCAGCCAAAGCCACCCCACTCTCCAAAGTTTGTATAGTCCCTGTTTACATGGAATAAAACACACAAGTTCTTTCACCAAGGATCATCTGAAACTGGTTGTTTTGATTGAGCTATAGCACTTAGGGAAAGTCTGTTCCCCCTTGAAGCTCCCATCATTGGATCTTGGATCTGCCTGCCTAGCCTGGATTCCATCGCTCACAGAGGTTCAAATGAGAGAACAGGCAACCAACCAACCTGTCACCACCACAACTTCTACCCCTCATCAGCTGCCCTAACATCTTTATTTCTTTCTAAGAGATGTAACACTTTCAGCACTCCCAGACCAACCAGAGCCTTGTGCACCCTATTTGTCCTGGACTCCACTTCACCCTCCTCAGTCTGGCATACAGCAACATCTGACATTCCAGAAGGAAGAGTCACTGTGGAACCTACCAGTTCTGGACTTTGTCCTGTCCTCTGTTAGCCAGTGTACTGGCAGCACCTAGGCACTTCACCAGGAGAGGAAGAACAGGGAACCACAATGTATGTTTTTCTTTTGTCAATAATTCTGACAACTGTAAGAATAATAATTGCTATACCAAAATACAAGAAGAAATGATAGGTGCATTCATTTATTTCATGAGAGATAAAAAAGAATGACAGTTTTAAGACTGGAGGTTATCGGACCCTAAGCTTAATATTTTACACAAGATATAATTGCTATCCTAAAACAAACTTACATAGTAGTTATTAGTATTAACATTCTACAGAAAACAAGCAGATGCAGACATGTTAAATACTTTCACACCAGATTCAATAGACTAGGTGTGGCTGAAGCAGATTAATACCAGAATTAACTTCCCTTCAAAATGTACTCATTACATCAGGAGGATGTCCTAGAGATCAGTGGAAGGACAGTCATTCTAACATATAGGATACAGATTACTAGAATTAGAAAATACATATTTGATTTGACAGTATTTATAAATCATGTGTTTCCTTCTCAGAATAACTGGTAGTGCAGAAATGCTTCCATATGCTAGAAAGTTGGTATGCACTTATGATGAGGAGAGAGAATGTCATTCCATGCACTGCCTGCTTATAATCACTCAACTGCAGCATGTATAAATTTAGAAATGGTATTCCCACAGAATTAACTCCAAGCAACTTTCCATTCCTGCTGACTTCAAATGCCTGATAAAGTTATGTATGCAGTGCAGCATTACATAGAGTAATATAATTTTAGAACTTGATTCAATATTTATGTAGAAAAGAGTAATTTGAAAATTAAACAATATTTAAATTTCTAAATAAATTCAACCTCTAAACCTTTAATAATAAATGAGGAACCTTGATTTTTTTTTTAATTCCTGGTTTTCCACTTAATAGCTATGTAACTGTTAAAATTTCAATTAAATTACTTGAAATCATCCTATCACCTACCAAGTGGTACATCAATCCAACAATGAACAATGATTTTTGAACACTCGATGACATACTCCATGGTTTGTTTTTCATTAAGAGGTAATTAGGATTACAAGGTCTGTATCACATAGACCTCATGTAACAAGAATTTTCAGAAGTTTTATTCATAAGATAGGTTTATAGTCAGCTATGTCTTATCCTACTTTTCATCCAAGAAGAACAATATAACCCATAATATGGATAAAGTTTTTTCATGTGAGCTCAAATTTTTCAGGTGTAAAATAGAGTCATTTTCAAAATAAATTGAAAACAACATTATGCCATTTCAAGGAAGTTTAACAATTATTTCAAATCCAAAGAATTTAGGAAGATACTAGCACACCTTTCTTTTGACTCTTTTGTGTAAGAGTAAATACCATGTTCACATCTCTTATGCATTCAGTGACAAGCTTCTTACTATTTCACTATATAAGCATTCCCAAAGCTTTTCCAGAAGGTTTAATATACTACCTAAAATCTGTAGATCAAAATGCTAGTAGCTTTGCATAGACCAGAAAATACACCCTTCTTATCCAAAAAAAAACAAACAAACAAACAAACAAAAAACCATATAAATGTCTTCAGATAGTGAAAGGTCTTTCATATTTGAGATGCTTTTCTGTATTCACGATGTAAGGATTAATGTGATGTAAGGATTAATGTATTAGGAAAATATAAAATGCAGATAGATAAATTAGATAGTTAGATAGATAGATAGACAGATAGATAGATACAGTGATATGTGATTTTAGTTTAATTATACCATGTAAAACTCAAAATCAATACTTCTACACATCTTTTAAAAGGTAGTTAGGAACAGAAAAACAGATCTTAAAATAGTTTCTACTCTTTTACCATTTCGTGGTTTTATATTAATAAACGATTTGCAATAACAGAGAGCCACAGGAAATTAATTTGATAAATACATATTGTTGCTAATTTTGAAAATGATAATCACTTATTTTGATTTCATAAAATAAACTATAATATTATTCATCATGAACACATATAGACTAAACACTAAATAAAAGGCACTATCCTAAAATCTGTAACAAAAACAGTGTAGTATTTGGTTCTAAATAGTATACTCTCACCATGATACATACAAAATTCATAAAGTATCTAGATTATAAATTTGAAGAATCTTTTATAGTAAACATAAAAATTAGAGTCACATGTTTAATAAAATGGCACTAAAATTCATGAGAATATAAAGTAAGACTTTTGGTAAAAGTACTAATTTACTAATATCAAAAAATATGTTTCATTTTTAAGTAAATGAGAATAAATATTGTAGAAGAAGTAAAACTATAACAGATTCAGTTCCTAAATTTTTTTCCACTAAGGTATTTAATTTCTGTAAGTCTTTCTTACCATCTTTTAGCCAGTTCCACAGTTACATTATACTATCACAGTGGTTATTTCTGTATTGTTTAATATAGTTTCATTTAAGTCATCATCATCAACAACAACAACAACAAAAATGAAACTCCCCTCCACTTTTAATAAGTTTTTCTCATAGGACAAGAAAATTCTTTGAAATAAGAAAACATATTACTTGTATTTATTATACTTACCTCCTACAAAACTCAAAAGAAATGAGAAACATTAAATAACTCATCACTATAGCAAATCTTACCAAATTAAAAAAATATTTTGAAGAGTTTCTCTATGCAAATATTTCTAAATAATGACTGAAGAGAGTGGTAGACTATTTAGTTCATAAACAAAGTGAACTTTAAATGCATGGGTCCATTCATAAGAAAGATGAAAACCACATGCATATGATTATTACAGCACATTCTAGCGACTGTTCTATAGATATCAAAATGTAATTTAGAAAGTGGAGAAGTAGATATGAAAGCAATGGTGAAAAATCACAGGAAACCAGATGTCACCATAGGCTCTGGTATCTTTGTAAAAGGATCACACAATGTTAGGAAATGAAGGGGAAATGAATCAGTTCAGTGACCTAAATAAATCTACATCTTGCTCTTTCCCAAAAGTTTGTTACTCTGAATTCAAATGAAAATAAGCTTACTAAAATATCCCCATTAAAGTCATATAAAGAATTTCCTATCTCTCTAACTAGGTACCAAGAATAGGCAATTTATAAAAGTGGAAGCTCGTCTGGAACATGGTGCTAGAGGCTGAAAGGCAAAGAGATATGTTTCTTGCCATCCTTTGAATTATGGAGCTTTTTCATGCATTATAGCATGACAGAAGGTGTCAGATAGCAATGCAGGAAAAACAGGTTTGCCTGAGTCTCTTTTTTCCCAATGATGTTACAAATGTTATAAAAGCATCATCCATGTCATAGTCATCTTAACCCCTATTGCCTCCATAATAGATCAGCTACTGTCAGTAACAAAAACTGATGATTTTGTCTTGTGTTAATATAGTTTTGTTGCTATAACAAGCTGAATATGGATAATGAAAAGCTAAAGATTTGAGGGTCATAGTTGTAATGAGGACAAACCTAATTTTAGACTGATCATATGATTAGGCCACCAATAATATCAGCAGTGGCTGGAACAATGTGACAGATACCATCATGGAGAGAGAATAGACAGAAAGGAGAGATCACCAGATTCACCTGATTACAAGGGAGATCAGAAAGTAAAAAGTGCCTTTTTTATTATTGTTGTAATTATCTATTACCGTGCTGGATGTCATTTTTTTATTGGAGAGCCACACACACATACTCACACACACACATGAAACAAACACACACACACACACAAACACACATACACACACACACACACTCTTCTACTCATCTCTGAAAGAGAACTATGATGGATCAATTCCAATCTGGTGTACCTATGAGTTTCCTTAGTGTTTACTAAGAGAAACATGCATGAGAGGTCAATAATAGGAGCAGGAATAACTCAAAAAAGTCACCTGTATCACCAAATAGATGTGCCCACTCAACGAACCTGCCCTGGTAGACCTATCTCTACAACTTGCAGATAGCTATACAACCTGAGAAGTTGTTCAAGGCTCAGCTAACTAGACTATGACCCTGGCAGATGTTGCCCCAGTTACATATAACAGGGAGAATGTGCTTCAGGAATTTTGCAAGTTTTACCTGAACCAGGTATATGGCATTTGTTTATATCTTGAGCCTCATATCTTTTTCTTCCCTCTGAAAAGGACCGTTCAATCATAGGGATTATAATGGATATACAAGAGACCTTTATGTGAGAACTACACTAATTCTTCCAGAAAGATGCAAGCTTTTCAGTGATCTAAAATTTCAGCAGGCACCATATCTTAAACATTACCCAACATCTAGCATTTACATACTGAGGATGAAGCTACCAATACAAACACCCTTAGAGGTATCAAATTATTTCCATGTCAGAGCACTTATATTTCTAAATGGCTAGAGTTTTAAGATAAGATTACTACTGTAGATTCTTTTTTAATTGGATATTTTATTTATTTACATTTCAGATGCAATCCCCTTTCCCCATTTCCCCTCCCTAAAAAAACCCTATACCATCCCCCTCCTCCTTTTTGCTTTTATACCATTTTAATTACATGCAAGTATTAAGGTCAGTTCTTGGTTGAGAAACAAGCAATACAATAGATGCAAATAGTCAAGCAACAAGCAAGACAATAAATACAAATAGTCAAAGAACAAGCAAGGCAATAAACAAAGTTCTGTGAATACTCCCGTGATCACTATTTCTAAGGGCTTGTCAGGATGACCAAAATATCTGAGCCTACTTCCCTGTCCTAGCCCAAAGGGAAGTAGGTTCAGACTTTTTGGGCTTGGACCAGTGTAGATTCTTGCAGTAGAGGTTCCTGGGGTTTTGTGGTCAATTTGGAAATCACAGTAACAGATCATTAAAGAGAATAACATCTGAATCTATGTCACAGAACCATTGCACACACAGAATATGCCATGCATGTCTATGTGCAACAGCAACTTAACTATCTAACAACACTTACATAAATATAGAATTGTTGCCAAGTGCCTGTGTGTAGAATGGAAAGAATCAGAGGAAATATTCCTACATGTAGTCACCTTACTGTTCTTCCTAATGAGAAAAAATTAATATGTTTATGGGGAGGGGAATAAGAAGAGACCAAAGAACAAAGGAAACTTTTAAATAATCATAAGAGCTGAAGATTTAGTGAAGACTATGAACACTTTCACAGGAACCAGACAGTAATTTTTCTCTTCTGATAAACCTTTATTCCCATTATTAGGATAAAATTCAATGGGTATATTTAAAAATCAATTTATCTTAGAAAATGGGGGATTGGGTTTTCTTAGGCCTAAAAGGTTGAAGATAAACAATTTAGAGTTGTCATGTATTAGTCTAGCCCCCATAGATCCAGGAGCCTATGTCTTTTCTGTTTCATCATCTTTAGCATCGGATTCTAAGAAACTTTTATTATCACGTCAATATTCCAAGTTAAAAGATACTGTAAAGATAATTTACAGCACTACTGTTACTTCTCAATAGTGACAACCAGGTACAAAGGAGGCCACTAAACTCAGGTTCTTACTTGTTTTCTATAAACAGTCATAAAGAAATCTTGGAAGATTTGGTTTGTTTGAAAAGAAGATAGAAATGTGATCTGCTTTTGTATCATTTTGTAGACTTTGTCTATCAACATATAAGAAATTGTTACCCAGGGGTATATCTTCAATATACATTAGTAGTATTAAGTTTTGTGATCTGCTTACTTTTCCAATTTAAAAAAAAAAATTGTAGTGTTTCTAAGAAAATAAAGAATGAAATGACAATATCCCCACCCTATTTTACACAAATGTCTAGTTTGCTTCCAATGTATCACTAACAAATTATATAGGGTTACAAATCCAGCATTAGGAGACTTGTATGTATAAACTTGATAATACAATGGGGGCAAGTTATGGTTTTTATTTTAATATTCAGTTACTAAAAATGACTAGTGAGCTTACCTAAACCTGAATAATTTATACTTTGAGTTAATTAGAGGGTTATTCTAAAGTGTTTATCAAAAGCAAAGATAAATAATTTGTAATAAATTGAATACATTGCTGTCTGGGACTACACAAAATTATTTTTGAACTCAGTACAGGAGATAGAAATAAACTCATGCTAGATCACAAAAGAACAGTGACTTCACAAAGGCAAGGAAAGTCAAACAACACACATCACATTAAGAATTAAAAGTAATTCAATTTATATCACTAAAGTGGAAATACTCTTTTGGTTCTCCCTTCTAAAATAGGAGAATGGAAGACTACTGTTTTACCAGTAGGGGTAATAAAAATCAGAATGAGCATGGTATGCTCATTTGTTTGCTTACTTGCTTCTTTGCTTTATAAAGCATAAGACCAAGTAGGTGGTATCTAATTATGAGTCAAAGAAGCTACATACTAGACTTAAATTTACTCATGGCATAACATTTGCAATGTAAAGAATGAAAAGAGAGGCACCCGGGAAGAGGGAGGGCTGGCAGTGTGTGAGGGAGTGTGAGGGTGTAGGGACATCCTCTTGGAGATGAGGAAGGAGCAATGAGATGAGGAACTGTTGAAGAGCAGAACTGGAGGGGGATAACATATGGTCTATAAAAACCAGATTAAAAATAAGACTAAGACTTAGACTAAACTTAGACTAGGACTAAGAATAAAAGAGTAAGAGTAAGAATGTGGGTTTATCAAAGTCAACAAAGTTGCTAATAGTTCAGCCTTAGAAATATAAGGAATTGAGTTCTGAAATGGTGTAAATCAACAGGTAATTACACTTTTCTGCAGTACATCTAATAAGAAGGGCTATGCTATGAGTATCAATTTTAGCCTTATGAGACTCATAGAGAAATGCAGATATATGTAGGGAAATAATAAATCTATGTTAAATCAATAAATTTGTGTAGTTTTTTTTTTCAAGAAAGAGTAGAAAAACCCATCTTCAATTAACTAGACATGAGCAATCAAACTGTCTGTCGTGTATACTACTTTGTAAAACATATTATGAATTTCATGATTATGAAAATTATCCATTAGTTCAAAAGGATAACTTGGTTTTGATGCAAAAAATGGTCACATTATTTCTATTTGAGTCATTTATATGGGCATAAACATCATTATCCTCATTAGAAGGGGAAGTTATAGCTTGATATGGCAATAACTGCATTAAGCCAAACATAAATATTTTACTAGACATAATTATGTTTTATAAAATGTAAACAGAAATTGCGAAGAAGCTCATTACAGTTACTTCCTAAAAAGATACATGAGCTAAAAAGCAGACACTTGAAAATAGCATTCCTGTTGAGTCAGAAAAGCATGTGGCTATTCTTGCATAACACAGAAAGGCCATTATGTCGACACAAATAAATTCTTTCAATGTGAAAAGCATGCCACTTGCCATGTGGCAGTTGGATTCATGAGGCAATTGGAAAATCTATTGTGTGTGACGACACGGAAGCTTCTTCCCAGCTATCCATGTGAGACCAAGTCATTTCCTCTCAGCATTCCATTTCCCTCTGGTCTCTAAAAACATTTACATATTTGCTTTTATTTTGAAGTCTTAGAAATAAAAAAGGAAAACTCTCAGTACTCACAGCCTTTAGGAGAGCCTTTCTAAGTACAAAACATGACAAAAAAATTTGTACATGTTTAGGATTTAGTATAGTAAAATGGGCTACTGTTTATAAATATTTTAATTGATAAGGCAACATTAAAGTAGAACATAGTTACAAGCAGATATTTTTAAATATTGGGATTTATTTTCTAAGAATGTTTTCAAATAAAGAGTTTTATAGTCATCTAAAGATTTATGTGTGAACCCTGGAGATACATTGTGATGGTTTGTTTCTAGTTTCCCCTCACCCGAATACTGTGTCTCAAAACTGGGGATAAACATAAACCTCCATGAGATTTTTTTTTTCTTTTTCTTTTCTTTTTCTTTTTTTGTTTGTTTTTCGAGACATGGTTTCTCTGTGTAGCACTGGCTGTCCTGGAACTCACTCTGTAGATCAGGCTGGCCTCGAACTCAGAGATCCGCCTGCCTCTGCCTCCCAAGTGCTGGGATTAAAGGCGTGCACCACCACCGCCCGGCTCCATGAGATTTCAATAAGCATAAAACACATGTAATATTTTATTTTCTCATTAGAATAAAAAAAAAACAGACTTTCTTTAGACCAGGCTCTGCTGTGGTAGTGAAGAATTGCTGCAAGGATTCAGTGAGTGGGTTCCATAAGAAATGGGGGAGAAATGAGTGAGCTACATGTACATTTGTAACATGTTAGACCATTCAAACATAAAAGTTAAAACCAGGAAATGAGTAAAAGACTGAATAATAGAAAATCATGATGCCAGGACCTAATCTACTACTTTTATGGTAGTACAACTGAGCTTTACCAGGTTCAACAGAGGGCATCAAGCCTTCTACCTAAAACAAATGCAAACAAAGAAAGGAGTTAAAGTTTCAAATACAAGAATAACCTGGGTTAGTCAACAGTGACCTTCCAAACATCCCAAGTTTGTAGGTCACCATTATTTCAATTATAAATATGACAAAATTATGGCAAAAGTTAAGACATCTACAATTTTATGCACTATTTATCCTTGCTTTCTCAGTTTAAATAAATTGTGAGGATGTAATCAGAGAGCCTAATAAGGTGCTTTACATTAGCCTGAACAATTAAAAGTAATTACATGGAAGGGTATGGAGCTATGGAGGTAGGGGAAAGTATAGACTTAATTAAAAGTATGAAAAGTGAACTATAGGTTTTCTCTGGGAATTGGATATAAGCAAGAAGAAAAAAAATCAAGAATGCCTATGAGCTTTCTTCCAGAGCCACTGAGTAAATGGAAGCGTTCTTTATTGAGATAGGAAGAAAGGTTGATGGTCAGTAGGGGTGAAGGGGGAGTCACTGTTAGATCTGAAACCTTTACAGTGCTTCTTCAACAGCCTGAGGAAGCCAAATTCAGAACTGTCACTGAACCATGGGAAAGCAGTTCTTGCCTGAGACAGAAGAAGAAAACTTCAGAAGCAGTATTTCAAGTTCAGCCCTGAGCATAAAACCAAGAGAATGACTTGAACAAAAATGGGCTGAAATCAAGCATTCAGTCATGAGGCATTATAATGTTTAATATGCAACAAGAGATTAAAAAACAGAATACTGTTACAGAATAAAGGGTGACAAGAAAACGAATGATCATGAATCAAATACTGAGAGTAACCGTGGACCTACATGAGAACTTCAGCCCTGACAGTTATTGTACAGCCTGTGGTTCTCTGTGTATCAGAAGAATCCAAGCTTACAATGAAGTCATTGGTACCAGCAGGCTGAGGCAACAATGGCAAGCAAGGGGAGGCTCTGCAAACCCTAGACCAGTGCTTCTAAGCCTACAGAGTACAACCACTTTGGGGACCCATTCACAGGGATCACCTATGACCACCTTAATATATATTTATAATTATGATTCATAACAGTAGCAAAAATTAGAGTTACAAAGTAACAATGAAAGTAATGTCATGGTTAAAGGGGGGCATTACACAACATGATGAATTGTATTAAAGGGTTGTAACATTAGGAAGGTTGATAACTAATGGTGTAGAGAAAGTGATACTATTACTTAAAGATAGATTTCAACAAGTAATTGAATTTGACTTTCTGAAAGCTCATTGGGAATTTAAAAATTTTATAAAGTTATGTGGAGTCAGGTCTGGGTAAGTGATGTGAAACGAGATGGTGAGAAATTATCTGGAAAGGTTAGACTGCTGATTAGCAAGGTAGACTGCTGATTAGCAAGGTAAACACAGTTGTAGTCATTATAGTCCTAGAAAATTGATTTGCCTTTATTTTAATCAATGAACCCCAGAACTGCTTGAGACTCAACCCAAATCATCTATAGTAGGATTGATTTTTAGTGTGTCTTACATGGTTAACGTGCAGTGCTAGAAACCAAAGCAGCCAGCTGGTGGCCTTCTAGCTTCTTCTCATCATGTATTTATTATAGGATTACCTTTAAGTTTTGTGTCTTAGTGCATTGGATCTATTGTTATAATTACTTCTGTTTTTATGTTTATTGGGCCAATTTTTCTCTACATAACACTCAAGAGGGAAAAGAGTCTCAAGTGTGTCTTTATGTCCAATCTATAACAAAAATTGATTGCTCTCCAAAAAAGAAGTCTATAGTGAGGGCTGGAGATACAAGATTAAGCAAAATTATACTTGTTTCTTTTCTTTGTAGAAATTATTTATTGTAAACATTCTGTAATTTCAAAAAGAACACTATACATTATAAAGAATCTACATGATTTTTTAAAATGCTAAAATCCAATAATTTTGATTATTAGTAATTCATTTATAAAATACAATTTTCAAATAACCTTTATTTTAATCATTGGATATAAACTTGACTATAAATTTATTTTTATTTTATATGTATGAACATTTTATTGAACATTTGCAGGCATACTACAAATGCCTGGTGCTCACAGATGCAAGGTGAGGAAGTAAGATCCCCTGCAACTTGAAACAAATAAGGTTATTAGCTAATATGTGGGTGTTAGATAACAAACTCCTGTCTTCTGCAAGAACAGCAAATGCTACTATTACCTGCTGAGCCCTCTCTCCAGATCCCCATATTGATTGTAAAGTTCTTAACAAACTAGAAATAATTAAGACAGTGCCAGTATCTGTCACTGTAAGATGTTAACTTTGTGTCTATAATTTAATTGGCTATTACATTTCTGCAAATACAAAGTTCTATTGGATTAAAAAAGAACTTTATTCTGTTCAAAGATTTTTGAATTATAAATAAAAAGTCACTCATAAGAGTCTCTTGTAATTCCTCTAAGAAAGGCTAATTCAACAACTTAAATATTCTCTCCAGGTACCTAATCCTTAATAAATTGATTTAAGAGGTTTCCTATTTGACACAATCCCCTTACAAAGACACAAGACTGCCTAATTTAGTCAGCTTAATTGCCTTCATAACACAACTTCCAAAAAAGGGTTCCAAAATACCAATATCAGACCTTGGATTTGGAAAATTAAATAACTGCTTATGAGTATTAATTTTGAGAATATTATGTTATTCTCAAAAGGATGTTTGGAGCTGGATGAGAGTAATTGTGCTTAATATAAATGAATCATTTAAGTCAAAGATAATAAATGAGAAGGGATTAAGATAATTTGTGTTTAACTCAAAGTTACTTTGTTTCTACAGACCCAAAGCATTTTGTATCATTAGTCCAATACTGTAATACCATTGTGAAATGAAACAAAGCATGAACAAAAAGCAAATCAGACCACTCATAATTTTGATTTTGTCATAATTTTCTGGGAAATATAAAAATTAAACATCTTTGATCATTCATTTTTATAGCTCTTTAAATAGTAGTGGAGTAGAACTTTGAATTACAAAATCAGAATTACAAGGGAAAAACTCAAAAAACATTTGTAGTAAATTGGATGTGATGCAGACCACAATGACCTCAATTCAAATTGAAAAATTCACAGGAGACTGATTACAGAAGTGGAAAGTTAAAGATATGGAAATTACACTTGATAGGCATGACACAATTTTAGCTAAAAATAAGGACAGCACTAAAGATTGCAAAAAGGGAAAATGATGGTGGGGGTGGGGATAAAGAAGCATGACATACCTATGCTTTTTCCTGGAAAAGTAGACTTTTATTATCTATAAAATTATACTACGATTACCTTCTTTTAAATACTCATTAAGAATAAGCTTTCATACTCATTCAGAATGTAAAACTAAAAGTATTTGAAAATTGATTTACCAATTAAAATTCAAGTAAATAAGATCTTACAACTTGGTTTGGAAAGTTGTATCAATGAATACTAATGAGGTACGAACATGAAAGAATTAACTTTCACCAATTCACAAGTCAGCATAATTGCAAACCTTTAATGTTATATATCCTCAAGTATTTTTGGTTTCGATCTGAGTTTCATCTCTGACTATTAATACCTTCAGGGAATAGGAAAGTCTTATCTAGCTTGAAAAAGCAGCCTATCATGAATTAAATGTTCACTTCTACTCCAGCAGTGACTCTTCCATCGTATCCACATGATCTTTAAATGTTAAAATGTTTGAGAACATTCACACAATGATTGTTACATTTTCTTGTGGACTTTAAGAACATCTATAATCTGAATAATTGTAATGTTTAAGTTATTTTCACTCATTTTTGTAATATACAATAGTGAACAACAACCAGTTCAAAATTTTCATATGGAAGTCACATTATTCACAGCAGATGCTTCCAAAATAGGATCAGTTTTCTTCTTCCTCATACCTAAGATAGGCTAGCCACTTTAACCACTGTATGTTGAAAATCTTCACTGTTACTAGTACAACATAGGGCCAATGGCACAACAATGTATAGCTGGAGTTACAGATGTGAACAGCATGTGGATAGGAGGCCTCACCTCCTAGTGTTGCAGCTCTGAATTACTCTCCAGAAGCTAGAACTTTGTAGCTTTCTGGAGCTCTTCCCTTAGTCTGTACTTTCATTCATCTACAGTCTCAGCTCTTAGCAGTCTTTTACCACAGCAATATCTACTCTTCACAGCTCTTCAGTTCCCCACAACCACCACACATTCTGGTCTCTATTATACCTTGCCTTCTCAGCACTTCTGAAGAATCAGAGTTCTGCAGTCTTTGTGGACCAAGCCCTATCACTCTTCTGCTGTTAAAGGCTATGCTTAAAGTTCAGTACCCTGGAAATACCTATATTTTATGCCACCAGCTCAGTCTACTCTACCAATGATAAAAGACCATATCTAGGAAGTAAAACCACTCTTAAAAGATTTTATTGGAAGGGGGACTGAACAGAATGGAAGTTTCCATCAATGTTGCCTGGTGCATAAAAATAACTAATTATATAGCCACTGTCACAGGCTTATGCTGCTATGGGTTAGAGAGAGGCTCCTTAACATCCCCTTTGAGGGCTGCTATGATGAGGTCTAGATTGGACGGGGGAGGGAAAAATATTTCTAGTTACTTCAGGGAAGCTTCATTTGGTAGTCACCCGAACGAATTATCACCACTGTCTCCCAAGTGATGAATGGCATTTTTGGTGATTCCTCCTATAAAGAAGTCTCTTACGATTACCATGACTATCGAGAACTGAAATCTTGGTCTAAGTACTAAAATAAATGTATCATATTAAGCAGTTAGGAGTATTTTTTAGATGATGGGGACTGTCCAAATAAGTGTTTATGGAGTCAACAATGGCAGCTGCTTAAATCAGATGCCTTCTATCACCGCTAAATGTGCAATTGCACATACCATGTGCATTCAGGATGGGCAGTAATCAAGTAAAATGGGCTGAGTAATGTCTGGCATCATCAGTAAGCTCTATTTGCCACAACTACCTCTAAAGGTGGCCCAGGAATGGTCTGACACCTGTCA
This sequence comes from Arvicanthis niloticus, assembly GCF_011762505.2. Classification (NCBI taxonomy): domain Eukaryota; kingdom Metazoa; phylum Chordata; class Mammalia; order Rodentia; family Muridae; genus Arvicanthis; species Arvicanthis niloticus. Next base: position 31,029,305 of record NC_047667.1, read on the forward strand.
ATGAAACAGCCCCATTGCTTGCACCCAGCAAGTAAAGTCATTAAAGAGAAACATGTTAAAGAACCTTTGATTACAATAACAATATACCATAAAGTTTAACTTTCAAGTCCCCATCAAGTACCTTTCAGAGGTGTAGCTCTTCTTGCCTGGGTCAAGGAAACCACAAATCAAACAATTAATGCAGGGTATGCAAGGATAAAATTGTCACCAAAATGTCATAAATTATTATGATATTTTCTTTTAAAGACTTAAGAGTTTTTACATTAGAATATGCTATAAAAATCCTCAATATTAAAAAAAATACCATTAAAAAAGCTAAGAGATGGGAGGAAATCTGTACTAGCATAAACCCTGGATTATCACAGGTGTACAATATTTATTTACTCACTTAAAATGAATTTAATGAGTACCTACTACGGAACAATCCTTGTTCAAAGCAGAAAGTGCATAACTGTAATCTTTAGAGATGGAAAACACAGAAATTAATTAAGCTTATTAAAATGGAGAGGAGTAGTATAAGGAAAACCAAAAAAAAAAAAAAAATGAAGTGATAGGGAGTGACGTCATGCCACTCTCTCCTTCCCGCAATGGGAAACAAGAACAGTCGGTAGTAAGGAGCTAAGTGTGTCCAACCATGAAGGAGCAGCAGTTGCAGCAGAATGGAACATCTACTGGATAGAATTTAAGATAGGCATACAATTATATTGTCTCAGGACAGAAATGAATGCCATTACACTTGAGCATTGGCAACGAACAGTACAGGCACATATGTGGTCAAAGTAAATGTGAAATAGATATAAGTAATGATTTTTTAATTGACTCTGAATGTTAAAAAACAAAGCAGAACACAAACTTTACTAGATTAGGGGCAGTGAAACATGTATTTGTGTATGTATGTATGTATGTATGTATGTATGTATATATGTATGTATTTTGTTTTGTTTTTCAAGATAGGATTTCTCTATGTAGCCAAGGACTATTTTAGAACTCAGTATTTAGACCAGGATAGACTTGAGCCCAGAGGTCCACATCACTCTGCCTCCTAAGTGCAGAAATTAAAGGAATTAGCTATTAACCTTGCTGAAAGATATATTTTAAAATGAAAAAGGCGAACCTGAAGCTTCCAGTGGCTAATGTTTTATACATTATATATTAACTGAACCCACTATGGCTATGAGAAACAAGATGTGGCATTATGAATAAAAGTGGCCCTCATAGTGTCATAGGGAGTAACATTATTTGAAATCATTAGGAGGTATGGGCTTGTTGAGTTAGGTATGAGCATATTGGAGGAATGTGTCACTGTGGTGGGCTTTGAAGTTTTGAAAGATCAAGCCAGACTTAGTGGCTCAATTTCTCTTCCTTCTGCCTATAGATCCAGATATAGAACTCTCAGCTACTCTCCAGCCTGCATGCTGCCATGCTTCCTACCATGCTCATGATAGATCAACCCCTGAACTGCAAGCCATCCCCAATTAAATTCTTTCCTTAATAAAAGATTCCATGGTAACGTTGTCTCTTCACAGCAATAGAAACCCAAACTAAAACACAAATCCTTCATTGGTATAAAGACAGGAGAATGCCATGAATAGAATATCAGTGTTCTGAGCAAAGAAAAATAAGAAGCACACCCAATGATGCATTTAAGGCTTCCCTTGAGGTATTGCCTGCATCACTCCCGTTTACATTCTGGAAGCCAGAATAAATCACATGACCAAACTAAGGTGATAAGGGAGGAGATGGTGCTCTCCAGAAAATGGAAATGAATAATTTAGACTGAAAGTGTAATCACTCTGGTTGTTTTAAAAGTTTAAGGAACTGCAAGTAATCAATTATTAGAGACTCAGTGGAACAAAGTCTTTGGATAAGATGTACTCTAGGCAAAAAAAGAATACACTTCAAAAGAAGAAAAGTAGCAAATAAAAATAGACAAAAAAGATGAGAGGAATAGGGAAGAGTAGACAGACCATCACAGCACATTCTGTGAAGGAAATTCAGCTAAAAATAGTGATGTTCTGAGTCAGGGTGGTGTGAGGGGAAAATGTAGTTGACTGCTGCATCTCAGAGATAATCTGCTTGGATTTTCGTAGAAATCACCATACAAGCATAACTGAAAACATCCCCTGTACATTACATACTAGTGATAGCCTTTCACAACTTTTATAATTTACCAAATTATGTCAAGCCAAATCAAATGCAAGTGTCAAACTTACCAAAGTTTTTCACAATAATTAAAATATATTTAAATAGAAGAGAATGAAGAAGTGGGATGATACATTTTTTTCTTATTTAATTGTAAATGAATTAAAAACCCAAGCAGAGTCTACCTCTGTATAATACATCAAATAAATATTATCAAAATCATGTTTCACATGTCTTGTTTTCTGTGTCATTGGCAGAATAATTCAGCAGTGCTCAGGCTCAATCAGTCAGGGAGTTCTACAGTCTGAATAATAATAAATGCCATTGTTGACAAGAATATATTGAAATGTACCTTCAAGTGATTCTGGAAGAACATGAGTTGATTCTAAATTTTGAAATAAAATGTAGCAATACAAAGTAGTCATTTTTTAATTGAAATTCTAATAATTTTTTAATGATACATGGTATATGTACCTGGGGAACCTATCTAATAGTAATAGTTTAGAAATTTGAGCAAGGTTTTATGACAAAATGTGCTTCTTGTGACATTATTATCCCAAATGCAAAATAATGGTTTCTATTAAAGAGATGATTATATACACACAGTAAGGTGGTTAAAATATTTAGCAATGTATACTTATTTACACAGTTATGCTACTAAAATTATTATAATATGATATGAATTAAAGTATGCTTTATAATTTATCTAAATACAATAGACTCAATTACATAAAACCATTAAAAGAAACTCATTTTAAAATTACCAGAATTAAAACATTGGAAATATATAAAAGTATATTTATCTATTATAGAAACATGTAATGAGAATTTTATATCTTCAGCATCCTTTCCAATTACTTCCACATCTATAGCCAAGTGTAAGTCACATTTGTGTCTCAGTGACAACACAAGGCAAAGTGTAGCTTTTAGATCCAAGTTTCCTGTAATTAAATTTCTGCTAACTCTTGCTAAACTTATTTAGGTTATTTAGACTTGTTCTTTCACCAAATAGTTTTTAATTATTCTCTTTACAGATTAGAGGTGAGTCCCCAATAACTCAATGAA